>NC_135637.1:17051998-17355028 GCF_053574225.1 Canis aureus | reverse complement strand
GGATAGTGATTCCTGGGAGAACCCCAGTTGGTACTGAGAACAGAGTTTGTTCTGGCAAGCAGTTAACCCTAGGAGTCTGATGTTCCTTCATCCAATAAATATTTCTTGAGTACCTGCTGTGTAGCATGCACTGTCCTACTTGCCAGAAATAGAGCAGTGGACAAAAGAGACAGATCCCTTGCCCTCTGGAGCATACATTGTCCTGGAAGCTTGGGTGGGGCTGGTAGGCGGGGAAGGGCAGACCATAAACCACATGATGATGTAAACTGTTCAAGAGGGCAGACGCCCATAAGTGCTATGGAGAAAGGCAGGTTCAGGAAAATAGAAAAGCAAGGAATCTGGGATGTCTGGGTGGCTCAGTGATTGAGTGTCTGCCTCTGGCCCAGGTCATGATCCCGGGGTACTGGGATTGAGTCCCACATCGGGCTCCCAGCAGGGAGCCTGCTTCTCCCATTGCCTACATCTCTGCCTATGTCTCTGCCTCTCTCTCTGTGGGTCTCTCATGAATAAATAAATAAAATCTTAAAAAAAAAAAAAAAGAAAGAAAAAAAGAAAAAAGGAATCTGAGGACTGAACCCTGAGTACTTTAATGCCCAGAGTCTGGGGAGATGGGAAGGGACCACCAAGAAATAGAAGATCAGGAGAGCCTGGGGTGCTAGAACCTGGGAGAAGAGAGTGGAGAAAGAGGAAGTGAGCATCTGTGTCCAGTGCTGCTTCCTTGACCAGGATGAGCACTTGGAACTTGCCATTGGATTTGCACTGAAGAGTTCATGGGTGATCATGCTAAAGGCCATGGTGTGGAACGATGGGGGCAGAGGTCTCATTGGCCAGGGTCCCACAGAGAATGAAAAGAGAGAAACGCAGCCACAAGGAGACACAGAAGAGCAAAGAGAGGAGGCAGTAGCTGGTGACTCTTAGCCAACTATCCCCCCTTCCCTCCAGCCGATCAACCATCTTCGTGCGTCTCCACACCAATGGGAATCAGGAGCTGCAGTACCAGCCTGGGGACCACCTGGGCGTCTTCCCTGGCAACCGCGAGGACCTTGTGAATGCCCTGATGGAGCGGCTAGAGGATGCACCCCCCGTCAACCAGCTGGTGAAGGTGGAGCTACTGGAGGAGCGCAACACGGCTCTGGGTAACTAACTACGGGCGGGTGGGTGGGCCAGGCACCCCACCTGGCCCCTCCCAAGAGCCCTCCCCTTCTCCAGGGAGTTCTGGAGGCAGTGGGTGTCTGCGGAAGAGGAGACCCATCCTTCTTCCCAATATCCAGTCCAGGCGAGAGAGTGGGTCTCTGTCACCTCCAACTTAGGAGACTGAAGACTCCTCCTTTCTCATGGCTTGACAACCTTGGCCCAACTGGCTGAGCCAGTGACCATGATGCCAGGACACCAAGAGCTCATCCTTGGGGGGAAGGGGACTCTGCCTTCCTTCATTGCCCCCACCTCACTGCCCACCGAATAAATAGCTGAAGCATATCTCTCCCTCCTCTTAAAATCAAGGGACACTATATGCAGCTCCGTGGCCCACTCAAGGTTGAACCCTGTTTCTGACCTCATTAGATCAGGCCCCAGTCTGTTTCAGTGACCATCCTTGACCTTTCTGTTCAAAAACTTTCAAACGCAAGTGGGTCTCAGCGCTTCGTTTCAGTCGGCACAGGTGAGCTCAGGGCTCAGGTACAAGAAACCACAGTGACCTTACCTGACCAGCCCATGATATGGTAACATGTCCCCTTTACAAAGGAGCTAGAGTACGGTCAGAGCAGAATGTGAAAATAGCACGTGGTCAAAGCCCTATTGAAAAGTCGTTTGGAACATACCACTTTGAATTAATAAATCTGACCCAGCCAGTTCTTCCTTCGTGTTGGAGCAGCACTTTTTCTCTTGAGTCGAGCCCCTGATAAAGTAGACACTGTATATCCGATGAAAATTACATCGAAGCAGTACAGTGTAGTAGTTAGAACGAGGTCTGGGGCAGGAATGCCTGACTTCACACTGTGAGCTGTGTGACCTTGGGCAATTTCCTTGACCTCTCTGTGCTTCCATTTCTCTCAGTTGCAAAATGGGGATAGTAATAGCACCACCACCTGAGATTGTTTGTGAGGACTAAGTGAGTTAATAATATAAAGTGCTGAGAATAGCACTTGGCATATAGAAAGTGGTAGCGAAGTGTTAGGCATGTTTGTAATTTTAAATGCCGGAATCCCACTTAGAGGTTGGAGAGGCCAACACCATTAGAGGGCAGACAGCCAAAATAGACTCATAGCTTATGCTCAGTGGGGGGGCTCACTGCATCGAATGCCAGAGGACTGACTGTCTCATGCTATTTTAATATTGCCTTATATTTTAATTTTTGAACTAATTTGTTCAGTTGATTTTGGATATGCTCCTTGCACTCGTGAGGTGATCACACGGTCCCCAGAACTCTGAGTCTGGAGGTGAAACATGGAAGGTGACAAGCCAAGGGATTGCTTGGCTCACCTGGCCCCATCCTTTGCCCTAGGCCACCCAATCTGGCCTTCCTGACTTGGACCCAAGCCCTGGGAGCTCATACTCTCCTTCCTCGACCCACCCCTCACCTCCATTGTACCTCCATAGGAGTTATCAGTAACTGGACGGATGAGCTCCGCCTCCCACCCTGCACCATCTTCCAGGCCTTCAAGTACTACCTGGACATCACCACGCCGCCAACGCCACTGCAGCTGCAACAGTTTGCCTCCCTGGCCACCAGCGAGAAAGAGAAGCAGCGTCTACTGGTCCTCAGCAAGGTGGGTGTCTGGCCTCCTACAGCCCCAGGGGCACCTTTCACCTCCCCGTCAGTGGAGAGCTGTACGGCTATTACAACAGTTGTCCAGCAGATGGCAGCGTTGAGCAAGAGTGGCCCATTTTCAGTTTCCAGCTGGTCACCACCCTACTGGCTAGTCCATTTTGGTTCATCCTCACCATCTCCCCTCATTCTAAGGTTTGGCACAACAAGGATAGCCCTGTTGAATCTCAGAGTTCTCTGGCCCAGTAGAAATTACTGTTCTAACTCTTGTTCCTCCTTCTTTTGGAACTCTTGAGCTTCCGTTAGCTCCAACTGAACCCATGCTTGGAGGGCAAAGAAATAAAGAATCCCACAGTGCCCTGTTTTAGAGGGAGGTCTTTCCCAATGCAGAAGAGCTCTTGGTGGGACTTGCAAGATATAGGAGGCCCTCTGATGGTAAAATAAATCACACATTTCTACCATCCATGCTTTGAAACCCAGGACTTGCTTGCCCCAAGCCACTACAAAATCTTGCTCAGTAAGAATCCTACCCAGGAGGACCACCCAGAGTTTTCCAAGTGGGGGCTCCTCTCCATTAAGCCACCCGCAAAGGATGGCTTAGCTTTTCTTCTGCTGTCCAGGAGAGGGACGAATGATGGGCAGAGAAGAAGACGCTAATTCAAAGAATGCCTATTACAGCTGGCCCCTGAACAATACAGGTGTTAGGGGTGCTGACCCCCCTGTGCAGCAGTAAATCCATATAACTTTTAACTCCCCCAGAACTTAACCGCTGATTTAGCCTACTGCTGACCGGGAGCCTTACAGATAATATAAACAATTGATTAACACATATTTTGTATGTTTTATTCTTACAATAAAATAAGTTAGAGAAAAGAAAACGTTAAGAAACTCATAAGGAAGAGAAATTTCATTTAGAGTCCTCTATTATATTTGTTGAAAGAAAATCTGCAAATAAGTGGACCTGCGCAGTTCAAATCCATGTTGTTCAAGGGTCAGCTGTATGTAGAAATGAGAAAACAAACATCAAAAGGAACATTTGAAGAGTTTTAAGTGGTTCATTCTGGGGAGTTGAAAAACAGATTGGAGAAGTGGAGCATTAATTTTCATTGTAAGCTTTGCATTACAAACAAAGCTTTGCATTGTTAAGCTTTGCTTAACTTGGTATACAATGTATATGTATAAATATAATTTAAAATTTAATTAATGAAAAAAATTTTAATTAATGGGGGCCTACTATGAAGAGGGATCCGAGACTGCAGTTTGCATGAGATGATTTCGAGTAGAATTTGATAAACTGTATGTGTTAGCCCGTTTCTTCTGAAGTGCGTGAACTACAAGGTGGGATTAAATGAGTGAAGATTTCTATTAAGGGAAACAGCCTGTGTGAGGGAAAAATGGGCAAGAGTCAGATAAGGCTGGGAGGACCATCAGACCTCCAACAAGTCTGACCCCAAGTGAAGGAGAGGGAAGGAAGTATGAATGGAAGCATCTGGAACTGCAGCCACAGCTATAGGAAGCACCAACATGGGTGAGACATGCCTGTTTTCCTGTGAATGCTCCTGAGGCTTTTGGCTAATTGCACACCTACAGCTAGAGGTCAGTGAGGCTGAGACCTGGGAGGCATGTTCTCAAGGATACCATGCCCTCAACAAAGCAAGGATGATCTTTAGGGACATGGGGGAAAGCTGTGTTATACAGTGCACATTTTTTTTCTTTAAATTCAATTTGCCAACATATAGTATAACACCCAGTGGCTTATCACATCCCATGCCTTCCTTAGTGCCCATCACCCAATCACCCCATCCCCCCACCCTCCTCCCCTTCTACAACCCTTTGTTTGTTTCCCAGAGTCAGAAGTCTCTCATGGTTTGTCTTCCTCTCTAATTTTTCCCCACTCAGTTTCCCTTCTTCCCTTAGGGTCCCTCTCACTATTTCTTATATTCCACATATGAGTGAAACCATATGAGAATTTTCTTTCTCTTATTGACCTATTTCATTCAGCACCCTCCAGTTCCATCCACGTTGATGTAAATGGTAGATATTCATCCTTTCTGATGGCTGGGTAATATTCCATTGTATATAGAGACCACATCTTCTTTATCCATTCATCTGTTGAAGAACACTTTTAATATGCTTTTCTCCTCAAAATCTGAGTCTCCTATAAGCAATCAGGGACTGCCCAGAACAGCTTCTGAGATGTAGAAAAAATAACTCCAGAGCCCCAGAGAGTTCCTCCATTCCCTGGTAACAGCTGGGCTTTGCTGTCCACAAGCCCCTGAACTTGGTCCTCCACACCCTAACCTGTTCCTTTGGGGCTGTCATTCACCATCCTGAACTTGACCTATGCTCTCTGCAGATGCATCTCCAGCCCTGCAAACTCACAGATCACAGGGCTGCATGCTATACCACCAAATCATGACTCCCACCATAGTGCTTCTCTCTTGACCTTTACATATGGCAGGACCTATGATGGTTAGGAGCACACATCCTAGGGCCACACTGCCTGGAGCAGGGGTCAGCAACTGTTTTCCATAAAGAGCCTGGTAGTAAATATTTTAGGCTCGTAGTCTATGAGGTCTGTATCACAACCATTAAATTCTACCATTATAAACCCACAGCATAGACAGTACCCGAGTAGTTGTGGCTGGGTTCCAATCAAATCTTACTTGTGGGCACAGAAATTCACATTTCATATCTCATTCTTTGCCGTGAAATAGTATCCTCCTTTGTATCCCTATCCCTCCCTCAACAATTTAAACTGTGTAAAAACAACTCTTAGCTAATGGGCCCTACAAAACAGGTAGTAAGCTACATTTACCTTTTG
The DNA here is from genome assembly GCF_053574225.1 of Canis aureus. NCBI lineage: Eukaryota > Metazoa > Chordata > Mammalia > Carnivora > Canidae > Canis > Canis aureus. The sequence goes on along the minus strand of NC_135637.1, from coordinate 17,349,440 downwards.
GGCTAAAAAGTTTGCCAGCCCCCAATCTAGATTCAAAACCCAGAATCACTGCCTCAAAGTCAAAGAGCCTCTGTATTTTCAGTTTCCTCAGCTATAAAATAGGGATAACAGTCATACTTATTTAATAAGGTCATTGTAAGAATTAAAACCCAACATGGAGTCATTACTGTGTAAGTGCTGGGTATCATCGTTACTACTTACCTTCATCCCTGGATGTTCTGATGCCCTCACTGGAAATGTACCAGGGGCGGGGTGCAAGTTCTGTGTCCCTCTTCTTGGACAGGGTTTACAGGAGTACGAGGAATGGAAATGGGGTAAGAACCCCACCATCGTGGAGGTGCTGGAGGAGTTCCCGTCCATCCAGATGCCTTCCACCCTGCTCCTAACCCAGCTGTCGCTGCTGCAGCCCCGCTACTACTCCATCAGCTCCTCCCCAGACATGTATCCAGATGAGGTGCACCTCACCGTGGCAATTGTCTCCTATCGCACCGGAGGTAGGCAGAGGCGCTGGGAGAGCCTTGGACATCTGCATTTGCCCCCAGGGACCTTTGCAGGACTGCCCAATCCCAAATTCCCAGGAGGTGACCCATCGCGAAGACAGGAACTAGGAGAAGAAGCAGGACAGGCAAACTGTCCCCTTTGGCAGAGCCAACCCTGTGCAGAATTAGGAAGGAGGGAGGATATGCCCTTGAAAGCCTCCTCTACTCCCAAAGCCTGAGAGCCCTTTTACTACCTTCATCCCCTCCTCAGCCCTCCACCCCTGCCAAAGCAGCAACTGGAACAAGCCATGCCTACGCATCCCTCGGAAGGCAGAGCTCTCTGCTGCCTGAAGTCCCGCTGGTTGTAGGATAGTCAGATACCCTACCCTTTCTCTCCCATATTTTCCCTCCCTGATAAAGCAATTAAGATGCACAGTGCCTGAGAGAGCTCTGAGACCGGGATCCTGGGAGGCCACCCAGACAGAGCACACTGACCTGGACCTTTTCAGTGAGCAGGGTCTGAATCCTACCCACTGGTACCCACAGGAACCCTGGGCAGTTTCACAGCTGTGAGCTCACCCCAACTATACCATTCCCTCTTCCCCTTCAGTGGAAGGGATCCAGACAAGGACTTCCAAGGCAGAAACTTGCGGCGTGCGGCTGTGAGCCTTCTGCCCTGGATGGGGGGTGGGGGGCAGTGACAGGGAGTCGGCACACCAGACCACCTCGGTTATTCTGCTAGATGGAGAAGGACCAATTCACCACGGCGTGTGCTCCTCCTGGCTCAACCGGATACAGGCTGACGAAGTGGTCCCATGTTTCGTGAGAGGGTGAGTGGCCAATGAAGAGAAATAAGCAGTTGTCCCAAATCTGCATACTGATGTCCTGAGTTGGACTGGGTGGACCAGCCTCCAGGGTTCTGGAGATATGGCTGAGTCAGACAGAAGCAAGATCAACACTCTGTATCCCTCCAAGCTGTTAAGTAAATGGGATCGTGGGATGGGCAACACAGCAGAAGCAAAGCAAGCCCGTTAGTCAAAGTCAGGTCAGTGCAATGAATATTTATCAAGTGCAAGCACTGTGCTAGATGCTGGGGCAACAGTAGCATCTACAATGGGCAAAAATGCCACATCAGCTTTCCCGAAATCTGCAGACTGGTGGAAATACTATCCACTGTCTACCAGCCACTCTGCTTCCACTTTCTTGGAGATGAGAAAGATCCAAACCCTCGTCCCCCATCCATCAGAGCTGTTCCTCCCAAGTTCAGTTGGTTGGATTTTTTTTTAAGATTTTATTTATTTATTTATTTATTTATTTATTTATGACAACATGCACGCACAAGCAGGAGCGGGGGGAGCGGCAGAGGAAGAGGGAGAAGCAGGCTCCCCACTGAGCAGGGAGCCCAACACGGGGTTCAATCCCAGGACCCTGAGATCATGACCTGAGCCAAAGGCAGATGCTTAACCGGCTAAGCCACCCCGGGGCCCCCCATACTCAGTTTTAAAGGACATTCCTATCTGTGATTACCAGCACTGTATCATGCACTTAAAAATTGTTGTTAAGAGGGTAGATTTCATTTAAGTGTTCTTACTGCCATCAAATAAAAATTACAACTCAAAAAACATTCACAATGAAGGGTATACCTGAGCTCATAGGCTCTGGAGATTCCTGCTTTGTCAACCATTGACTTCTGCACCAAACGGTGACCTTGACCAGTGATTTTTCTCAGCTATTGAGAGTGGAATCTTCATAGGATGGTCCATGTATCATGAGCATCAGAATCCCCAGTGGTGCTTCAAAAATATGGCATACTGAGCCCAGACTTGCTTCATGCCCAAGAATCTGCACTCTTAACACCACCCGGTGTACACTGAAGTCTGTTCCCTGATTTAGGAGATCTCATTGGTGGCCGAATCAGTGGTTTCTCAGCAGGAGGTGATTTTCCCCCTCAGAGCACTTGTGGCAAAGCCTGCAGAGATTATTGTTTGTCACGGCTGGAGGGTGCTCCTGGCATCTAGTAGTTAGAGACCAGGGGTGCTGCTCAATATCCTACAATGCACAGGACCCCCCCCCACAACAGAGAAGTATGTCAGTAGTGCTGACATTGGGAAACCCTGAGTTAAATCAATCCCACTGCCCTGTGTGGCTTAGCTCAGCAATGAGGAAAATTGGGAATTGGAGTGGTAGCGGGGCTCTGAGGAGCTCCTGTTTTGAGAAGTCCCCAAACCTGTGAGACCTCCCACTCTGATAAGGGGCACCTGATCCCCAGCTGAAGAACACCACCCCACCTTATCACCAAGACAGCCATCTGGTCTACCCAAGGCCTAACCACCCTTGATCAGATTTGAGCTCAGCAAGCCTTCTGATTCTCTCTTTCCTGTCCAGAGCACCCAGCTTCCACCTGCCCCGAAATCCCCAAGTGCCCTGTATCCTCATTGGCCCAGGCACTGGCATCGCCCCTTTCCGAAGCTTCTGGCAGCAGCGGCAATTTGATATCCAACACAAAGGTGGGTCACAGTTCAGCAGCTAGGTGATTTCCACCCTGCCTGAACCTGGAGAGACTGCCTGTGTCTCAACCTCCTGGAGGAATGATAGAGTTCCCCCTCCACTGCGTCACTGCCTGGGGGAGGTCAGGGAGATCATAATATGACCTGACCCAGAGGTGAGGTTCATGGTTATACTTCAAAGGACCTATCCAAACAAATCTCCTACACAGCTTGTTCTAAGGGCTTGAAATTCCATCCCCAGAAGACACTTCTTTCCTAAGATAGGACCCATCTGAAAATTCAGACAGCTCTAGAAGAGTAAACATTAAGCCTTATCAAATGTATGTACATTTAAGAGATTGTCACAAAGGTTGTTATATTCAAGAGCAGGCTTTGCTGTGAGAGACACAACAGATCAGTTTTGGGAGGGGAGAGAAAGAAACCCACAGTTGTGGCATCCATTAAGCAGGGATTTATTGAGTATCTAGTAAACACCAAATACTATTGTGGGTGCCAAGGGATAGTATTGAATAAGACAGAGAAACAACTTAAAAAAAAAAAACTGCCCCCATGGCCCAATCATTCTGGTGGAAGAGCTAACATTGATAAAGGATTCGCTGTATATATTCGCTGGGCTGTAATGTTTTACTTCTTGAAGTAACCCTAGGAGGTGGATGCTATTATTACTTCTATTTTGTACCTAGGGAAATACACGCATAGAAAGTCAAGTTGCTCATCATCACACAAAGCTGGAATTTGAACCCGGGTAGTATGGCCCCACAGACTGGGCTTTTAGCATTACCCAGTGGTAGGGGCTGCTAACTAGCCAGGACAGGGGAATGGGGAGCAGAAGGAAAGATTGAGATCCAGAGAAAGGGGGTCTGATAAAACCTGAACACCTACTTCTTTCACTGTGTGCAGGTGCGTGCATGTGTGCGTGTGTGTGTGTGTGTGTGTGTGTCTACACGGGTGTGTGTACAAGTACATACACCCACCTGTCCCAGTGTTCAGATGCCTCTATGTGGCACACACTCAGGTTCCCAGCACCCCTCCCCTGGCACCACCAGCCACCTCCCCCAAATCGGACATCAGAGCTGTCAGTGACATGAGATCTCCCTGGTCCCCAGGAATGAGTCCGTGCCCCATGGTCCTGGTGTTCGGGTGCCGGCAGTCCAAGATAGACCACATCTACAGGGAGGAGACTCTACAGGCCAAGAACAAGGGGGTCTTCAGAGAACTGTACACGGCCTACTCCCGGGAGCCAGACAAACCAAAGGTAACCCTTGGCCCATTCACAGCTCCTGCACCCCAGCCCAACACACACACACACACACACACACACACACACACACGTACACACATGCACCTCCCACCTCCAGACACCCCCACACGTATTCTGAATTCTCCTCTGGGACATTGCTCAAGCATAAAAATATTGATTTAAAATATCTAACAGCCCATGTTATATGATGCCACTTAGGTGAAATATCCAGAACAGCCAAATCTATAGGGACAGGAAGCGGATCTGTGGTTACCAGGGGCTTTGGGGACAGGAGAACAGGAAGTGACTGCTCGTGGGTACAGAGTTTCCTTTTGGGGTAATGAATGAGTTCTAGAAAGAGATAGGGTGATGGTTCCACAAGATAGTGGTGCACAAAGTGTTCACCTGAAAATGGTTACATGTTAAATGATACGCTACGCGTATTTTACCAAAAAATAAAATATGAATTAAAAAAAAAAACACTCAGCAGTCCACAAGAGGTACTCCGAGTCAGAATGGACACAGGCCATGGGACTGGAGCGTGCTCCTACTGGATGTTGCGGGGAGACCCAAGGGGTCCCAGGAAAGGGGCCTGGACAACTGGGGTGGGGCAGGAACTCAGCGGGTCTGGGCAATGGCTGTTTGATGACTGGTGTGCAAGTACACCAGTGTTTTAAGAAGCAAGACACCCGTGCTGGGACATCCCAGCTGCATGTCAACCTCACTCTGGGGCAGTTTCCTGGACAACTGAAAGGCATCCTCAACCTGGAGGCTTGGACTTCCCTGTGCCCGCCCCACGCTCTCTTAGCTCCCGTTTCACTTGCTGTGGCAGCTGGTTTTGTGCGGGTGTCAACAGGCAGCCCGTCCCCTCCCCCGTCTCTTGCTGCTTGCCCTGGGGATGCTCTGGCACCCCAGCATAGGATGCCTGCAGTAACGAACCCCACACCTGGCGGAGTACAGGTGTTCACACCCCGTGGGTGACCGCTGCCCACTGGCCAGGGGAGCAGGTCGATCGTGTCCCACTCTCTGCTTCTCCAGGTTCTGGCTCTGGGATGTGTTCCGCATGGCCCCCTGGAGGGTCCTCAGCACAGCTGAGCTCCAGCTCGGGGAGCAGCTCCTTCACACACCCTGGGATCGCCTTTCCCTCTCTTGCTCACTGTCCTCCCAGTCCCCCAGGGTCGCCTGTGTCGGGCTCTGCTCTCCTGGGGGAGTGTCTCCCCAGGACCCACCTCCTTCTCATGCATCTTCCTGCTCCCTGCAGAAGTATGTGCAGGACATCCTGCAGGAGCAGCTAGCAGAACCTGTGTACCGAGCCCTGAAGGAGCAAGGGGGCCACATCTATGTCTGCGGGGACGTCACCATGGCCGCCGATGTCCTCAAAGCCATCCAGCGCATCATGACCCAGCAGGGGAAACTCTCTGTAGAGGACGCGGGCGTGTTCATCAGCAGGCTGAGGGTGAGTGACAGGCTCAGCAGCCCATTCCTGTCGCCTCTTCCTCACCCCACCTGTCTGTGGTTAGAGGAACCATGATGACATCCCTGCCTGCTCCCAATTTCCCATTTATGGCTCAGGGTAGAGGATGCCTGTGGTCCCAAACCATAGTTAAGGGAGGAGGATGATTGGGTGCTGGGTAGGCAGGCACACGTATTAAATATGGGTGGGGCCTGTGGTGTGTGAAAATAACAAGCAGGTGGAAACCATCCTACCAACTTTTCCTGCCCCCAGAACCAAGCTGCAGCACTGTCCTGTGCAGTTGTACAGGCTGCACACTGCACAAAAAGTCTGTCCAAGGTTTGCCAGCTCAGATGTGAACTGAAATGTTCTTTGCCACTGGGGTGGAGAGACCCCATGCCCTAGAGAACACAGGGTTTTGTGAAGCACAGTCTAGGACGCCAGAGGTCCTCCAGGAGCCACTGGGTTACATATTGTTTGCTTAGAACTCATCTTCTTTAAGGACATTCCACTCCAGGGTGTCAGTATATCTGCCCCTCTCCTGCCTTTGGCTGGCATTTGAGGGCTGTTTCTGTCCTCCAGGATGACAACCGGTACCATGAGGATATTTTCGGAGTCACCCTCCGAACGTATGAAGTGACCAACCGCCTTAGATCTGAATCCATTGCCTTCATTGAAGAGAGCAAAAAAGACACCGATGAGTAAGCTGGCTCCATCCCCAAGGGGAGGGGTGGGTAGAGCCCTCTTTTCCCAGCCCTGATAGGGGTGTTGTGGAGGGCGGGGGGGGGGGGGGGGGGGGGGGGGGGGGGGGGGTTTGGTTTCATCTGCCCTGGCTTTCCCACAGTGGGGAGCAAACTACAAATGCAAATTCCCAGGCTACCCCAGACCTGCTGACTCTGAAACTCAAGTGAGAACCAAGGTTTATGTTTGGGTTTGTTTTTTTTTTTTTTAAGATTTTATTTATTTATTCATGAGAGACACACAGAGAGGCAGAGACACAGGCAGAGGGAGAAGCAGGCTCCCTGCCAGGAGCCTGATGGAGGACTCGATCCCAGGACCCCAGGATCATGACCTGAACCAAAGGCAGACACTCAACAACTGAGCCACCCAGGTGCCCTAGGTTTATGTTTTAAGGAGTCCTCCAGGGAATTCTGAGGCCCCTCCAAGTATGGGAACCCTGGCTTTGGATGCCTGCATCTGCCTGGGCCACCCCCTAGTGGAATGACAGCTCCAGCCTCCAGAAAGGTATATTCCTGGCCAGGGCTCCCAGCATTTACACCACCTCCCACACACCCCCAAATTGCCCCAAGCATTCTCATCCACGCAAATCCCAGTTGGTATTACTTTTACCGTCTCACTGGTCTTCTAGAAATTGCTGGAAACAGTCTGAGGTACCACAAGACTGGATTGAGTCTCACTTATTAAACCTCACCTTATTGCCCTGACCTCTGAACCACGATTGTAATGCCCCTCACTCCATGCCCGCCCCAGAGTGCCCCCAAACCACCACTGTGTGCCCCTTATGTTAAATTAGGTAGGAATTGGATTGTCTCATTTTCAGTAGCATAGGGAAGACACCCCATTTCTTTTTTTTTTTAAGATTTTATTTATTCATGAGAAACACACAGAGGCAGAGACATAGGCAGAGGGAGAAGCAGGCTCCCCATGGAAAGCCCAATGCGGGACTTGATCTCAGGACTCCAGGATCATACTCTGAGCCAAAGACAGATGTTCAAGCACTGAGCCACCCAGGTGCTCCCGACACCCCATCTCTTAAGCAGTTGCATTTTTACACCATATGATGACACAGCAGTCTTGAAAACATATTTTGGATCCAGTAGGCTGACTTTACTGCCTTTAAGATTCAACTCCTTTGGCTGTCATTGCCTCTCTTCCGGGTCACTTGTGCTGGTGAGCAAGCACTCATTCATTCATTCATTAGCTTGCCCATTCGTTCAAGACGAGCACCAGCTAGGGGTCAGGTGCTGTGCCAGGTGCAAGGCCTGCAGAGGAAGTGGCAGTGAAGCCCCTGTGCCCAGGGTTTAGTGGCTTCTCTGGGGCTCTGTAAGGACACAAAGCAGCTTTGCTTCCATGGCACTAACTCCCTCCCCCTCCCTGTCTTCCTGCAGGGTTTTCAGCTCCTAACTGGATCCTCTTGCCCAGACGACTGGCAGGGGGGCCGTCCCATGTGCCCCGGCGGGACGGCTGCAGGTTTTATAAGTGTGGACACTGCTGAACCTTCCCTATGGGACCCCATGTGGCCCCCAGCTGTCCTTCTCGTCCTGTCGCTGTGGTTTTTCCTCTTCTGGGTCCTCGCCCCTCAGTGATTTCCTTGGCCCCCTTGGGTTTTCTCCTTGAGTTTTCCTGCTGCAATGCAATGCCTTTATAATCCACAGTGGCTCTTACAAAACTAATTCCCCCTCACCCTCTTCCCAACAAGGGCAAATCACCGGTGCATGAAATCACTGGAACATGGCCGTTGCTCGTGTTAGGGCTTGTTTTCTGGGAGGAGGCTGCAGGGACTGGTCAGGAGAGTCTTCTGAGCCAGTCTATCTGCCGCTGAAGCCTCCCTTTATCCTTTTTTATGATGACGTCCTGATCGCGTGCACGCATGTGTGTGTGGGTGTGTGTGCACAGGTGTGCGTGCGTGTGACAGGCCTGGGCCTCCATCTGCCTGTGTAAGTGTGTTCCCTGCAGACTCTCAGTGCCAGGAACCGTGCCCTAGCTCTTCACGCGTCCATAATTAATATCTATGCTCGTCGTGTCCCTGAAACACTTGTCCTGGTTACAAAGGGCAGGGCAAGGCCAGCGTGATGATTAAGGAGGGAGCCTCCATCAAAAGGGGGCTCACAGAATTGCTTGCATTTAGATTCTGGCACCGGTTAGCAGAGCCGTCGCTGGGAAAGTAACCCGTCTGGTGGATTAAGCACACCTCCTCTGCAACCCTAACCCTGCCCCACATGGGATCACCTGATTTGGCCCTCCCCAGACAATCCCACCCAGAAAACCGGAGAAGTAATCTCCAAGAGAATATGTGGGAAATAAGAATTGTCCCATCTTTGCCACCAGGTGACTTAGGACAGGTTACTTTTCCCCAGTTTCCCCTCGTGATGTGATGAAGCTAAAACAGTAGGAAGAGATCAGATTTTTAAAGTGGTAGAGACTGGAAACAATATCAAGGAAGACTATCATTGCTATTTTTTTACTGCCCCAAATGCCCCAAAGACTCACCCTTCTACCTTAGGAAGGAAATAACAGAAGCCAGCTAATGCGGATAGGTTGGAGAAGGAAGCCACCATGAGGCACCAACAGGGCTTCTTTTACAGAACCACAACCCACGGTGGCCTGGTCCTCATGCCCTTGGCCTTCTAAAAGTGATCCCCCAAGTCTCTAGCCTGATCAAATAATTTTGACAAATAAATTGAGCCTTGACTCCCATCCAAAATGGGCATCACAGTCTTCAGCGAGAATCAGTCAGTTGCAGTTTGTCCTCAGCAGGTTGCCTGTCCGAATGAATGAGCTGGGAGGGTCTCTCTCTACCTGGAAGTGCTCAGAATCAGTGACAGGCCTGGAGGAGCCACGAAATTCCTGGAGGGGCCTGCCCTGCCCCCCCTCCACCCCCAGGGTAAAGGGGAAGCCTTCCTGGAGGGGAAGCCTGCCACCCTGTATGTTCTTCTGTTCTGTTGCATTATGTTTTGTCCTACAGAGAGACACATTGCCTTTCTATATGGCACAATGGGTATTTCCTGATGCTCCATTTAGGGGGCTGCCAAAGAGAAAGGGCACTGGCCCTCTCTGGAAGGGCCTTGGGACACAGGGTGCCAAAGAGGTGTCCCCAGGAGGAGACAACCTCCAAGATTCCTAAAGGCAAAGGACAAGCTAGACCTGGCCTTTCTTCTCCACCCTCTGGGGCAGCCCCCCTCCCTCTTGGGATCTTGGGATCCCATTCCCCACCCCCCAACGCTGAGCTGTTTTCCCTGTTACCACGTCTGCACTTCCTGTGTGCCAAGCACCTTCTTCATGCATCCCTGCCCCTAGTAGCAGGCTGGCGCTTGGAAACTCATCTTGTCTATCAGGGAGTCCGACACAGCGATTATAGAACCTGGATGCATCCTTCTTCCCGAGAAGGATTTTTTGTTTTTAAGGTAAACACCTTTCAACCCCCATCACAAGCCACTTCAGGACTCCCCGCTGGAAGATTCTGGTCTGATGTATTTCTCTCATTTGCCAGAATCCCTGTTATGAACAGCTTCCCTGTAAGGAGCCTATCAAAGGGGCAGAGTGTGAAATCTTGAATTAGGGGTTAGCTCTGATCCAGAGTGGGTCAATGCTGCCCTCTGGTGGTGGTTTTTTACGTCAGTTCCCAGTAGCCAAATCTGGCACAAAAATTGGTTTCACAACAAGTGGGCAGAAAAATAGGATTGATTGGGCATTTGGGGGTTACCTAGATTACAGACCTTTTTGTCCATCTTCCCCCAGGACTGGCCTGCAGTGGCTCCAACTCCATTTAACAAAAGTGAGTTTGGCCAGAAGGAAGGAGACATCCCCTAAAATGGGGAAAAGCTGAAATGGCCATGCCCCCCACCCCATCATCACTACGAATCCAATTGCCCCACCTTGTGTTACAAAAGGAGCAGAGGTCATTAAACTCCCTGGGAGGAGGAGGATTTTCCCGCTTGGTTTCTACGGAGGGAGATGGCCAGATATCCTTTCCATTCAGGGAAATGCTTCAGATCCACCAAAGTGGAGCTTTGGAAGCAGCCCTACATCCAAATGCTAACTCTTGCGCTCCCCACTTCCCATTTCTGCAGACAGCCCTGGGCTGGTGACTTAACCTTCCCATGTCTCTATATCCACTTATAGAACAAAGTGGGTTAAATGAGATAATGCCCAAAAAATAGCCAGGTCCTGGCCCACTGAAGCTTTCAAATTTTATTTTTGCATATCATCAATACCTGTATGCAGAAGTCTCAGTGAAGCGTACGGTTTGTAAAGATGATTGAAATCTCATGTGTAGACACACAATTATTAGAATTTCCATAAATGTCTGGGATTTGAGAAATGGGTGGATTCCACCTACAGGTTTAGGGAGATAGGATATCCAGGAAGTAGGAAGAGTGGGAGGAAAGGCGCAGATGGGAGTGTGTTGCAGTAAATCGAGGCTGGCTTCAGGCACAGCTTTGGAAGGCTGAGGATGATGAGCCAGATGCTGGGAAGGTGAGCAAGGACCAGGTGGTAGGGATAGGTGAGCGCATGTCAAGGAATTTGGACTATTTGGTAGGCAGCAGGGGATCCCTAGGAATGTTTTTCAAACAGGAAAAGTAAGGTAATTGGAGTTGTGCTTGGAAAAGAATATTCTGGCTGCAGCACAGAGCCTGGACAGCTGGTCTGCTGATCTGTAGACTATTGCAGTAACCAAAGCTGGAAGGAGGGAAAAGGCAGATGTAGTGATACAGTGACTCCAGGGGCTGATCAGCAAGACCTGGAGACCTGTCGTTGTGGAGAAGGAAACAAATGAAAAAGTCAAGAGTCTTACCTCTAAGGCAGAGAAAGGAGTCTCAGGAGAAAAAGCAGCCTCAGGGAAAGATGAGTTTGCAGTTGTTGACATGATAGCCAGCTTACCCACCAGCCAACAGGGCGCATCCTTCCAAGGTCCAGCCATGCCTAGATGCACAGAAAGAAAACCGACCCCAGGCCAATTAGACATTGGCCTTAGAATATAGGATTCTCTTGCCAAACACATTCTCAGCAGCCACCTGCTTTGGACTTCCAAAAGGAGGTCAGGTTTTGCCCTAAGTCCAAAACAAGTGAGATTTTCTGACCCAGATCACAGGCAAACTGTCTCTCTGCCAGGATGGGCAAGCCAGATGTCTGGGCCCCTCCACCGCTAGAGCACTGACCATTCATGCCTTCAGGAGAACTGTGGGGTTAAGATTTCGTGTTAAGCCCACCATTAACTTGTATATTTACATCTCCACTGCCCTGACCTCCAGCATGTCGCCACCTTACCAGCAAAGCCTTCTGTTTGAATTGGCAGGTTAATCTGAGACTGCCTGCAGGGGACAAGGAGAAAGAAATATTCATCCAGGCATCCTGTATGACTTGTGTGTACTCCTTGATGTCTCCCAGCCCTTGTCAAGTTTCCTGCATCCAAATGTCCTGTTTGGCTTAAGAATTATAGACCAGGGGCTGGGATGATGGAAGATAGATCTGAGAGTCCCTGCCCCCCAGAACTCAACACAGATGGTCCCCACGAACCTGAATCTGACCTTTTGAGGCTGACACCAGCCTGGTCTCTCCTATTTCTGTCATACGTACCTGTCCTCGATCCACCCCAGGTCTCCACCTAGTGGCCAAAGCTGCCTCTCCCCAAACCCTGAGGAGTCTCAAACCTACTTGAGGACCTAAGTAAACTCTCACCCCCGGACCATGGATGGGTCTTGTGTCAATTCTCTATTAATATCTGTCAAAACCACATGCAAGGGAGGAGGTCAGGGGTAAATATACCTTTGTTTGTTTATGAGTTTGTCTTGTCCTGGAAGATCTGAACGGTTCTGAAGAAGCAAAGCATGTCTGTCTGGTCCAGGACAGAGACTGTTCTGAAGGAGGTGGCCCTGGCATGCAGGAGCAAATCTGCCTTAAAATGCTGCTTTCCATAGTCTTCTAGAAAATGAGTCCAGGACATCCAAGTGCCCAGACTTGACTCTGGTCCAGGGTCAGCCAATCTTTGTACTATTGGCATTTGAGGCTGGAGAATTCTTTGTGGTGGAGGCTGCCCTGTGCATTGTATGCAGGATGTTGAATGGCATCCCTGGCGACCACTCACCAGAAGCCAGTAGCAGTCCCCCTACCCCCACCAAATGTGACACCCTCACCAAATGCGACAACCAAATAGGTCTTCAGGCATTGTCAGATGTCCCCAGGGGGCAAAAGAATCTCTCCTGGCTGCCCCAGACCTTTGCATCAGGGAACTTCTGGAGTCAGCAAAACAGCCCTCAGCCCGATGGCTTTGTTTCCATTATCTGAGACTCCAAGGATTGGTGGGGGATGGGGGGGTGGGGGGGGAGGGTGAAAAAGTGGTTTCACAAATTCCCTCCCAAGACAGAAGGATGACGGTTGGTTACATTTTGGCAAGATGCTGTGCCCTTGGCATCGCTTTAATTATGACCCAGAGAGGCCCGATGCCTTGCACCCTGCCTCCACCCTGTTTTCCTTATGTCGTGCTGTGTCTTGTGATCATAGGACCACTTAGGGCTCAGCAGTGGTTTCCTGGAAGGCAGAGAGAGAGAGAGAGAGATTGAGAGAGAGAGAGAGAGAGAGAGAGAGAGAGAACATGCAGGTGGCCACCCCTCCATGCTGTACCAGTAGGTTTCCATTCGGGGTTGAGGAGCCGGGGAGGTGGGCAGACCGGGTGTCGCATGTCACCACACACACGCTGTCAGAAACTCGGACGTCCCCCTACCTCTGAGCTCTCGATGCTGCTAATGTCTGCCTAGTGTCCCGTGCGCTCTGGCACCTTCCTCCGAGGACCGATGCCCGCCCCAACGCTCCTCGCGAGGTTGTCCAAGCTGTGTTCACCGCATGCTCTCCTTCTGCATTGTCCTCATCTTCTAACTTGATGGAATTCAACAAAAGTCTACTTATGCCTGTTTGCATTATGGTTACAATATTAAAAAGTGGAGTTGACTTCACTGGCTGTTGTCTATTGCTTGATTTGCTTAGAATTTCTCCCACCTTTGCCAGCCATTGCCAGCCAGGTGCCCCCAGGAAGCCTACCTTGAGACCTGAGACAAGTGGCAGAGGTTGATCTGGGATTGGTCTTGGGAGGGGAGGGGAGGGGAGGGGAGGGAAGGGAGAGCAGTCCAGCGAAAGCCTGAACCACAATATCGTTGCATCAGACATTTTGGCCAATCCTTGCAGGGAGTTCTGAAGGTGACCTTCCAGAGCTGTCTGTGATTTGGGGCCAGAAGGCTGGGTTTCATACCCTTCCATCAGTCAGGCCTGGACCAGCCTGCTCTCCGTAGCAGAAGCTACTCCCAAAGGGCCAATTGCTGAGAGCACTCCCAGCAGCCGGGGAAGGTTCTGGAGTCCTGACATAGATCCAGGTAGAGCATCTCAGCATCCTCTCCATCCTGCCTGCACCACCTTTGCTCCCATGATGGCTGCATCCATTGAATGGGCCCCAAAGAAATGGTACCACCTTCATCCCCAGCCCTACCTCCCTGTATACACAACTCTGAGAACCCTAAGATCTAATTCCTAGCTGGCTTCAGACCCAATTCCAAAAGGAAGGGACCTCAAAAGCACTAAAAGGACAGATAAAGAAGAGCTGACCCCAAATACTCTGACAGGGTGGTTGGTATGAAAGGATAAACGAGGGGGTGGGAGCCCCCAAGGCTTTGTCATACCCTTCTGGACAGGGCCATTTGGATGCTGTGACCATTTTGACCTTCACGCCTATTTCCTGGCCAAAAAGCACAAACCGCCAGATAGCCTTTTAAATTACAAAACAATTTACCCAATATCAGACATTCCCCACATACCATTCCTGCCTCCTCCACACCATCCCTGAGCCTCACGCCCAAGTTCAAATGTGAGAGGTGGGTCAGAGTTGGGGTAGGACCAGGGAACCCCTTCAGTGTCCGGCTCTAACCTACCCCACAAAACTTAATTAAAATAACGGCTAAGAGGTATTAAATGCTAGTCTTCACGGAAATACTTAGACATGTATCATTACTCTCTCCAATTTAAAACTTGGGGAGACCGAGGCACAAGGAGATCAGCCAATCTGTGCAAGGTCAACAGAACCAGTACAGGTTAGCAGTAGAATTCGAACCCGGACTGTCCAGCTCTAGAATCCGCATTCTTCACCACCTCCCAGCACTGCTGCTAAGAGACCCAGCCCGTGGAAGTCCAAATCCTGGCTCCTCCCCTTTCTAGCTGTGCAACTTTGGGTGAGTTACTCAACCTCTCTGTATTGTCCTTTCTTCACTGTCAAGTAGGCTGTGATTTTTTTCAACTTCATTGCGTTGCCATAGAATTAGATGAGTCAACATTCAACACGCATAGAACAGGATAGGATAGAATAGACTATTCCTATGTACGAGTAAATAAACAACATCTCAGCTTCCAATTTTCTCAGCTTTTTTCTCTTACTGAAGCTCAAAACAGCTCCCTCTTGATGTAATTTGCCATTTGCTATTCAGCCCTGGGATCCTTAGGTCCTCTCAGACCACCTGCCATCACAGAAGACACTAATTTTAAAAGCCAATTCCTGGGCTTCTCCCTCTACCAGCCCATTAATGCTCACTGGGGAGGAGGTCTGACTTACAAATTTTTAACCAGCATCCCCTCCCATCCCCCACGTGCCCTGGAGTTTTGACAGGCCCCGCCTCCAAAGTGGCTGGGAACAATTTAACATTTCTATGCATCCTGACTGGGGTGGCTGCTGTTGCCTGGCAACCAGGTGGAAAAAAAAAAAAAATCCCAGTTTACACCAAAACAGAACCTTCCCAACCACAAATCCAAAGGAGAAGGGGGTGGGAAAAGAATGGATTTTTGAGCGACTGCTAGTCTTTATAGAATATGGGCCTCACAGTCAGTTAAATATTAAAAAATGTACTTTTGTTTTGTTTCTGCTTTCATTGTACCCTTGGCAAAATCGCCAAGAGAACAAAACCAGGGAAAATATTTACAATCGGGGGATCGATACAGAGCTTGGAACCCACATCACTAAAAGGAAATCACTTTAGCAATACCCTCCGGAGGAAAATAAGATTAAATTAATCAAATAGCAAACAATTAGGCCTGAGTAATTAGTAAAGTGATTTTTTTTTTAATTGTTTTGGACTGCTAGACTTGAGGGTGGGGGACAGGGGTGGCTGGTCTCCTGGTCTTTCTGCATCTCAAGTTCTTTCCTCTGCAGGAACTCAGAGTTGATATTGGAAGCCTCCCTTAGCTGAAATCTTCAAGAGTTATAGGCCCTTCTCTCCTCTGCTCCCATTTCGGGTCTCACAGGGAAGCAGTGAGGAAGAGAAACTGAATGCAGGAAAGCCTCTGAGATTCATCATAAATTCAAGGTGTAGTATCTGTGGCCTCAATTGTATTGTATGTGGCCTCAATTGTATGCAGCAATTGAATCAGTTTTGGTTTGAAAGCTTTGAAGAGAGTCGCCAACAGAAATGCAGTTCTTAGCAGAAAAGCTACAGGCAAATCTGTGGGGAAAGAGACACCTGTTCCTTGTTCCTCCAAACTGGTGGCTTCACCTTCCTTGAAAAAAACACACTGCACTCATATAGCCCTCCTGAAACATTTATATTTTCTTTTTTAAAAATATTTTATTTATTTATTCGAGAGAGACACAGAGAGAGGCAGAGACAGAAGCAGGCTCCTCTAAGGGAGCCCCATGTGGGACTCGATCCCAGAACGCTGGGATCACAACCCTCTGAGCTAAAGGCAGACACTCAACCACTGAGCCACCCAGGCATCCCCTGAAATATCTCTTTTAGCCATCGGGCCTTTTCTATAAGGTATTCGGTGCCACCAGGGACAAGAGGAGGAGAGCCAACATTCATGCATGCTCTGGCCACAGGCAAGCAGGCTTCTCTCTTTTTTTTTTTTTCTTTTTTCTTTTTTTTATTTATTCATGAGATAGAGAGAGAGAGAGAGAGAGCGGCAGAGACTCAGGCAGAGGGAGGAGCAGGCTCCATGCAGGGAGCCCGACGTGGGACTCGATCCTGGGTCTCCAGGATCACACCCTGGGCTGAAGGCGGCGCTAAACCGCTAGCCACCGGGGCTGCCCAGGCAACCTACTCAATCAGAGTACTCCACGGCTCCACGCAAAGCTTCCCCTCCGTGGGTTCACCCCAGTGGTTCTAAAGGCAGCTTTTACTCTCCTTTGCCTAGCCTTTATTTCTGCTACTCCCCTTACCTGGAAAGCCCACCCCCCTCTTCCACCAATGCCAGTCTCACTTCTATTGCTGAAGGTTAGATTCAAAATTGCGCTTTCAGCTGTCTGTACCAATCGCTTGGCATACTGGCAGTACTGCTTTGCAACAATTGTGTGCGTCTGCACACTCGTGTTTTATCTGCCTCTATATATTTGTTACCTCTTGCCACTGAACTCTGAGTAACAAGTGACCACATAATCTCCCTGGCACACACTGCATTACTGCAGCAGAGGTTCAGGTCATGCAGCTGTGAGCAGCAGTTCTGCTGACCCCTTTATTTTAGCTTCGTAAAACCCATCAGAGACTTCTGATACCCAGAGCGGTGAGATCATAAATTTGCATTGTTTTAAGCCAGTAAGTTGTGGTAATTTGTTATAGCAGCAAAGGAAAACTAATACAAAATGTGCATTAAATATGCGCCACTGGGGCAGCCCAGGTGGCTCAATGGTTTAGCGCCGCCTTCAGCCCAGGGCATGATCCTGGAGACCCAGGATCCAGTCTCACGTCGGGCTCCCTGCACAAAGCCTGCTACTCCCTCTGCCTGTGTCTCTGCCTCTCTCTCTCTGTCTCTCATGAATAAATCAATAAAATTTAAAAAGTAAATTAAATAAATAAATAAATAAATAAGCGCCACTCTGCTAGAGAAGAATCCGTTTCCTTGCCTCTTCCAGCTTCTAGAGGCTGCCCACATTCTTTGGCTTACGACTAGCATCATTCCCACATCTGCCTTCTAAAGATTTTATTTATTTATTTATTCATGACAGACACAGAGACAGAGAGAGAGGCAGAGACACACAGGCAGAGGGAGAAGAAGGCTCCATTCAGGGAGACTGACGTGGTACTCAATCCTGGATTCCCAGGATCACACCCTGGGCTGAAGGCGGCGCTAAACTGCTGGGCCACCGGGGCTGCCCCCACATCTGTCTTCATTGTCAACCTATTCTCTCTTCCTCTGACCCTCCTGTCCCTGACCCTCCTCTTAGAAGGAGGGGGATTTGTGATGATGTTGGGCTCACCCAGGTTGTCCAGGAAAATCTCCCCATCTCAAGATTCCTAACCTAATTACCTAATACTGCAAAGTCCCTTTGGCATATAGGGTAACAGTGATACTGTGATGTATAATAGGAAACACATATTTGGTCTTCACTCCTGTTTCTGGCACAGAGTTCCTAAAATCCTTGGAATTTCCTAAGTGATAGGAGCAATAAAGTCTCATTATTCCTAACAAATCCCTTTCACCACACCGGAGTTTATGTGAATGAGTTGACTTACGGAAAGCATCTGAGGATGCAGACTGGTTGCCAGGGGTACCAACCACATGATCAAAGGTTTGGAATTTCCCATCACACCCATACTGACCTCCAAGAAGGGGAGAAGTGCTGGAGGTGGAATCAATTGCCAATGGCCTGTGAGTGAATCAATCATGCCTTTGTAATGAAGCCTCTATAAAAGCCCAAAAGGATGGGATTTGGAAGCTTCCAGGTTGGTGAATGAACAAGCGGAGATTTGGGGAGCATGGCATGCTCAAAAAGCATGGAAGCAAAAAATTAAAAAATAAAAAAAATAAAAAATAAAAAATAAAAAAAGCATGGAAGCTCAGAGCTCAGAGGCTTCTTCCCTAAACCTTGCCCTTTGCATCTCTTCCATCTGGCTGTTCCTGAGTTACATCCTTTTGTGATATGCCGGAGATTTAGGAAGTAAAATGTTTCTGAGTTCTATGAGTCATTCTAACAAATAAATCAAACTGGTGAACAGGTCATGGAAACCTCTGATACAGCCATCAGAAATACAGGTAACAAGCTCTGCTTGTTAAGGATCAGCTAGAGTGGGGGAGGGGGACAGTCTTATCTGTTTGAGCTCTGAACCTATAGGATCTGGTACTATCTCCAGGTAGACAGTGTCAGAATTGGGTTGAATTGTAGGACACCCAACTAGTGTCAGAGGATGGCTTGGTGGTGTTGGGAGAAAACACACATATCATAGTATAAGAGGTGCCAGGGATGTGAGAATGCGAATGTGTTTGGGGGCCATTTCTCAACCTGCCATCGTCTGCCCTCTGGCCCTAATGATTCATGTCCACCCCACCCCCACCCTCACCATGCAATTTACAACCAGTTCAATTGACTTGCACTTACAGGACTAATTACTTATTCACTAGAAATATAATGAGGACCTACTACGTGTTAGACCTAACACATAGACCTGGCGATCTTTTTTGTAGATATTGGAGATCTTAACCAAGAGGGCTCACAATCTGCTGGAAGGAGAGAGGCAGGGCCTCCAAACAGTATAAGCACCTGGCCCCACAGAACCTGGATCTGCCAGTGCTGGTGGGTGAACCCAGTAATCATGTCAGTGTGCACACGATGACAACTTGGGAATGTGTAATGAATGGAAGGAAGGAGACTCCGTGAGGGCACATTCCCCCAGTCTGTGGTCAGCAGATCTGTGTTTCTGCCGACACAGTGCTTGAGTTTGACATCTGGACTGTGAGCTAGGGACTAGAAAGCTGGCACTCCAGGAAAAAGAGAACTGAATTAGCAGAGGTCCTCCCCTGAGACAGAGTCTGGGGAGGTAGATCAGAAGAAAAAGATTTTGTATATTTATTTTGAGAACAAGGAAAGCCATTAAAGATGTTGAGGGCTGTGGAAGTGATCTCTCTAGTTAGGCTGTAGAGATCTCTTGGGAGGGGAATATTGAAACCCTCCAGCCAGAGATAATCAGACATACACCATATGCTGATAGTCCACAAAGATGGGTTTATTTGCTTGCTGAAACAGGGAGAGGGCACCCTGGGGGCAGGAGGGGGGTGTTCTGGGGGGCCAGGTAGGAGGGGCAGGAGATTAGTCTAAGATTTGGACTTATGTTAGGGAATTTTCAGCAGGAGCTAGGGTCATGGGGATCAGCTCTCCATTCAGTACAGTTAGCAGTTCAGCAAGAAGGTACTGTAGGATAAATTGTAAAATTTAGAGGTTTCTCTGTTGCCCAAACAGAAAGAGACTCATTCCCTTCTTCCCTTCTTAGAGCATTTTCTTGAGGAGCTGTGTGTATATAAATCTTTCCTCTGTCTCTTTGATATGCATGTAAATCTTTTGTGTCAGTGCTATTTTTTTATTATGGTAAACTATACGTAACAGAAAGTTTACCATTTAGCTATTTTTAAATATATGGTCCAACGGTATAAAGGGCCATGTTGGGAGCATGTGGGTGGCTCAGTCATTTGAGTGTCTGACTCTTGGTTTTGGTTCAGGTTAAGATCTCGATCTCAGGATCGTGAGATTGAGCCCCATGTCAGGCTCCACACTCAGTGCGGAGTCTGCTTGAAATTCTCCACCTCTGCCCCTCCTCCTTCTCTCTCCCTCTTTCTCTCTCAAAGAAATAATCTTTTAAAAAAATAAAGGACAAAGGTGTATAACTATCACCAGTATCTATTTCCGGAATATTTTCTCTCACCCTAAACAGAAACTCTAGAACCATTAAGCAATAACTCCCTATGGCCTCTATCCACCCAGCCCTCCCATTAATCTACTTTTCATCTCTATGAATTTGTCTACTCTAGATGTTTTGCATAAGTGGGATCATACAACATGTGTCCTTTTGTGACCAACTTCTTTCATTTAACATAATGTTTTCAGGGTTCATCCATGTTGTAGCGGATGTAGTGCTTCATTCCTTTTTACAGCTGCATAATAGTCCACTGCACATTTATACTCCATTTTGCAACTCTTTATTTTTTTAATTTTTATTTATTTTTTTAAAGATTTTATTCATTTATTCATGAGACACAGAGAGAAAGAGAGAGAGAGAGAGAGGCAGAGACACAGGCAGAGGGAGAAGCAGGCTCCACGCAGGGAGCCTGACTCGGACCGATCCCGGTTCTCCAGGATCACGCCCTGGGCCGAAGGTGGTGCCAAACCACTGAGCCACCCGGGCTGCCTAAAACTCTTTTTTAAAGGCTAAACAGGCCTTTTGCCAATAGTACAACCCAGGAATGTTTTTCCTAGGGGCCTCAGAAACATCTCTTTGAAATGTAAATATCAAGGAAGACAGTGTCCCTAACTCCCTGTGACCATGTGGGTTTAGCCTAAGCACCTTGTTCCAAGCTGTAACAACCTGCCTATCATAAAGATGAGAAGTTTTATTACTTCTTTGAGACAAAAGCAATTAGCTAGCACAATGCATACTCCAATTACCAAGGGAGTTTAGGATGAACTAGGAAAGATGCAGTCAGGTCTTTCTACCTGAGAACCAGGCAGCATTCATCTTGAGAGCATGTGTGGGATGCAGTACTCGGCTATCTATAATAAGGGGTGGGATTTCCCTCCATTTTTGTAATCTCATTAGCAGATTACCTGTGCTGTGCCTCAAGTCTAGTTTAATGAGTATTCACTATTAAAACTATTATTTTCTAGCATTGTAGGGAGGTTTTTCTGGATTGGCAGGAGATCTTAATTCTTTTTTTTTTTTTAAGATTTTATTTATTTATTCATGAGAGACACACAGAGAGAGGCAGGAGAAGCAGGCTCCATGCAGGGAGCCCGATGTGGGACTCGATCCTGGGACTCCAGAATCATGCCCTGGACTGAAGGTGGTGCTAAACCACCGAGCCACCCAGGAATCCCCCGAGATCTTAATTCTTTCCCCTGATAGTATCTTGATCATCTTTGATAAGAAATGGGAAAAGGGAGGGGTGCCTGTATGGCTCAGTCAGTTAAGCATCCAACTCTTGATCTCAGCTCAGGTCTTGATCTCAGGGTTGTGAGATCAAGCCCCACATTGGACTTGGTGCTAGCCATGGAGCATACTTTAAGAAATTGGAAGAAGAAGGGCCTGGATGGCATTGATAAGAAAATAATAGCTTTTCATAAGAACAACTAATCAATCACCTGTGCAGGTGTGGGGTCTGCCTTCCACCTAATGGACTGAAAACTTTGGTTACAAAATCTGAGTGTCATTGGGCTGATTTTCACACTCTTGGGGCCAGGGTGAAAGCCAGGGGAACATTTAGAAGCCATGCTGGGGACGTGGACAGGGACTGTAGCTAAGGAAACAGAGAAAAAGAGATTCACAACTATTAAGTGAGATCTTTTATTTATTTATTTAAGGTCTTATCCATTCATTCATGAGAGACACACAGAGAGAGGCAGAGACATAGACAGAAGGAGAAGCAGGCTCCCCCTGGGGAGCCTGATGCAGGACTTGATCCCAGAACCCTGGGATCATGACCTGAGCCAAAGGCAGATGCTCAACCACTGAGCGACCCAGGGTCCCCAGGAGAGATCTTTTAGAGAAGAAAACTGCTTCCTTATTTAAAAAAGAAAAAAGAAAAGGGCAGCCCCAGTGGCTGAGCGGTTTAGCACCGCCTTCAGCCCAGGGCCTGATCCTGGAGACCCAGGATCGAGTCCCACCGTCGGGCTCCCTGCATGGAGCCTGCTTCTCCCTCTGCCTGTGTCTCTGCCTCTCTCTCGCTATGTCTCTTATGCATAAATAAAAGTCTTAAAAAAAAAGATGAAAGAAAGAGTTTTCTCAAAGAAAAGGGAGGGGAGAGAGAAACTGAGGCAGAGAGAACATAAACTCTGGGTGTTTGAGTATGGAGAGTGCTTCCAGCACATTTAAGAATAAAGTCTCAACCCTCTTTCCAGGCCGTGTGGGATCTGACAGAGGTAAGTACGTGCAGTGTTTGAGAGCATGGAATCCAAAGCCATCGCCTCATTCCAGTTCAGAGCTGGCCAACTAAGCCCTTCTTCCCCTTCTGGTCCACAAAGTCAAGAGCAAAAGAACAAGAACAAAAAGAAGGTTGTTTTACATTGCTAAGTGTTGGGTTTGTTTGTTAAGCAGCAACAGTAACTGAGATATATGCATTGTTACATTTAATAGGAAGGTCTGTTGTCATCCCCATTTTAGGGAGCAGGAAACCAAGGCACGGAGAAGTTAACCTCTATGGGGCACTTGGATGTAGATGGTGAGGGAGAAAGAGGCCACAAGTTCTAGTTTTGGGGGAATGGATGGATGGGCAGCCTTCTCTACGGTGGGAACCATTTGGAGAGAACAAGGTGCAATTGCTGGAAGCAGTGTGTTTTCTCCTGGACATGCTGAGTTTTAGGAACCCAAGGGGAATGTTGGGTAAGCAGTTAGCTAAGTGAATCTAGATCTCAGAGGACCCAACTGGGCTGCAGAGAGAGTTGTAGACATTTAAAGTGAGTTTGGATGGTCACTCAAGCTGGAGACTGGGTGGGAGAGTGAAAGAAGGTGGTTATGGCTGAGCTCCCAAGGTATCCCCCATCCTTTCCCGAGCTGGGGGCAGCCCAGAGGGAGAACCAGGAGAAGGTGGGGCCCCAGAGGCCAGTGGGAATCAGCATTTCCAGAAGAGATGTGATAAACAGTGTCCCACACTGCCACTGGATTTAGAGGAGGGAAGGCCCAGACTCTGTTCCAGATTTGCCATACTCCAGGGGCTGCTCTAAACCTTTCTGTTTTCATGATAGTGGTAGCAGCAGCAACTGCACGTCCCCCACCTCCCAGGTTCCTATGCTGAAGCCCTAACCACCAAGACCTCAGAGTACGGCTGTATCTTTGAGGTACCTGGCTGGCTTGGTGGGTACAGCATGTGACTCCTGATCTCAGGGTTGTGAGTTCAAGCCCACGTTGCATGTAGAGATTACCTTGAAATAATAATAAAGTCACTTAAAAAATTAATAAAGACAGAGTCTTCAAAGAGGTAATTAAATTAAAACAAAGTCAGTACAGTGGCCCCTAATCTAACAGGATGGGTGTCCTTCTAAGAGCATATTAGGACACAGACACACACAGAGGGAAGGCCATGTGGGGACAGAGGGAGATGATCATCCATGAGCCATAGAGACAGGCCTCAGAAAAAACTAAACCTGCCTACACCTTGATCTCTGACTTCTAGCATCTAGATCTGTGGAAAAATTAATTTCTGTTCTCTGACTTCTAGCATCTAGATCTGTGGAAAAATTAATTTCTGTTAAGTCACCCAGTCTGTGGTGCTTTGCAGTGTGCTAATACACACAGTAACACACTTTTGAACAAATTTGAGGTGAAATTCACAAGACATAAAATTAAATATTTTATTTTTTAAAAGTAAGCTCTCTGCCCAACATGGGGCTCAAACTCACTGCTCCTAGATCAAGAGTTGCACCCTCCTCTAATGGAGCCTGCTGGGTGCCCCTAAAATTAAACATTTTATTGATTGATTGATTGATTGATTTTTAAGATTTTACTTATTTATTCATGAGAGACACACACACACAAAGGCAGAGGCACAGGCAGAGGGAAGAGCAGGCTCCACGCAGGGAGCCCGACATGGGACTCAATCCTGGGTCTCCAGGATCCAGCTGTGGGCTGAAGGCAGTGCTAAACCACTGAGCCACCCAGGCTGCCCTAAAATTAAACATTTTAAAACAAACCATTTGGTGCCATTTAGTACATTCACAATGTTGTGCAATCAGCACCTCTCTCTAGGCCATCCTTTACAACTTCAATATTTTCGGGGCATTTCCAAATTGGGGTGGTAGCCTTACTGAGCTTCCATGAACTGACAACAGGTTGTGTTACACCCATGGGTCCCCCCAACTGGACTTTGAGCTCCTGCGAAGCAAAGACACTGTCTTACTCACATCTGTATCCTCAGGGCACATAGCACAGGGTCCAGGTTAATAATAATTATTATTAAATAAGGGATGCCTGAGTGGCTTGGTGGTTGAGTGTCTGCCTTTGGCTCAGGGTGTGATCCTGGAGTTCTGGGATTGAGTCCCGCATCTGGCTCCTGCATGGAGTCTGCTTCTCCTCCCTCTGCCTATGTCTGTGTCTCTCATGAAGAAATAAATAAAATCTTTTAAAAATTTATTAAATAATAAAAATAATATTATTATAATAAAACATATTAAATAATAAAAATATCATTAAATAAACTATTAAATAATAATTATTATTATAGGTGCAGGTACTGAATTACCTGGATGGTAATTCCTGCTTTGAGGATTCAAAGCCAGGCTCTACCACCTTTTGTGTCTAACTTTGAGCCAGTGATTCCCACCTTTATGAGCCTTCTTTTCCATATTCGTAGAATGGGTATATTACAGTATTCATCATAGAGGCTCGAATGAGGAGAAAGGTCATGCAGAATGCTTGGCACAGCACCCACTCAATAATATTAAATTAGCTGTTACTACGACACACTTGTTTAGAGCACACTCAAGCAGACGCGAAGAGCTCTGAATTAACATCTAGATCACGGGATTCTGAGCAAGCTTATCTGTCTGAAACTCAGTTTCCCCCACCTGTAATTTGGGGAGATAAGAGCTGAGAGGGATATTGGGAAGGACCGCTGAGCTCATGCACAGGAAGTGCTGAGGACGCACAAGAAAGATGGATTCTGTTAAGATCGCGGGTTCGGGGGGGATCCCTGGGTGGCTCAGCATCCCTGGGCGGCTCAGCGGTTTGGCGCCTGCCTTTGGCCCAGGGCGCATCCTGGGGTCCCGGGCTCGAATCCTGCGTCGGGCTCCTGGCATGGAGCCTGCTTCTGCCTCTGCCTGTGTCTCTGCCTCTCTCTCTCTAGGTCTATCATTCTATCATGAATAAATAAATAAAATCTTAAAAAAAAGAAAAGAAAAGAAAAAGATCGCAGGTTCGCAGCTCCCAGAGCCACACCACAGTTTGCAATGGCTCTGCTGGGGATTTACCCCAAAGATACAGATGCACTGAAATGCCGGGACACCCGCACCCGATGTTTATTTTTTATTTTTTTTGAAGATTTTATTTATTCATTCATGAGAGAACAGACAGAGAGAGAGAGGCAGAGACACAGGCAGAGGGAGAAGCAGGCCCCATGCAGGGAGCCTGACGTCCTCCGGGATCAGGCCCCGGGCTGCAGGCAGGCACTTTACCTGCTGAGCCACCCGGGGGTCCCTGCACCCGATGTTTCTAGCAGCAATGGCCACAATAGCCAAACTGTGGAAGGAGCCTCGGTGTCCATCGAAGGATGATGGATAAAGAAGCTGTGGTCCATGTATACGATGGAATATTCCTCAGCCTTGAGAAACGACAAAGACCCACATTTGCTTCGACGTGGCTGGAGCTGGAGGGTACGATGCTGAGTGAAGTAAGTCAGTCGGAGAAGGACAAACATTATATGGTCTCGTTCATTTGGGGAATATAAAACATAGTGAAAGGGAATAAAGGGGAAAGGAGAAAAAATGAGTGGGAAATATCAGAAAGGGAGACAGAACATGAAGACTCCTAACTCTGGGAAACGAACTGGGGGTGGTGGGAGGGGAGGCGGGCGGGGGTGGGGGTGACCGGGTGGCGGGCACTGGGGGGGGCAGTTGACGGGATGAGCGCTGGCTGTTGTGCTATATGTTGGCAAATCGAACGCCAATTTAAAAAAAACAGAAAGAACGCGCTTCCCTCCGCCAGCCGCCGGCCGCGGCCCGGGCCCAGGGGGTGTGGCCACGGGGAGGGGGCGGGGCTACCCCCGAGCCCGCCCCTCGAGGCGGGTGGGCGGGGCGAGGCGGGGCGCCCTGGCGCGCGCGCGCGGCGGGCCCAGGTACGCGGACAAGATGGCGGCGGCAGCGGTCGACAGCGCGATGGAGGTGGTGCCGGCGCTGGCGGAGGAGGCCGCGCCCGAGGCGGCGGGCCTCAGCTGTCTGGTCAACCTGCCCGGCGAGGTGCTGGAGTACATCCTGTGCAGCGGCTCGCTGACGGCCGCCGACATCGGCCGCGTGTCCAGCACCTGCCGGCGGCTGCGCGAGCTGTGCCAGAGTAGCGGGAAGGTGTGGAAGGAGCAGTTCCGGGTGAGGTGAGCCCGCCGCCCGCGCCCCCGCGCCCGCGCCCCCGCCCCCGCCCCCCCCGGGCCCGGCCGCGGCCCGCCCGCGCCCCCGCCTCGCCGCCCGCGCCGACCCCCTCGGCGGGCCGCAGACAAAGGCCTCCAGGCCGCCGGCCCCGGGCCCGGGGCTCCCCGCCGGCCCCCGCCGCCCCCCGCCGCCGCCCGGATTGCGCGGCCCGGGCCCGCCGTGCACCCACCGCGACGCCGCGGGGACCGCCGCCCCGCCGCCCTGCGCGCTCCTTTGTGCCCGGCTCCGGGCCAGCGCGCCGACACGGATCCCGCGCCGCCGGCTCCTCGCCCGCAGCCGGGGAGGCGGACGCAGCATCCCGGCCGCGGGCCCGCAGCACGGATCTCGGGGTGGGACCCGGGTAAATCCGGCTCCCGCACACTTGCCGGATGACCTTGCGGGGGGGGGGGGGCACTTCCCTTTCTTTGGAGCCTCGTTCATCGACTTTACGCGGGGATCGCCAGACCCGTGTTTCACTGCGGTCATTACACGGATGATGCGTGAGGAGCGTTGACACAGGGCCCGGCTCTCGGGAGGCGCGATCGGTCGTCACTGTTATTGTGGCTGCAGCTGCCCCCATTTCCTAGACGGGCAGTGGAGACTCCGCATTCCTCGGCCTGCTTCCCCCAAGGTCATGCCGCGAGCCGCGTGCTGGGTCCCCCGCCGGGGCCCCTGCTGCCCCTGCTTCTCGAGGCCGCCTTCAGTGTCTCCGTGAAGCTGAGAGGGTGTTTCTCTCCTTGTAGGTGGCCTTCCCTTATGAAACACTACAGCCCCACCGACTACGTCAATTGGCTGGAGGAGTATAAAGTTCGGCAAAAAGCTGGGTTAGAAGCCCGGAAGATTGTAGCCTCATTCTCAAAGAGGTTCTTTTCAGAGCACGTAAGGATCTGTTGATGTAGCCCCCGCCCCGCCCGCCCCCCTCTTTTGCCTGGTAGCCGTGTGTGTGTGTGTGTGTGTGTGTGTGTGTGTGTGTCCGGGCCCGTAGGCATTAGCTCATCCAGCTCCTTCTGATAGCCCTTTTTCAGTTCTCTCCCAATCCCTGACTCACTTAGATGGCCGCAAGAGTCATTGTGTCCTCCTCTCCAGCAACACGAAGCCATTTGTCCCTGCCAGCTTTACTTTTTCTAAAGCCAGAGAGAGAGAGAATGGGGGTGGAGAGGGAGGGAGGGACCCACAGCACAATGTAGAGGGGATCCGGATCAGCATTTTGTCTCTTCTCAGGAGGTTAAACATCTTTTTTACAGCCTCCGCTTCAGCTAAGGGATCACCAGGGATGGAACACTACAGATTTCACCCAGTTGTTTTCCCAGAAGGGTTGACGAAACTCATTCGGTTTTTTTTCTTCTCTCTGGCTTTGCAGGTTCTAAACCAGTAGTGAATAGCATTATTTCTTAAGATAACAGAACTAGAAGCTATCTGTTGTAAATAAGAATTCTTACTCCCTCTGTTAAATTATCTAGTATTCTTTAACCCTGATAAGTTTTTGTGGTTCTTAAAAATATTGCTGAAACGCCCGGGTTTTTGTTGTTGCTTTTGTTTTCCCCACAAAGTATCTCAGGAGTTTCTGTATTAGGCCATGAGTCTTAACTTTTTGTAATTCTGGGAAGTAGTTCACACTAATATTTTAAATTTATTTCTGATTGAGGGTCTAGAAGTAGAGCCGGTCTGATTTATTTATTTATTGGGTTTGAGGTTTGTTTTGTTTTGAGTAAACTGTATGCCCAGTGTGGGGCTTGGACTCAGGACCCTGAGATCAAGAGTCACATGCTCTACTGAGTGAGCCAGCCAGGCGCCCCTGATTTATTTTACTATCCTGTTTTTTTTTTTTTTTTTTACTATCCTGGTTTACTGAAGATTACTTCCTCTTTTCTTTCTCTATTTTTTAGGATTTTATTTTTTAAGTAATCTCTGCACTCAATATGGGGCTTGAACTTAACAACCCTGAGATCAAGAATTGCATGTTGTCCTGACTGAACTAGCAGGGCACCCAGATTAATTTCCTGTTTTCTAATTTTAATTAATGTCATTTCATGGATTCACACATGAGAAACATTTTCAAGGCTTTTCAAGTTTTGAAAGGAAAATCTGAACTTTGGACAAATTTGAACTTATTCTCCTGTAGAAAATAAAGCTAGATATCCTCCAGTGTAATTCATTTCTTTTTTTTGATTTTATTTCTTTATTAGAGAGCAGGAGCTAGAGTCAGAGCAAGTGGAGGGTGTCGGGAGGGGATGGCAAGCCAGCTGGGCACTGAGCGCAGAGCCAGAAGCAGAACTTGATCTCAGGACCTGCGCCGAAATCAAGAGTTGGACACTTAACTGCTTGGGCCCCCCAGGAGCCCCCAGTGTAATTTCTATAAATAAGCGTTGGTTAATATTAGGATGGACAGAATTTATGTTCTATTCTAGGTAAGCCATGCCCTGGCCAAAAGCATTCATATCAGATTTTAAACCTGTACAGATGTGTTTGCACACACATGTATTTGGATGCTAGATGTATTTGATGCCCTTGTTCATGGGCTACTAGTTTGCAACCTCTACTTCTAGTCCAGCTGGTTTTGTGGCATTTTTAACAGCCTGTGTGTTTGTCTAATAATGATGAATTGTTGTCTTTTTTCCTTAGCTCCCTCTTTCCCTGTACTACTGCCTAATTAGAAATATGTCAAGGACTTTGAACATAGCAGGAATATACTTAAGATTGATCTGTGGGTGGATGATTACTTTGGCTCAGGATCCTTATATTCCTGTGTTCTCTGCATGCATACAGGTTGACATGAAATTTCCTGCGTACTTTCAAAACAAAGTGGGAGAAGTAATAGAATTTTAAAGCTCATTGGTACCACCGCCTCCATTTATAGAGGAGAAAATAGGCCCAGTGGGTTAAGTGAGTTGCCCAAAGTACTAGACTTCTCTTTCTGGCCCTCTACTCCTACTTGAGTACAACATAAATTGCTTGAAATCATTGTTGTAAATTATGATATTTTGTATTTCTAATCCTGTTTCAGAGCTATTTTCCTTTACATTAGAACGCTGGAGTATTCACTTTCAGGAATTCCAGACTGTGAAAATATCACTAATTTACAACTGACAGTAAGATCGGAACAAATTATTGTTATTCCACATGTTACTTTCCACCCATGGTAGGTGGTGCAGGATAGTGTGGGACAGCTGTTACCACTTTCACACACATGAGCATCTCTGTTTGCAACTCAGATTTGTGTGTGAGAGTGACAGACTATTGCCTGTTATTGAGGCCTGTTTCTATATGTCTTCTTCATAGGTCCCTTGTAACGGTTTTAGTGACATTGAGAATCTTGAGGGACCAGAGATATTTTTTGAGGATGAATTGGTGTGTATCCTAAATATGGAAGGAAGGTAAGTCATAGTTTTAGCAGGGATTGGTTTTTTGTTCATTCTTATAATAATGCCCAGAATTAACTGCCGTAATTTGTATGTGGCCCAACTCTGGGATATGTTTTCCAAATATTTCATGTCTTGCCTTAGTTATAGTTTTGAAAAATTCTGTTGTGTAAATAATGTAAATACACTGAGACAATTGACACTTAAACCTTGCAGAAATCCTTTTGGAAAGAAAAGAGAATTAGTATTTTTTCCTACTACTGGTCAAATACTATGCTTGGCACTTGTATCTATTATATCATTTAGTAATATAAACCACTTTCTACCTGTCATCACTGAATTTGTCTGTTATGGATTGAATTTTTTTTTTTAATTTCTTAGGCATGTCTTAATTTACTGAATGATTTTTTTTTTAACAATTTCTCAATTTTTTTTTTTCAATTTCTCAATTTTGTTAAGAAATAATCTTAACTTTGGCCATGAAGGTTATAGGTATCTTGTTGAACCTTTCTTTTATCTCTCCTGATCAAGAAGAATCCATTATCTCTTGTTTGTTGCTTAAAATTTTTTATGCTCATATTTCCTGCTGTGAAGGCTAGTTTTTGGTTTACCTAAAAGATGGCTTGGCTTCCAGTTTAGCATACCTATGAAGATTTTCTGCTCTAAAAGTTTTGGAAACTATTAATGATGGAAGATAAGAATGCTAGCTTAGCAACTTTCTTAAGAGAGCTCATTGTGGAATATCTCAAAAACAAGGTGTAGGGTTTTTCTTGTTTTTAAAGGGGTTTAAGAGAGAGAAATATCTATCAGTGGAACAACTGTAGGGGAAAGGTAAGATGTGCCACTATTCTAGGCCTTGGATGAGTTCAAATGCGGAGGTCATTTTTCCGTTTCTATTTTGGTTTATCTATAAATGAATTGAAGTATGATCTAATAGTCAGTATTGTGCAGCCTTAAAAATAAAAGCTGACCTGTCTTTTTTACGTATATGTGTGTATACTTTCAAATACATAAGCGTAGTGTCATGTATACTAAGTTTATTGGTTGTTTTAGTTTTGATTTGATGTTGAGTGCAGACTTTGTTTCCTCTTGTTTATGCTGTTTCTCCTTTCCTCCATACTCCCTCCGTTTGCATTGGCTTTCCCTGCTTTACCCCTGTAATTAATGGTGACAGTTTAGCCTGTGTTCTTCCATGCTGATATATATCCATACATGTGGTCATGGAGGGAGATTGTTTATTTCACAGAATTGTGATCATAAAATAGGTGCTTTTCTGTGTCTTTTTTTTTTCATTCAGCATTACCTTTGGAAATTGAATTAATGATAAAAAGTCAAGTTCATTTTGTTAATGGCTATATACTGTCTTACAGTATATATTATAGTTAACTATAATTTGTTGATGAGCAACCACTTTCTTCTCCATCTTGTGTTATTGTAGAGGATGATGTTTTTTTGTAGTTTCATTTCTAAGTAATAGGTTCCTAGGAATGAATGTCCGAGGTCAGACTATTGAATGTTATTGAAAAACATAAAAGATAGCGTGTCCTTGAGTGGGGAGACTTACCATCACAAAAATGTCAGTTCTTCTAAAATTAACACATAACCCTAGTACCATTCCAATTAGAATCCAAAAAAATTTTGGGACAGGAGGGTTTTTTGTGTCTTTTAATTGGATGATACTGTCATAAAATATGTCAAGAAGAATTAATTCACTAGAACTAGAAAAAAACAATTTTTAAGTAATCACACTGTAAAACTTGAATCATTAGATAGTAGGACATAGATGAAGCTAACAATATTTGAAACAATGTAATGCTTAAATGAAAGTTGAGAGCTACATCAGTGGCAAAGAATAATTCAGAAACAAGATACTATATTTAAATTCAGAAGGAAAAGATGGCATATTTAATGATTGTTATTGGAAATAACTGAATATTCATCTGGAAGAAAGTAAAACTTGCATCATATACAAAAATTAAGTTCCAAAAGATTAAATAACCCAGATATTAAAATTATCACAATGAAAATCCCTCAATAAAATAGCAGACTGTGTCCAATCTAGAGAGACCTACTTAACTAATAATAGAAAAGCAATGCAAGAATACAGACAGAGGGTTTTGTGATGAAAAATAAACTTCCTTATGACCAAAGAAACTAAAGAATGTCAACAGAATGTTTAAAATTTCTTTTTTTTTTTTAATTTTTTTAAATTTCTAAGAAGAAATTGAAAAAGATACAGAGGAGGACATTCACAGAAGAGCAAAGTGAAGGGGCTTAGAATCCTGTATATATCTTTAAATTCATTCTGCAAAGAAATGTTAAATAACAACAAAATACTGATTTTTTTTTTAATGTAGCAAATTGGCAAACATGACTAAATATGCACAGCCAGTTAAAAAGTACACTATTATAGTCTTTTTAGAAGTGAAGGTCATAGATATGTCACTTCTGGGCCTGACATGTATTTTGAGCCTAAAACAGTGTTATTTTTAAATGACAGGGAATACTCTCACATTTGAAAATATTTTGGGATGCCAGTGTTCTTGAAGGACTCTGTTCATATTCATTCCTAGGAAATGCTTATTGGGCAAATATGGAAATCATAGGAAGGAAGGATAGTTTTCTGTAAATGCTGAAGCACCAATCTCTGGATATGTGAAAACATCTTGTATTTATGGTGTTCTGTGTGATCTTTAAAGAGAGTACATTTGCAATAAAGATTTGAAACAATAGGGAACCCTGGGTGGCGCAGCGGTTTGGCGCCTGCCTTTGGCCCAGAGCGCGATCCTGGAGACCCGGGATCGAATCCCATGTCGGGCTCCCGGTGCATGGAGCCTGCTTCTCCCTCTGCCTATGTCTCTGCCTCTCTCTCTCTCTGTGTGACTATCGTAAATAAATAAAAATTAAAAAAAAAAATTTAAAAAAGATTTGAAACAATAAACAGTTAATAAAGTTCAGTATTGTATTCAAAGTACAATAAAGTTCATGTTGAAAATGACATATGGTCTACTTGAGAAAATGACCCAAGGTGACCCTCACTGAGATATGTTTCAGTAAACCTACTGGATTTTAAAGACAGAAAAGTCTTTTGGGCATCCAAACAAAAAAGATGAAGTCATTTATAAGGTTAAGAAAATCCGAATACCATCAGACTTTTCAACAGTTGCTCTGTGTCAGAGGAAAAAAGAGTAACATATTTAAGATGCTCAAGGATCAGAAATGTCAGCCAAGGATTTTTATATCCAGCCAAACTGACTTCCAAGTGTAAAGGCTGCAGACAAACTTACCAACTTGCAAGGACTTGGGGACTTTTGAGCCCTTCATGAGAAATGTGCTAGAAAATGAGCTTCAAACAACCAGAACAACCAGAGACAATGACACAAGGACTAGCGGTGAGCATTAAATATGTATTTACTTGTAGAATTAAGTCCAAGTGACAGTTAAAAGGGTAGAAAGTATTGTATGTAATGGCCATAAGCCTTTTCAGTATAGATCTAGTACGGTTGCTTAAATGAGTAGAGAATAGGGGAGAATATAACCAAAATATTTAGTGGTTCTCAGTACTCATCAAGCTGATGAAAATACTGGTCTTGTTATTCTGTGGCTGGGCTTTGTGTGTGTTTATGAGAGAAAGAGAGAGATGTGGAATAAAGCAAACAAGTACCTAGGTGATACTCTAATTCATCTCTGGTATCCTGGAGAAGGGAGGTATTCCTGGAAGAAGAAAAGATTGGAGATATAAAATAGAAGATGGTAAAAACTATACAGTTGTGAATTTGATTTAGAAGTGTCAGTATGAATTCCTGAAATACATTTAAAAATATGTAGGTGTGTGTGTGTGTGTGTACGTAGATACACTAGACTTACTATTTTTGTCCATTTAAAAGGTCTAGAAACAATAACCAACCTACTAGAAAATGATGATCCCTAATACCCAGATGGTAGTCTTGATATACCATTTCCCATCAAAAGAAGCCATGTTTTGGGGAAAGGACTGATTCTAGGTCTGATATAGGAATTGTAAAAATATAAGGGTGGAGCATCTTGGAAGTCTGGAACCAGATATCAAGAGAAGTACCAATACTTCATGTTGTAAGCGATACTTCATGTTCTAAGTGTTCAGGGACCAATGTGGAGAGGCTTTTTTCCATTGGCCAGAGATGTGATTTGAACAGAAGTGTGGTTAGTAAACTGAGATGGGTTGTAACACCCCAACTGTGTTTAGCTCTGGTAGTTCATAATAATACTCAGGGACAACTAATTGTTCACCTATGGAGGATAATAAGAATCTAAATTATTATTATTTTGAAAAACAATAAAAGGAAAGATAGGAGCATTTATCCTGCTGTTCCTGGATATTGTGCCATTGGGGGAATCCAGTAGTAGATGAGGGGAAATTATTCATTATAGAAATGCTCTAGCTATTAACTGAAGAAAGGATGTGGAATTAGAGGATCACCACTTTGCGACCTCTAATGAATTAATGGACCTGGGCTTTGAGGAGAAGTGGCTGCTAACATCACCAAAAGGGACAACTAAGGCATGATTGCCTCCTGATGGAAGGACTTCACTACCACCTGTGAAGTAGTCTTGCCAAATAAATGGAATCTAAATCTGACCAAGCATCTACATCCAATTTACAGGAAATTCAGAAGACAGAAGAGCATGTGAACCCATACCTTGTGGATGCAGTCAACAAATTCCAGACTGTGGGAAACTGCAGGTCACACAACCAGGTTTCTTCAACAAAGTGCAAGGGAAAGAAAAGATGGAGGGGGATCCTGTGGATAAAAAGACTTGAATGACCTCAAAACGGGCTAGTGTAGAGTGCTCAGGGATGTACATTTGGTGAGGCAGAGATGAGCATGGAGGTATGGGTTGTGATGGCTGTAGATGGGAAGAGAGGGCCCCAGAGGGCTCCTGGGGCATCTGCGAAGTCATTTCTTGGCCTGAGTGGTGGATACAAGCATGTTTGCCTTATAATCCTGCATTAAGCTTAATTCATTAGGTTGCTGATTTGTTTCATAAAATTTTCTAGACTGACATACTTTACAACTCAAAGATTGAAAGGCTGATAGAACCTAGCCCTGCTGATTCTCATTTACTGAGAATGACAGTCCTTTATTTCCCCGAAGTCACAGATAAACTAATCACTGTCTCCCTCCTGTTTCCCATGATCCATGTGTACATTTGGAATATCTGGTGAAGCATTTCATTCACTCAGCAAGCATTTATTTGAGCATCTACTATGTGCCAGGTCCTATCCTGGGCACTGAGGATACACCAGTGAACAACACAGCCTTGTCTTCATGGGGCTTCCATTCTAGTGGGGGAGATAGTCACTAACCAAGTAAAGATGGTTTATTACATAAGAAGATGGGAATTCCCATAAACAAATACTGATCAGAGAAGAGTATTTGGGGTGAGGAGAGAAGGCCTTACTAAAAGTGACGTTTGAATGAAAACCTGAAAGGAGACGAGGGCACAGATTGCACATCTCTAGGGATGGAATGTTCCAGTCAAGGAGCAGAGAGTGCTGAGGCCCAAGGTGAGCACCATCAGGTGTGATGAAGGAACAGCAGGGAAGCCAGGGTGGCCAGAGCCTAGTGGGGGCAGGGAGTAGCAGGAATTGTGGTCAGAGGGCTGAGGGGCCCAGAGTTTAAAGAACCTCTTAGGTCATCCTTAGGACTTCAGCTTTTACTTTGAGCAAGGTGGAAAACCCCTGGAAAATATGGGGCAGAGGATTTTTGTGCTGTGACTCAACCACGTTAACTGAAGCACCCTGGCTACGGTGTGGAGGAGAGACTATAGAAGGGCAGCGTTGGAAGCTGGAAGCTCATTTAGTATGCTGTTATAATATAGACAAAAGATGGTGGCGGCTTAAATGAGTTAGTGAGAAGTGTTCACATGTCCAGTGGACTCTGAAGATAGAACGAGTAGCACTGGTGGACAGAGTGAGTGTGGCCTCTGAGAGCAAGCCAGCAAGGAGGCAAGAACGCCAAGGCTTTCGGCCTGATGGCAGTGGCAGAGTTGCCTTTCCCTGAGGGGGATGACTGTGGGAGGGGAAGCCCTCCTAAGGAATTCACCAGATAGCCAAGTTGGAGTGTGGAGTAGCAGTTGGATATACAGGTTTGGAGTTTAGAGGAGCAATGAGTACTGGAAAATAAATTGAGGGCTGTCAGTGGAGAGAATATTTGAAATCATGAGACGGGATGAGATCACCATGGCAGTGAGCGTAGAAGGAGAAAAGCAGGAGGCCAAGGCCTGAGTTTCCTAAAGCAGGTGCCCACGGGCCAGCAAAGGATTCCAGACACTTCACCTCTGGTTTCTGAGCCTCAGCCAGCTACCCCAGCTCTTCAGTTTTCTCTTGGATTTCTTTTTAGTAAATCTGAAGCCAAACAGGTCAGTGTTTCTTGGATTTCAGCACGAATGACTTACTGTTACTTATAAATGCAAAGTCTTGAATTGTGCTGTCTGCTTCTGGGATAAAAAGTACTATGTGGACGCGAACGACTTACATTTTTCTTGTTAAGTAGGCTCTTTGCATCCTAGGAGTAGCTCAAAGTAAAAAATAAGGTAGTCAAAGGCTTTAGTATCTTAATGCTCATTGATGTGTTTGTTTGTTTTCCAGAAAAGCTTTGACCTGGAAATACTATGCTAAAAAAATTCTTTACTACCTACGCCAACAGAAAATTTTAAATAACCTTAAGGCATTTCTTCAGCAGCCTGATGACTATGAATCGTATCTTGAAGGTGAGACTCTACAAGTGATCTTTCGACAGGCAGCTAAGTTGTTCCTCAGAGGAGGGAGATCATCCCTGAAGGTGGAACAGTGGAAAAGTGGGTTTCTGATCATTTAGGCAGGCAAAACTGTTAAACTTTAGAGCTAAGATTTTGCCAGAATGTTTGGCTGTCAGCTGAAGAGATAGTGTTTTGGAAGGATGCACCATTGGTTCAAAGCACAAGGTTAGTAAGTTAGCTAATGAGGTTGAATTCTCTTTTTCCAAGCTTTGAAGCGTCATTTCCAAGTCAAATAAATTTGTCCAGTTTTGTCTCCGTGTGACCTTCAGCAAATCCCTTTACCTCTCCTGGTTGGAGTTTAATGAGGCCGAGGTGTTCTTGCATGTTAGTAAGTTGGCTTGTTCATAATGAGAAGTGAGAAAGAAGTCGAGTGGACAGAAATGAGGGGAATAACTTTGTTCCTGCTAAGTCAGACAAAAACAAATGTGACTTCATTTTTTTAAACGAATTTAAATTCCTAGCATATTACATAAGCACTGCCATAAATTGTGGTTGTGAAGTACGGCTATGACCATTCCTTCAT
This sequence comes from Canis aureus, assembly GCF_053574225.1. Classification (NCBI taxonomy): domain Eukaryota; kingdom Metazoa; phylum Chordata; class Mammalia; order Carnivora; family Canidae; genus Canis; species Canis aureus. The sequence goes on along the minus strand of NC_135637.1, from coordinate 17,312,275 downwards.
TTTCATTCCCTGGCCCCTCTGACTTACCAGTTCATCAGTTTTCTTCCTTTCCAGTGTTTGCATGTCCCCATTCTGTTTCTGTGGTCAGGCAGGTTGTCACCCCTACTTCCGGCAGCCACTTTCGAAGTGGCACTTCAATCTCAGCCTCAGGGCTGCTGACACCTAGCATCAGTTCAGCCTGAAACTTGGCCTTTTCACCACTCTGGCCAACTAATGTCCTGGGTTTTTTTTTGTTTTTTGTTTTTTGTTTTTTAATTAACCTGCTGTTCAGTGCCTTGCATAATTTGGACTTTCCCTGAACCCCAGACCTTTCCCCATTACTCTCTAAAACACCCTCTTTGCTCCAGCCAGGTCATTATCTTCCCTCCTGGCTTCATATCTTCAATAGTGGTATCCCCGTTTTCTTAGAATTCCCTCTTAAATCTTACTTGGCCATGAAAGTTCGGTTCAAATTTAACTTCCATTGGGTTTTTGCTGACTACTGCAACACTTGCAGGTTTTAACTCACCTCAGAAGGCATACATGCAATAGCATTGACTAGTAAACCACTGTATAGTGTCCCGTTTCAGGTGTGTGCATTTTGTTCTCCAGCTGGTCATTAACATTTCTTGTGTCCCTTGTCCCTACATTATTATGATCACTGTGTTCTCCACAGTGTCTGGTGTAGACTCTTCCTGAGTGTGTAAAAGTGTCCTCATCCAAAAAGAAGTGAAAACTCTGTTTCAGTTGATCAAAATCAAACAGCCTCACCACCCTGGTGGGATATTCTATGGGTACTGGAGTGGAGAGTCAGCCTATCTTCTGTTCAATCATTTGACAGGCTTCGTTTTCTGTAGTTTATTTATGAAGACAATCATTTCTTTTTCACATTCCAAATATTAAGTAATAATATGGTTTTCAATAACTCCTGCAAATCAGTGTTGTGGGCACTGGGTAGCCATTGGAAGTTTTTAAGTAGTTGAGCAAGTGGAAGTCAGCTCTAGGGTTTTGATCCTTGGTGACTGACAAGAATAATCTAATAGCATTAACAAAGTCTAGGAATCAGAGCATTAGGATGGAATGCACTTTGGGGAAGTCCTTCAGCCAACAAATGAGGAAACTCCATCCCAGGAAAGCGTAGGAGCCATTCCCTAGCTAGGGGTAAAACTGAGGCTGGGATCTAGTCTAAATCCCTTGATGCCTGCTTCCAACTCCTTGCAGTGTGAGTAGGGAGTCAAGATCCTGACCTCTTGAATTTAAAATGACTCAAAAAAAAAAAAAAATTCATATACGGCTTCCCAAGTGAAAATGTCTTCTAACCAAATGACCAAGTTAGCCCTTTGGCATTTGGTTAGAAAACGGCCTAAGACAGTAAAGAGCTGAGCAGGAGTTTTCCAGAGACCCTGTCTCCAATGTACCTTGTACACGTCTTTGCTGCTGGTTCCCTGAGTGTCACTGTTTCTCTAATTCAAAAGTACAATTATCTCCAGAGTTCACTTACTTGTTAACCCTTGATGGGTATAATTTGTAGAAATCTCTCATTGAGGGCGTTCAGTCTTTTTTTTTTTTTTTTTTTTTTTTTAAGTAAAGGAACTGTCTTAGCCATTATGTTTTCAGAGTTATTGGAAAGATGTCCTTTATGGCATTTATTTCTCTTTGTAATAGAATAGGGAACATGCTGGGTTTTTTGAGTCCATGACCTTTGAGATAGGGTTTGGTTTATTTAAAAAAAAAAAAAAAAAAAAAAAGTTTGTAAACTTGTTTGTGATTAGAGTGTTGCTCTTCTCTGTGTAATAGCAGCAATATCTGCCATCCACGAATGAATTTTATCTGGTAGGATGGTACAAAGAACTTTAGCCCCAGATGCCCGGGCTAAGTGACAAACTGATAAGAAAAGAGTAAAAATAGGAACTTTTTCAATAATTCCTATTCATTTCCAGGTGCTGTATACATTGACCAGTACTGCAATCCTCTTTCTGACATCAGCCTCAAAGATATCCAGGCCCAGATTGACAGCATCGTGGAGCTTGTTTGCAAAACCCTTCGGGGCATAAACAGTCGACACCCCAGCTTGGCCTTCAAGGCAGGTGTGGAATTGCTTTGGATCCAGCTGTACTTGCAAAAGAAAACCTAGTAGAGCGATTGGCTAATTTGAGAAATTCTATAGGGTGTTTCTATTATGTCACCAGAAAAGCAGTTAATGACACAACCACATGTTCACCTGGAAATGTGAAAGACTTTAAATTAATTATTTGTTTCTGCTGGGTCTTGTTGGGGCACTGCCAATGTCTGTGTGTTAAGGGTTTTTGGGATACATTGGTCACAACTTTGGGAGTGCTTGTGTCCTCAGAGTAGATCTCTGTGTTTCAGGTGAATCTTCCATGATAATGGAAATAGAGCTCCAGAGCCAGGTGCTGGATGCCATGAACTATGTCCTTTATGACCAACTGAAGTTTAAGGGGAACCGGATGGATTACTATAATGCCCTAAACTTATACATGCACCAGGTAAATGTGGGTATATTAAAACATAATAATATGTATTTTTAAAGCTCATTTCTGAAAAATTGTATAGTTTTTGAGAGCAAATACATTGTCTTTTCATCTCTCAGTGCCCAGCGATACTCATTTCTGTCTTTACTATAAAGATACTGCTATGGAATTGTGAAAACCATTGAGATAGTTTCCTGTATAGAAGTAGGTGTTTCTCTGACTTGGTCAGTTTGTATCTTATGAACACTAACTGTGAAACTAATCAGGTCTTTTTTCTGCACTGGCCTGTAGAAGGGTTGGAGGACACTTGGCTAGCCATATCATTGATACTTAGTTTTTTTGTACCTCCTCCTTGGCACCCTTTTCAAATTTATTCTGTTGACCTGTTTGCTACCTTAATTTTTTGCTGTCATATTTTACATACTTTCCTTGAAATGGCCTTTAATTCTTTTTGGAAGAACAGCCTAAATCGCAGGTCTGCAAACTTTCTGTAAAGGGCCACACGTTTTGGCTCTGCAGGCCATTTGCTGTGTATCCTCACTGCTCAGGTTACAAAAACAAACAAATGTGGCAGTGTTCCAATGAAACCTATATGGACGTGGAAATTTGAATTTCACGTGATTTTTATGTGTCACGAAATAGTAATCTTTTGACTTTTTTTTTTTTTTTTTTTTTTTTTACTATTTTTTTAAATGCTAAAAAATGTAAAAACTCTTCTCACGCAGGCTGTACAAAAGCAGGTAGTGGACTAGATACGTCCCACCGACTGCAGTCTGCAGACCCCTGATCAAATAAATCAGATGCTCATCCACTTAAACCACAAAAACCTAGCATCATTCCTCATGCACAGTGGGTGCCCTGTAAGAACTTACATTGAAGGAATGAGAAAATAATAGTTCCTATTCGTGAAGCTAAAGGATTTTTTTTTCTCCTTTAGGTTTTGATTCGCAGAACAGGAATCCCAATCAGCATGTCCCTGCTCTACCTGACAATTGCCCGGCAGTTGGGGGTCCCACTGGAACCTGTCAACTTCCCCAGTCACTTCTTGTTAAGATGGTGCCAAGGTGCAGAAGGGTGAGCCACCTATGCCACGTTGTGACTGGTCCTCACGATTCACTCCTACAGTGCTGAGAGGAAGAGCAGTAGCCAACAGAGGTTCACCAGAGCGCTGGTGGTGGGGCAACTGTGGTGTTCCTTGGCCATCTGTGTCAGCATTCTGGTTCTGGGAGAAGGGCACTCGGGATCTTTCTGTATTGTTTCTTAAAACTGCATGTGAATTTACAGTTATCTCAAAGTAAGTGTAAATAAAGAGGACTAGCAGTTCAGGGTTTTAGGTTAAATCTTAAAGCCCCTTATTTCAAAGCAGATCAGATCAAAGAGGTTTTTGTCTTGTTCTGTTTTACGGAAACTGCTTTTTTTTTTTAAGTTTTTATTTAAATTCCAGTTAGTTAACATACAGTGTAATACTAGTTTCAGGTGACTTAGCACTTCAGTAGTACACCTAGTGCTCATCACAAGGGCACCCCTTAATCTTCATCAGCTATTTCAACCATCCCCCACCCACCTCCCCTCGGGTAACCATCAGCTTTGTAATTAAGAGTCTCTTTCTTGGTTTGCCTCTCCTTTTTCCCCATTTTGCTCTTCTGTTTTGTTAAATGCCACATGAGTGAAGTCATGTGGTAGTTATCTTTCTCTGATTTATGTCCCTTAGCATTATATGCTCTAGATCCATCCATATTGTTGCAGATGGCAAGATTTCATTCTTTTTTATGGCTGAGTAATATTCCATTGTATATAAGTATACCACTTCTTTCTCTTTTTATCTGTTGATGGACACTTGGGCTGTTTCCATAGTTTGGCTATGGTAGAAAATGCTGCTGTAAACATCAGGATGCATGTATCCCTTTGAATGAATTGGTATTTTTGTCCTAATTTTGTACTAAGACAATTGCTGGGTTAGGGTTACGGTTAGGGCTTTTTTTTTTTTTTTTTTTTAAGATTTTATTTATTTATTCATGAGACACATAGAGAGAGGGGCACAGACGCAGACAGAGGGAGAAACAAGCTCCACGCAGGGAGCCTGATGTGGGACTCGATCCTGGGTCTCCAGGATCATACCCTGGGCTGCAGGTGGCACCAAACCGCTGAGCCACCTGGGCTGCCCTATAGATTAGTTCTATTTTTAATTTTTTGAGGAACCTCCATACTGTTTCCCACAGTGACTGCACCAGTTTGCATCCCCACCAACAGTACAAGAGGGTTCCCCTTTCTCCACATCCTTACCAACACCTGTTGTTTCCTTTGTTACTGAGTTTAGCCATTGTGATGGGTGTGAGATGATAGCTCCTTGTAGGTTTTATTTGCGTTTCCTTGTAGGTTTCTTTTGCAATGGTGAGTGATAGTGAGCATTCTGTCACGTGTCTGTTGGCCATCTGGATGTCTGCTTTGGGAAAATGTCATTTCTTGTCTTCTGCCCATGTTTTAACTGAATCATTTGTTTTTTGGGTGTTGAGTTTTATACGTTCATTTTTTTAAGATTTTATTTTTTAATTATGTATTTATTTGAGAGAGTGATTGAGAGAGAGAAAATGAGTGGTGAGAGGGAGAAGCAAACTCCCCACTGAGCCGGGAGCCTGACATGGGGCTTGATCCCAGGACCCCAAGATTATGACCTGAGCTGAAGGCAGATGCTTAACTGACTGAGCCACCCAGGCGCCCTTATTTTTTTAAGTAACCTCTCTGTACCCAGTACTTGGCTCAGACTCACAACCCCAAGATTAAGAGTCACACACTTCATTGACTGAGCTAGTGAGGCACCAAAATAAATTTTTTATAAGTTTTGGATCTTAACCCTGTATCAGATCTGTCATTTGCAGATATCTTCCATTCTGTAGGTTGCCTATTTTATTTTATTTTATTTATTTTTTATTTTTTTTATTCATGAGAGAGAGAGAGGCAGAGACCTAGGCAGAGGGAGAAGCAGGTTCTATTCAGGGAGCTGGATGTGGGACTTGGATCCCAGGTCTTCAAGATCAGGCCCCTGGCAGAAGGCAGCGCTAAACCGCTGAGCCAGCCGGGCTGCCCCTGTAGGTTGCCTTTTGGTTTTGGTTGTTTTCCTTTGCTGTGCAGAAGCTTATTTTGATGAAATCCTAATAGTGTATTTTTGCTTTTGTCTCCCTTGCCTCTGGATGCATATCTAAAAATAAGTTGCTACGGCTGATGTCAAAGAGGTTACTGCCTGTATTCTCTAGGATTTTAATGGCTTCATGTCTCACCTTTAGGTTTTTAATCCATTTTGAATTTATTTATTTATTTATTTATTTATTTATTTATTTATTTATTTATTTTTAAGATTTTATTTATTTATTCATAGAGACACAGAGAGAGAGAGGCAGAGACACAGGCAGAGGGGGAAGCAGGCTCCATGCAGAGAGCCCGACATGGGACTTGATCCAGGGTCTCCGGGATCACGCCCTGGGCTGCAGGCGGCGCTAAACTGCTGCGCCACCGGGGCTGCCCTTGAATTTATTTTTGTATATGGTGTAAGAAAGTGGTCTGGTTTGATACTGTTGCATGTTGCTGTCCAGTTTTCCCAGCACCATTTGTTGAAGAGATTTTTTTCCCCACTGAATATTCTTTCCTGCTTTGTCAAAGTTTAATTGATCTTATAATTGTGGGTTTATTTCTGGGTTTTCTCTTCTGTTCCATTGTTCTGTGTGTCTATATTTGTGCCAGTGCCATACTGTTTTGATCACTACAGCTTTGTAATATACTTGAAGTCCAGAATTGTGATGTCTCCAGCTTTGCTTTTCTTTTTCAAGGTTGCTTTGGCTATTCGAGATCTTTTGTGGCTCCATACAAATTTTAATATTGTTGCAGCTCTGAGAAAAATGCTGTTGGTATTTTGGTAGGGATTGCATTAAATATGTAGATTGCTTTGGGTAGTATAGGCATTTTAACAATATTTGTTCTTCCAATCCATGAGCATGGAATGTCAATGTCTTCCATTTTTTTGTTGTTCTCTTCGGTTTCTTCAATGTTTCATAGTTTTCAGAGTACAGGTTTTTCACTTCTTTGGTTAGGTTTATTCCTAAGTATCTCACTGGTTTTGGTATAATTATAAATGGGATTGATTCCTTATTTTCTCTTTCTGCTGCTTCATTATTGGTGTATAGAAACGCAACAGAATTCTGTAGGTAGATTTTCTATTCTGTGACTTTAGTGAATGTATGTATCAGCTGTTGCAGTTTTTTTTGGTGGAATCCTTTGGGTTTTCTACATAGTATATCATGTCATCTGCAAACAGTAAAAGTTTGACTTTGCCAGTTTTTTGTTTTGTTTTGTTTAAGATTATTTATTTATTTATTCATGAGAGAGACACAGAGAGAGGCAGAGACATAGGCAAGGGAGAAGCAGGCTCCATGCAGGAAGCTTGATGTGGGACTCAATCCTGGGACTCTGGGATCACACCTTGAGCCAAAGGCAGACGCTCAACCGCTGAGCCACCCAGGCATCCCGTCTGTGCCAGTTTGGATGCTTTTTATTTCTTTTGGTTGTCTGATTGCTGTAGCTAGGACTTCTAGTACTATGTTAAATAACAGGTGAGAGTGGACATCCTTGTCTCATTCCTGACCATAGAGGAAAAGCTCTCAGCTTTTCCCCAGTGAGTATGATATTAGTTGTGGGTTTTCCGTATATGGCCTTTATATTATGTTAAGGTATGTTTCCATTAAACCTGCTTCGTTGGTGTTTTTATCATGAGTGGATGTTGTACTTTGTCAAATGCTTTTCTGCCTCTATTGAGATGATCATATGGTTCTTTTATTAATGTGGTGTGTCAGAGTGATTGATTTGCAAATATTAAACCACGCTTGCAACCCAGGAATAAATCCCACTTGATTGTGGTGAATGATTCTTTTAATATTATTGTTGGATTCCGTTTGCTAGTATTTTATTTTTTATTTTTTAAAGATTTTACTTATTTATTCACGAGAGACACACACACACAGAGAGAGAGGCAGAGACACAGGCAGAGGGAGAAGCAGGCTCCATGCAGGAAACCTGATTTGGGACCCGATCCTGGGACTCCAGGATCACGCCCTGGGCCAAAGGCAGGCGCTAAACCACTGAGCCTCCCAGGGATCCCCAGTTTGCTAGTATTTTATTGAGAATTTTTGCATCCATGTTCATCAGGGATATTGGCCGTAGTTCTGTTGTTTTTTTAAGATTTTACTGACTTATTTTTCCTGTTTCTTAAGGTAGGCCTGTATTGTTATATACTTCTCTCTAGGACTACTTTTGCTGCAGCCCAGAGGTTTGAGACAGTTGTGTTTTCATTTTCATTTATTTCCATGTATTTTTTAATTTCTTTTTGATTTCCTGGCTGATCCATTCATTGTTTGGTAATATGTTATTTAGCCTCCATGTATTTGTGGTCTTTCCAAATTTTTTCTCATGGTTGACTTCAAGTTTCAAGAGTGTTGTGGTCAGAAGAGATGCATGGTATGATCTCCGTCTTTTTGTATTTGTTGAGGCCTGATTTATGACCCAGTATGTGATGTGTTCTGGAGAATGTCCCATGTGCACTTGAAAAGAATGCATATTCTGTTGTTTTAGGATGAAATGTTCTGAGTATATCTATAAAGTTCATCTAGATACAAGAGTTCTTAAAGAAAATCTTACTTTGTAGTCTTCCATAAAATCTCTCCCTCTCCCCCTCCTCACCAGAGAGAAGAGGAGGAAGGGAGAGTGGGGAAAAGGGCAGAGTAGTCACATTCTTCACTCATGTGCAAAGCAAATTTCTTATCAGCCGCAACTTAGCTTTTCTGAAAGATATAGTTCATCAAATAGGCAGAACTATCTTCTTATTAAATGTGCCATTTAGAGGAAAAAGAAACAACATTATTTAATTATATCTGTTATTTGAATGACTATGATACCCTCTAGTGAGTGGAATAATAGAAAGTACCTGAGCTTTTAAGTCCAGCAGGGTTCAGCTGTCAGCTTCCTCTGAGTCTGTTTTTTACTCTGGAAAAATGGGGCACATGGTTTTCAAGTGGTTTGGAGGATTGAGATGACCCAGTGCTTTACACACCTAGTAGAATTTGTGAAGCATACTTAGAAGAAAGGTATAGCTTTCTTTCTTTCTTTTTCTTTCTTTCTTTCTTTCTTTCTTTGAGAGAGAATAGATGTGCTAGTGGCGGGGGGGGGGGGGGGCAGAAGGAGAGGGAGAGAGAGAATCTCAAGCCAGCTCTGTGCTGCCAGTCACAGGGTTCTGTCTTAGGACCTGAGATCATCACCTGAGCTAAAATCAAGAGTCAGGTGCTCAACCAGCTGACCCATCTAGGTACCCCACTCACTTCTGTATTTCTACCCCTAGATTAATGGGGCACCTCGGTGGCTCAGTGGTTGAGCGTCTGCCTTCAGCTCAGGTCCTGATCCCAGGGTCCTAGGATCGAGTCCCACATCTGGCTCCCCATAGGGATCCTGTGCCTCCCTCTGCCTACATTTCTGCCTCTCTCTCTGTGTCTCATGAATAAAAAATCTTTAAAAAGAAAGAAAGAAAACACATATAGTTGGAACCTCCTGGGTATTCTTCCTCATTCCCTTCTTCCTCTCTCTGTAGAGATACCCATCAGTTATCTGAAAGTTTTTTTTTTTTTTAAAGATTTATTTATTTATTTAGAGAGAGCGAAGAGAGAGGCAGAGACACAGGCAGAGGGAGAAGCAGGCTCCCTGTAGGAAGCCCGATATGGGACTCGATCCTGGGTCTCCAGGATCACACCCCGGGCTGCAGGCGATGCTAAACCGCTGCGCCACCGGGGCTGCCCTATCTGAAAGTTTTTGTTATTTGCATGCACATTATTATAATTCATCACGTATACTTCCTTAAATGGTATGTATGGGCTTCCCTTCTTTTTACATAGTTGTTTCTAAAAATATATTGCATAGCTTCCTTTTTGGATAGCAGACACCCATTTTCCATTATTGCAAATGGGAAATATGCTTTTTCAGCCCATTCTGTCTCCCTAAATAACCCAACCAATTTCTCCAAATATCTCAAAAATATTCTTAAATGCCCATGTAATAATTCCTCAAGGATCTCTGCGTGATATAAAACATTTAAAAATCCAGTTACCATATTATTTGCCATAGTAACCTATTGCTGGGTACTGTTGTGCGTGGTAACTGTCATTTTTCCTTTTTAGGCTACAGCAAATGTACATTAACAGTGCAAATGAGCAGTGGAGTAATTTGTTAGCACCCCGGGCACCTGGCAGAAATAAACACAGCCCCGGGCTGGGTCCTTGGGAAAAGAGGGGAAGCTGCTGAGAATAGTGGAGGGTGATCTGCCTGAAGCAAAAGCAGGCTGCAGGCTCTCCAAGTCCTCACTTCTACCCATGTTCCCCGTGCCTTTGGTCTCTGATCTGCCCCTGCACCAAGACCATATTGTCTTTCTTACTGTAACTTTACCATTAACTAGTACCTGCTAGTCAGACCCCCATTGAGTTCTTCAAAATTCCCTTGGCTGTTCTTAGCCTTTTGTTCTATAGATTTAGAATCCATTTACTAGGTTCCTTCAAAAGCCCATATGGACATCGATTGGCACCAGAGCTTACTTGGGATTGGATTCATACACGAATGTGAGCAACATCAGTGTTTCACTGAGTCCGCCTGTGAATATGATGCCTCCCTACACATTTGAGTTATCTTTAATGTCCCTATAAAGACTTTATTTATTTATTTATTTACTTGTAGAGAGAGGGAGGAGGAGGGGAGAGGATCTTAAGCAGGCTCCACACTCAGCACAGAGCCCGATGCGGGGCTTGATCTCACGACACTGAGACCATGACCTGAGCCGATATCAGTTAGACACTCAAATGATTGAGTCACCCAGGTTCCCTTTTAAAAAGATTTTATTGTTTTCTTCATGAAGTTCATTGCTTTCCTGATAGATTTATTCATTAAGAACTTTACATTTTTGTTGCTATTGTAAATGGTAATTTTAAAATTACATTTACTAAGTATTGATGGTTTATAGGGATATGATTGATATTTAGGTTTAGATTTGATAATGAGTCCCTTTGCTGAATAAATTATTAGAGCTCATTGTCAACTCTTGGGTTTTCTCTGCAGAGCATCATATTGCCTATGAATCATGACAGTTTTGTTTCTTTTCTTTCTAGCCCTTGTCTGTTTGTGTTTCTTGTACTTACTCTGCTAACTAGGTCTTCTTGCACAAAATTGAGTAGAAACAGTGATAGCAGGTAGCCTTGTCTTGGGTAGGACTGTAGGTAGAATGCTTTAAAATTTGATCATCAAGCATGATGTTTGGGGTATTGCCTTCCGCTGGGATTATCAGTGCCTTCTAAATTTCTAGTTTGCTTAAGCTTTATTAAAAAGTAGGCATTAAAAAGAATAATTTAAAAAAATAAAAAGTAGGCATTAGACTTTTTTTTCCCCCAAAATCTCCCCTCTATGTCTGTTGATATAATCATATTATTTTCTCTTTTAGCTGGAATAGATTTTTTAACATTCAGTTCTTTTATTTTTGAGGTACATGTATCTTAATCATTAATCTTCATGTATTTTTAAAAATACATTGCTGTTATTTGATTTGTTCATGTTTTATTTAGGATTTTTGCTTATAAATTTGTATACATGTGGTTCTTCTAGACTCATAAAAAGAGTTGAAGAGTATCCCTTGTTTCTGGAACATTCCATCTGTCTTGCCACAGGAAGGATATTAATAGGACTCTAGGAAGAAATCTGACTGGGCTTTATAAAGCAGCCCAAGAGAAAATCTCTTACATGGTTTGCAGTAGGCATAAGATCAAAGTGGAACAGGTGCTCAAGAAAAAAAAAAAAAAAAACAAGTATCCCTGAAACAAAGACCCACCTAAATCCCTCAGGAGTCCTCAGAATATGTTCTTCAAACTGGTGAGGACTTGCTTTGTGTGCCTCCTCCCACTCAGCACGGAACACCACCATATACGAGAGCACGGTTCACGGGAGGGGTGGCGTGGTCAGGTGCAGGAATTCTTCCTGGTGTGGCGCAGGTTCCCAGGCTGAGCCCTGAGTGACCACCTGAGCATGTCCGCAGAGTTGGGAGCAGAGCACTTATGGGGCAGGGCTCCGTAACTGTCTCAGCCTCAGGGGCACTGGGCCTACAGACATTGTGCCAGTCTGTGGAGTCCAGAGAGGGCTTCAAGGCCTGTCAGTATTGCTCTCAGCCAAACTTCTGATTGAGCATTTTGTAGACCAGTTCAATAAATTCTAGTTTGTTCTCTTTTCAACTTGGTTTAATCTGGCTTAATCTCCCCCCAAAGCTGTATTTGATGGCACACATTGGTGCTGTTCCCTAAACACCCGTCTTCTGCAGTCTTAACACAGCAGGGCACGTATAAAGGGTCACATTTTGAACTTTAGACAAGGCCTTAATATTGTAAGTAGAAATATTGCTGGTTTTAATATTCAAGTCTCTAATTTGAGCTACTTATTGGTACAGGGGTATGGGCAGTTAGATATTGGCTTGTTCAGCACTGATCCAGGAATCGGCTAACTACATGTGCCGTTTGCATAGGGCAAGCCTGGACATCTTTGACTACATCTACATAGATGCCTTCGGGAAGGGAAAGCAGCTGACTGTGAAGGAGTGTGAATACTTGATCGGTCAGCACGTGACAGCTGCACTATATGGAGTGGTCAATGTCAAGAAGGTGTTGCAGCGAATGGTGGGAAACCTTTTAAGCCTAGGAAAGCGGTAAGGTTTTCTTGGTTTTCCAGCACTTGTGCAGAGTGCATGTCTTTGGAGGTGCAGATGGCCTTACAGAGGATATGGTTTGATGAATCTCTCTGCTTGGGCTGCTGTGGCATGCAGTTGGGATATCTACAGCTGTCGACCCACCACTGAAAGAAACTCATGCTGTCCCGGTTTAAGCTGTTTTAAGTGACTTTTCTTTGGCACCTTTGCAGTGCAATGGCACAAGCTGTCCATAAATTGAAAGCATTCTTTAGTAACAAGAATGCTTTAGATGGGTAAAGTTTATTTGGGGGGGGCAGGGTATTCTCATGTCCCAAGTGCTTTGTCATCTCTTGATTGATACATTTCTATCACTTAGATAAGAAAACAAAAGTATGAAACTATTTTGCTTCTGATTCAAAGGAAATTTGTCTTACAGGGAAAATAGAAGGTCATACGTTGTAGTCATTGCTTTCTGCCTTATGGTAGAATTCTTTATTTCTTTTTTTTTTTTTTTTTTTTTTTAAGATTTTATGTATTTATTCATGAGAGACACACACACACACAGAGAGGCAGAGACACAGGCAGAGGGAGAAGCAGGCTCCATGCAGGGAGCCTGACGTGGGACTCGATCCCGGGTCTCCAGGGTCACGGCCCGGACTAAAGGCAGTGCTAAACCACTGAGCCACTGGGGCTGCCCTCTTTATTTCTTTTTATTTTTTATTTTATTTATTTTATTTTATTTTTTTTTTAATTCTTTTTTTATTTATTTATGATAGTCACAGAGAGAGAGAGAGGCAGAGACACAGGCAGAGGGAGAAGCAGGCTCCATGCACCGGGAGCCCGACGTGGGACTCGATCCCGGGTCTCCAGGATCGCGCCCTGGGCCAAAGGCAGGCGCCAAACCACTGCGCCACCCAGGGATCCCTATTTCTTTTTAAATAGACTTTGTTTTTTAGACCAATCTGAGAGTCATGACAAAATGGAGGAGAAAGTACAGAGAGTTCTTCTGTACCCCCCCCACCCTTCCCTCCCTCTACAGGCTCCCCCACTATCACCACCCCCTATCAGAGTGGGACGTTAGTTCTGGTCGATGAATCTCCACAAACTCGTCCTTAACAAAATCCATGGTTTACAATCAGCTTCATTCTTGCTGATGTGCATTCTGTAGGTTTGGGTAAACTTGTAACGATGTGTGTCCTACGATGTGTGTCTGTAACCACTGCAGTGTCCTACAGAACAGTTTTCCTTTCCTAAAAGTCGTCAGTGCCCCACCTAGTCAGAATTTATTTTTAATTATAACCGTGTTATTGAGGGACTCTATAATGGAAGTGCCTATGATTTTAATTTAATGCCTACCACCAAAGTGAGTTGCAAAAGTTCTATTTCTTCTGGGATTTGTTATTATTAAGATCATTATAACTGCTTGCTTAACAGAGAGGAAGTACCAGGATCAGAAAAGGTGTGGCATTTGTGTCCATTACTTTTAAAACCTGAACCTTGGAAAAGAGGGTCTCCCACTCAGGGGCAAGCTGAGTAAGACAATGATTTATTTCCCCTGCTAGGGAAGGTATCGACCAGTCCTACCAGCTCCTGAGAGACTCATTGGATCTGTATCTGGCAATGTATCCAGACCAGGTGCAACTCCTCCTCCTTCAAGCCAGGCTCTACTTCCACCTGGGAATCTGGCCAGAGAAGGTAATTATTTTACTTTGCTGCTTTGCTCTTACCTTAGAGAGGGAAATCCTAGCTTGAAAGGCGGCCCTTGGAAGTTTATCCTTTTATCAGCCTGGAGAATAAATAAATTTATTCACTCTCGCATCTTGATCTTCAGCCATCAATTAAATGTTTTTTTGTTTCCTTTATTCCAAAAAAATTGGTTATACTGTCAGGAGTTGCCTGTTCTCTTTGTGTGTGTACCTTAAATACCTAGAACTACAGAGCCTCAGCTCTGCTACTTACCTGCTGGTGCCAAATATATTTTTGCCCTATGTTGACTCAGCATAGGGAAGCAAAACTTTAAATGTTCACCCTCCAAGCTGTGCTGTTAGTGTGGAAACTGACCATATATAAACACCCCTGTTTGACAAGGAAGAAATGAATCGTAGACGGTCTTCCAGTCTGCCTGCTGGACTTTAAGGACTGATTGTCTTTGAAAACTGTTGAACTCTGATACAGTCCTACTTGGGCTTCTCGGTTTTCTAATGACCCCTGTGGCCAGTGGCAAGTACTTGGAGAGGACCAGAGCATCTACGATCAGAAACACTCCTTTTAGCAAGTTGTGGGGGCAGCAGGTGTGTGAGTCCAGTGGCGTGTTACAGCGCGGCAGCAGCTGCACATTTCCATCATGCCCTGGATTTTCCATGGGAATATGTTAATAATCCATTTTGTTTATTTAGAGCAGCCTGCCGAGAGAATTTTCATTCTGAGCACTCATAGGCACATCACCATAAAATCATCTGCTCATGTTATTAGAGTGGTAAATAGTCTGACTCCACATTGCATAGATTTAAATTGGCTCATTTATTCCCCACTTCAGAGGTCTAAAATAGTTCTAAGAAGGGATGCATTAGGGGGAAAATCCTGAGACTCCTATCTTAAGATGTAATATGTAGCCCAGGTAGCAGATGTCCTCCCGGAACATCCCGTGCTCTGGTAGAACTAGATTCTCTACTGAAGTGACCACCTACTTCCCAAAACCCTCTTGCCAGAGCTCAATTGTTGCTTTTATTTTTTCACTTTATTTTTGATATTGAGGTGTACAAACTTAATTCCTGCTGCTTTTTTCTTTAATCAAGATCATTTGTAGAATGCAGAGACCCTCTCAAAGCATGGCTTTTTATAAGTCAATTCTGTACTTTAATTACACATCAGCCTCAGAAGGTGTAAGGTTAACCTCTCCTCTGGGGGAAAGTTTATAGGAGCTCTCACTCCCTTACCTTTGATTACAGACTCCTTTTAGTGCTCACCTGCCTGCTGGGAAGTACTTCAGTATCCCCTTTGGATGATCCAGGAGTGCTAGCCTGCTGAGCAGATGTCACTAAAGTTCTAAATTGCTTACACACAGAACATTTTTCTCAGGACAACCATTCATTTGTTTCTGGGATCGAGCACTTGGTGACCCCCTCATTGGGGAATCAGGAATGCAACGTGGCTGGGTCCCAGTGCTTCAGGGGCTCCCTTCCGAAAGCATGTCCTTGAGCTGGGGGAGCAACACCCAAGGCAGAGCAGCAAAACTGGGACCCCTGAGGAGGAAGAGTCCAGGGGACACTGAAACAGTTGGAAAAGGCTCCTCTCCGGAACAGGGTGTGTGGTGGACCCTGAAGGGTGGGGACCATTTCAGAGGATAGAAAAGTAGGTTATTCCCACCTGCACATGGCCCAGAAGTGGGCCCACGGACCTGCCTGACAAGAGTTGATGATGTACATACACATCTGTGTGTAAAGGTGAATGTGTGTGTGTGTGTGTGTGTGTGTGTAGAATATTTTTTAGATCAGTTTCTGGATGGCTTGGAAATAGTTTGGCCTTCTTAGGTAAAAGGGAAACATTCCCAAACTGGCAGGACGGGAAAGTCGCCTTATTTTCAATTGCAGTAAGTCAGGAACAGCTGAGGTGGCGGGCAGTCGGAGAGCCTGCCGAAGCCACCTGCACACATGTTGATGATGGCTCAAGAGTTGTGTCCAGGCAGAGTGGTGCCCAAGCCCCCTCACGCCTCACCCCTGTGGGCCAGCAGGCTGTTGGAGGCTGTAAGCACCAAGGCACCTTCTGCTTCCTGCAGCCAGACTTCCCTCCTTATTTTGACCCATGGCCCTACCTTTCCTTTTCCTCCTCTACATCTCACTGGAGAAAATGTCCTACCAATTTTCCAAGGCAGCCCCTTGTGCTCTGGATCCCATTCTGTTTTCCTTTGTCTACAGTTCCCTGTTTCTGCTCTCTGACATCAGCATTCTGCTGACTTGAATATCTCTCATCTTTGGGGAAGAGCACAGAAGGCACTCTCATGACGGCCCCACTGGCATTCCCCTGCGGCCACCTCCTTATCTGTCTCCCCTGCAGGGCTCAAGCCCTGGGACTGGCTGTGCAAGCGTGGGTGCCTGCGTGCAACCTTGCTGTGTGATGGCCTCCTGCCTCGCCTCCCACACATGCTCCAGAACATGGGGATCGTTCCTCCCCTCCACATACACACTGCTTTTGCCAAGGGAGCCAATGACCCCTTTTTACTGAAACCATTCTTGTTGCCAGATCCATAGATATTTGGCTTTCCTTATCTCTCTTGATCACTGAGGCTATTCCCGCTCAGAACGCTCTGTTCTTTTGACTCTGGTCTGTGGTTCTCAGGCTCTTGCTAGTTCCTTGTCCTGTGTATCTTCTCTAGAGGCTCCACACTGCGGGGTAGTTTCTCAGACTTCTGTTTTCTCTGCACCTTTCCCTGAGATGATGCCACCTGGCCTGTTTGCTTCAGTTACTATCTGTACGCTACAGCTACCTGGACCCTGAGCTCCAGATCACTGTACCCAAATGTCTACTGCACATCTGCACGTGGCTCTGTCTCTGAGACTATTGCTGAAGCCATCCGCCTGCTCTTCCCTCCACCCTTAGACCCTTTGAACCCATTTTAAATATTGTAGCCAGAATAAGCTTCATAAAATGCTTAGAGCCTTCACCCCAGTGCCTTGCAGATCAGGCTCATTCTCTTCAGTATGGTTTACTAGTTTCTCAGGGGTCTGACCCTGCCAGCCTGAGCTTCCTCAGCTCTCATAGTTGCTTTGGTGCTCCGCTGCCTGGCCACATCCTTCACTCAGGCCCTGTCCTCTTGCTTTGGGCCTCGGTGCGTGCTGCAGTGCTGCCTAAAACCTTTCCTTAGCTCTCAGCCCCATTTGCCATCTACCTTTTGCCGAGCTTCAGTTTTGCCTCTGAAAGCCCTTGGCCCCTCTGGGGCTGTCTGCTTCCCCCGCCCCATCAGCTGAGTGCTGGTCCTTTCGCAGACCTTTCTCTAAGGATACTGTGACTGCTTATTTATTGTGTTTTCACCATGGACTAGGCTCTCTAAGAACAAGGACCACATTTTGCTTTGTGCTTCCCTTGCTCTTAACACCGTTCCTGAGACACAGTAGGTGCTCAAAACAAAAGAGTTTGAATGGTTAAGAAGTGACAGAACTTCATTAGATAACAAGAGAGAGGCTGTCCAGATTTTCCAATGAGGGAGACCATTTGGCCACATTAAGAGTGGGTGTTTGGAGAGCAGACTTGTTTCAGGGGCAGGAGAAAGTGTTCAGTTTGGGGTATGTTGGACTTGATACGACCTGGGGCCATGGAAGGCAGCTGTCTGAGGACATTCGGCACATTAGCATCAGATGACTGAAGCCCCAAAAGCAGCAAAGCTCACAAACAAGTGGATATCTGGAACGTGGAGCCAAACACATCGTAGAGAGCCACAGGGAAACCTGTAGTTAGGAGGACAGAGCAGGGCCAGCAAACTGCCACCTGGCTTTGTGAATGTTTTGTCAAAGGCACATCTCAAATAAGGCTTG
Organism: Canis aureus; assembly: GCF_053574225.1. Taxonomy (NCBI): domain Eukaryota; kingdom Metazoa; phylum Chordata; class Mammalia; order Carnivora; family Canidae; genus Canis; species Canis aureus. The sequence goes on along the minus strand of NC_135637.1, from coordinate 17,294,531 downwards.
TTTGTTTAACTCTTTGTCTCTGGCTGCTTTCTAGCCACAGCAGGCAGAAGAGTAGTTGGGTGGGACACTATATGGTCCACAAAGCCTAAAGTATTTACTCTCTGGCTCTTCACAGTAATGGTTGCCACTCATGAGTAGATAGACCCCCTACTCCGTTCCAAGATCTCCACTCTGAAAACCGTGGGCTCCTGGAATTGTTGGCCTGGATGTTTGGTTGGAGACATCATGGCACCCCACTGTCAGTGCTGTCCTTCAGGAGCACACCAGGCCCCTATCACTGTGTCTGCTGTTCTGCTCTCTTCCTTCACCCTATCATCCACACATCAGAGGAAGGAAGCCATAGTTATCCCTGAACCTTGTCTCCTGATACTCCCAAGTGAGTGGGAAAAGCGAGTTGGAGACTTCTCTGTGCTTAGAAGACTCCCAGGTTACATCTGTTCACTTACCTGCTGGGGAGGGGCTGCTGGGAAGAGAGGGAGCTGTGGCTGCAGAGTGGAGGGCAAGTGCCATCCAAAATAACTACAGTCAAGCCTCGCACAATCTGGGCCTTAGGGGTGCTGGCCCCCAGTGCAGTCAAAAATCCATATAGAACTTAATGAGTCCCCCAGAACTTAACTAGCAGCCTGCTGTTGACCAGAGGCCTTACTGGTAGCAAGTAATTGATTAATATATTGTATGTGAAAACGTGCTATATTCTTAGAACAAAATAAGCTAGAGGAAAGAAAACATTACTGAGAAAATCACAAAGAAGAGAAAACAGATTTATAGTCCTGTACTAGAAAAAATCCTCATGTAAGTGGACCCATGCCGTTCAAACCCGTGTTGTTCAAGGATCAGCTGTAGCTGGAACTGCATATGGGAACACAAAGCCATATGCAAGCATAGAAAATAGAAGCTCATCGTTCAAATCCGTGCTTTTAGCTACAAAGAATAAATACTGTTTGTGTCCCCCAAACGAAAGCATCCTACTAGGGTTTCCATTACTAAGGTAGAAACTGGCTCTCGGTTGCTATTGGTTGAAGCTGGGTTTGAGGTGCTTAGGGTTATACCAGTCCATCCATATTCCTAACAGTGAAGGAAAATGCTCCTGCTCTTGGTTCAGTAAGATGGTGCCTGAGACCTCAGATTTAGAATCATACCCGGGTCTACATCCTCCCTCCACTCGCAGCCCCCAGGCCTTTAATCCCACAGTGCATGATTCCTCTTCTGGAGGTCCGCACTGATGGTCCTGCCGACCTGCAGCTTGGGAGGATTAAATGAAGTAGGAGACATGATGGGCTGGGCATAGTAATCAGCAGAGAAGCAGTGTTCAGTAAATAGTGAGATCCTGCAAGTCTTGGTCTGGAGGACAAGATTAGGTTTCAGAGTAACATCCTACATTGCAAAAAAGCAGTTTTCACAACACTTTCACTGGTTCAAAATATATCAGGAAATAGGGCAGTTATTTATTAATCATTACTTGGTAAGTGAACAAACTAAAGGTAAAGCAGCCAGTGTTACGGATCTGGGACTAGAATCCAGGTTCTATCTGTTCACATGCTCTGTCTTAGGACTCAGTAAAGAGGGAGAGATTCTATTCTCACAGGAGAAACATATCATAGACCCTCTGTTAAATGCTGTAGTAGAATGGGCACTGAATGATTGTGTGTGTGTAAAACTTTATTGGAATTTGCATTTTTTCCTTAGAGGCACCATGTACGGGTAGAGAAAACTTACCTTGGAGTCAGACAGTTCTGTTGCTAGCCTCTCAGTCATTTCAATTCCACAGAGAGATGGTTTCTCCTTACCCACTTGAATACACAGTCCCACTGGGAGTTAACAATCATTGAAACGATCATTGCGCTTCCAGAACCTGAGACATGTCTTCATCAGCATAGCTAATTTGCATCACTCAGGGGGCTTCTCTGTCACCCCTTCTGCCTTGTGCAGCAGAAGCAGCTCTGTCAGATGTCTCCTTGATCGGGACTGAAGCAGCTTAGCAGTTCTTTTACCTTCCAGTTGATGAGTGGCCAATGAAAATCATCTTTCTGGGTACGAAAAATGGATTCCCCACACTGAGCAAGAGTATTGGAACCCTTTAAAGTTCCCTAATCCAGTGGTCGCTTCGGCAGCACACATAATAAGATTGGAACGATACAGAGTAGATTAGCATGGCCCCTGCGCAAGGATGACATGCAAATTCGTGAAGTGTTAAAATAAATAAATGAATGAATGAATGAATGAATGAATGAATGTAAAGTTCCCTAATCCAGATGTACCCATGGAGGGCAGGCCCTGGCCACTTCATCCCATGCTTAGTCCCACACACTGTTTCTAAGTAATTCCTACGCTCCTACCAGTTGACTTTTGGAGGCCTGGGGCCATTGCCCACCATTAGCAGTGAGACCACCAACTCAGTGGATCCCTGGGCCACTAGCATGGCCCCACCTTGCCGTCCTTTGCCAGGTTATGTAGGCCTAAATCTCATGCTGTGAACAAGAAAAGGCCTAAATGAAAATATTATCTCCTAGTCTTTCTGTCTTGTCTTGAAGGTGCTTGACATCCTCCAGCACATTCAAACCCTAGACCCCGGGCAGCATGGGGCGGTGGGCTATCTGGTGCAGCACACGTTAGAGCACATTGAGCGCAAGAAGGAGGAGGTGGGCGTGGAGGTGAAGCTGCGCTCCCATGAGAAGCACAGAGACGTCTGCTACTCCATTGGGCTCATTATGAAGCATAAGAGGTGAGTGCCTGTGGAATCCATCCCCGCACCACTGCAGGGGATGCGTGGTGTGCCCGCAAGCACGCTTCTCAGGAGCCATGGCATCTGAGTGTCTGCCGCAGAAGCGACTGAAGGCTGAACCAGTCTGAACCAATTCTACGCTGTTTCCTAAGAAAGGGACTCACTTTCCTAACTGCGAATCTTCTAATGTAAGATCTGTAAGCAGCAGATTTTATCTCTCATTTTCTTGTTGCCCTGAGGCTTCTTTTCATTTCCATCCCCTTGAATCTGGGTTGTGGATAGGGTTTGCTGGGTTATAGGCACGTGTGTGTGGTCAATTGCTAGGCAAAATTAAACCATAACCACAGTGACCCTGTGATTTCTGTCCCACTCCGCAGGCTAGGAGCCGAGGGTTGCAGGGTTTCTGTTCTCACCTACCTGTGTTCTTGCCACACCTTTGAAAGTGCTCTTAAACAGCAAATGGCAAATAGTATTTCATTGTGATTTTTGTTTGCATTCTCCCAATTAGTCTGCAGATCGACTAGTAAACCTACAAAAAAGAAGTTCATTCAGGTTTTCTCTTCTGAAGTACCTCTTCAAACATTCTTATTTTCTACCCGAACTATTTGTCTGTCTTGTTGGTTTGTGGTCTCCTTGTCCTGCTACTAGTATCTCTATGCATATACGTTGCAAATAATCTTGTCCCAGTTTGGGGCTAGTGTGTTTCATTTTTTTATTGCATTCTTTTTTTTTTTCCTCCAACCTCATTATGGACATTTCAAATACACGTCAGTGGAGATGAGTATAGTGAACCAGGCGATGCTCCCATACCCAGCTCCAGCAGTTGTGAGGGTCAGCCTTCACATTTTCACCCCCTATCCCTACCCAAGCCCCTTGCAGTATGTGTACCTGAAAGGTAAGGGCTTGCTATATTTTTTAAAAGTGTTTACTATCTTCTTGTAGTATCTAAGGAAAAACAATTTCTTCACCTCACCATATCAGTATAGTCAGAATTCCTGTTGCCCTGTATTTTTTTTTTTTTTTTTTTTTTTTTAACAATCTGCTTGAATCTGACTCCTTTGAGTACTCTTTGCCTTTATGGACTGTTTTTCGTCCCTGGTTTGAGGAATCTTAAACCTGTCCTATTTCATGAAGTTATCTTAGGAATTCTATGTTTTATATATAGGCCTTTGTCCTACTAAGATACTGTGCATTGCTCTCAGGCCTGGGTCCCAATACCCTTTTCCGTTTGGATAACTACTTGACCCATGATGGTTGGTTGAAGTCTGTTCTTTTCCAACTGAAATGGTATCTTAATAATAAGAGGACCTTATAAAGGGAGCTAAGAGTGTCCTGAAAAATGCTTAATAGGGATAAAAGCAGGTAAATTTGTAAGGACATAACCTTAAGAGAACCAAGCCATTACTTACATATCCCAGAGTCTCTGTGACAGGGTCCCAGGGAACTGATTTGCCACTGCTCTTATATTGATTAGGTATGGCTATAACTGTGTGATCTATGGTTGGGACCCCACCTGCATGATGGGACACGAATGGATCCGAAACATGAACGTCCACAGCCTGCCTCATGGCCATCATCAGCCTTTCTATAATGTTCTGGTGGAGGACGGTTCTTGTAGATATGCAGCCCAAGGTAAGGAGCTAGTTCTCTGTGTATTCATAATGACACGCCGGCACATCTTAGCACACATTTTGAGTGTTCTGATACTGTGGGTACAGTCACTGATTTTATTTAGAGATGGCAGTTGTGTGGCTAACCTTATCAGGGCCGATTCTCAGCTAAATGTGGGTAGGTGTGCCCCTGTGTGGCCATGCAGTGGGTTAAATAGTCCCCGCCTTCAGACTCTTCCCTCCATCACCCCCACACCCAGGACCCTGTTCCAGTGTTGTTGCCAGCCTCTGTTCTGATTGGTCATTGCCTTTGCCAGTCAAGTTCCCGAAAGTCATGCTTCCCAAGCCCTACCATTGGCTCCCTCCAGGCAGTGAGGGCCAGCCTGTGCCCTGCCCATATGGCCTGTCTGAACTGGAGGACACTGTTGTGGGGACTACCCTAGCTGCCTCCGGCATCCATAGCCAGCTGTGAGCCCCAGAGATGTCCTAGAGTGGCCACAAGGGGAACCACAATCCACAGCACTGGCTCTGAGAGCCTTGATGGTCAGCAGGTGCATGGTGGTGTTTGGGGCCACTGCCAGCCCTGATAGGCGCTAGTCCAGGGCACTCCTGAAGTAGGACGGTTGGAGCCTGCAGAGGCCGATTAGAGACAGATGCCTCCAGTATGGGTCTCCCTTTTCTTTGTTCCTCCTTTTAATGGGATGAATTTATTGCATGGCTGCCTGTCAAGGCATTCACAGCTTTCATTTTGTTAGTCAAAATGAACATGAGTGAGGGATACCTGGCTGGTTCATTTGGAAGAGCATGTGACTTTTTTTTTTGTTTTGTTTTTTAAGATTTTGTTTGTTTATTCGTGACAGACAAAACACAGAGAGAGAGAGAGGCAGAGACACAGGCAGGGGGAGAAGCAGGCTCCATGCAGGGAACCTGACATGGGACTCCATCCTGGGTCTGCAGGATCACACCCTGGGCTGAAGGGGCGCTAAACTGCTGAGCCACCCGGGCTGCCAGAGCATGTGACTCTTAATCTCGCATGGCGAGTTCGAGCCCCACGTTGGGCACGGAGATTACTAAAAAATAAACAAACTTTAAAAAAAAAAAAACCATGAATGTTAATCTAGTGCTGCTCTGTGACAGGCAGTGTCCTAATGTATTTTAACCGCATTCGAGAAATATACCTATCCTCATCATCATACTTATGTTCTATGTGAGGGACTTGAAGCACGTAGGCTCATTCACATTTTAACTTAACAGACTAACTTTGAAGCTGGGGCACCTTGGCCGAGAGACATGTCCTTAACTCATTGCCATACCTTTCTGTGTCTGACCTAAAACGGTAGGTTTGATCTAACTCAGTATTGTGGTAGTGAAGGCAATAACAGAAATACCAGATGTGTAAAAATCTCATAAGTTTCAAGAAGACTAGAAAGTTTCCTATTCATGTTAATTTATCAGAAGCTGAGAGGGGATTGTATACAAAATCAAAAGAAAGTCTGTTCATTGAGATTATAGGTTACTTAACCTCTGTCAGTATAATGGGACAGTTGTAGGAGAATGGTCTTTGTGTGCCTGTGTCAGAGGAAAGGGCTGACAAGGATTTTATCTAACTTTGGAAAAAATTGTATAGGGGTGCCTGAGTGGCTCAGTTTGTTGATCTTTTGACTCGGTTTTGGCTCAGGTCATGATCCTCAGGGTCATGGGATCGGGCGCCATGTCAGGCTGTGCACTCTGTGGAGTCTGCTTGGGATTGTCTCTCATTCTCCTTCTGCCCCTCCCGCTCGCTTGTGCGCTCTCAAATTTAAAAAAACAAACCCAAACCATCATACTAATAACAATGTCTAAAAACTGACAAATGATTTAAAAATTATTGAATGACTCAGTAGACCCCCATGGATCAGTTGGTAAGCATTTCTACTCCTGTGTCACACAGCATATCCCAGGAACAAAGGGGACTGTCCCTTTCTCAGCACTGCATGCCATTGTCCACGGCTCCACCATGTGTATGCATTCATTGCCCTTTGGGTGGGGTCAGTATTAAGATGTCCAGTTTGAATCTCCGGAAACATTTAGATTAACTTGAAAATGGACTTTTGAAAGTAGATAAAACTGGGTATTTGGTTTCACATGTTCTGATTTTGGTGTCCGTGTTGAAGATTCAGGAATTCATTCCTAACAGATCTGACTAAACATGCCATGTAAAGTTAAAAGTTACCATACGGTAATGACTTTGTTAAAAAAAATTACACTTAATACCTGGTTGCAGTTTTACATTCTAAACCTGAGATAAGCTAAGTGATTGTGGGTAATATTAGCAAGTTATACCTTTTTTAGTTTTAAATTCTAGGACTTTTAGAAAATCTCTGAGCAGCCAGGATTCCCGTATGAGAGCTGTCTGTCTTCTACTAGGGGTCCTGTCAGCCCATGGTCATGGTTTCCGAGGTGTCTCCTGCATGCTAGCTGGGTGCCGCTTCAAGAGTCCAGGAAGTACCCTGGCCCTGTGCATTTGAAGATGCTCAGAGGTCTTCAGAGGGTTCAAGGGTTCTTGCAGCACCATCTCTGACTTCTCTGTCCTTCCCTGTCCTCCTCGGTCCAGTTAGCAGATTACACCAACCCCATTTCCTGAATATCTGTCTCATGTTTCCATCCGCTGCTGGCCATTCCTGGTGTCCCTCCCTCCAGCGCACAGGCATTCCTTTCCTGCAGGTACCTGCTTTCTCACCAGCATCTTTCAGACTCCCCTATAGAGCCTGGAGGTGACCTGGACCCTCCCTCACAGCCTCATCTCTGTTCCCACCACCATCCTACTCCAGCCGATTGAACTTTGTTCCTGGAGACCATCCCTCTCATAGGTCTTCACACAGGTGGTTGTCCGTTACAAACAGGCTCTTCTTCCTGCTGCCACTCCCCTACAGGGCTCAGATCAGGTCATCTGTCCTTGCTCAGTGCTTCCTGACACACCGTCCCTTCTGAGCCCTCACACCTTTTGGGGAGTTGGCAGTGTTTCCCATTGAGCACTCTGGCTCTCAGTCCAATAAGCTCTGTGAGTACAGAGCTACAGCCCAGTCTGCCTGTCCGGGGATGAGTCCCAGTAGATGCTCACATCTCTCAGAGAAGCTTACAAATAGAAGTGCAAAATAATGAGATGAGTATAGTGTGTCATTAATAACATGCTAACTTTTTTTTTTTAAACAACTTTGGATTAAGAGCATTTTTCAGATATGCTTAAAATATGGTCAAAACATTGAATACCCCATACACCCTAAATTCAATAGTTTGCATTTACCATATATGTTTCATCTGTAGACAGAGATTTCTAGTTTTTGCTGGACTGTTTGAGACTATTGCAGACATCATGACTTAAATGCTGAATCACTCATCTTCTAAGAATAAGACATTCTCTGCATCTTTGTAGTTACATCACCACACATAACAAATGTCTGATCTCCTGTCTAAGACACTTGGTCAGTGATCCCATTTCCCACTTGTCACCCAGTAACTTTGATAGGTTTTGGTTTGTTTTCACATCATGATCCATCCAGGATTCACACACTGACTTCACACACATGATTCCATATTTGGTTGCTACCTCTCTAAAGGCATAGTTCTCTCTTAGTAAGACCGGTTAGTTTCTTATTCCTCACCTTGTTTTCTTCCTTTTTCATGTAACTTTCACTTTTCAGAGTGTCCAAGCCAAAGGTCTTGTAAGTTGCCTAACATTCTGGATCTGTTTCACTGGTTCCTTGTCTGTATTGTCTGTAGACTGGAAGCTGAGTTGGAGGCTTGATCAGATCAGGTTAATATTTTGGGCTAGAGTGCTTGTCGGATGTGTGTGTCACACACATCTCCTCCAGAGCCCCTAGTGTTCAATGTCCCACTGCTGGTAGGTGGAGTTTGGTCACTTGGCTAAGATCCTTGTGAGGGACAGTTTTCCCTTTGCAACTAACACTGTGACATCCTGGGAATATCCTGTTACCCAATAACCGTGATCCTTCATTTTATTTTAGCGTCTGTTGAATCTCCTTGCCTAAATTCTTGTACGAGAGTTGCAGAACAGTGATTTTCTGCAGTTGCTCTTCTCCCTGCTTCTGTAAACAAGAGCTTTCCTGCCACCCTCCCCCTCTCCTTCCCCACTTAGCCCTCTCCTTCTGTCTCTCTCTCTCCTCCCCCCTTCTCCTCCCATAAATTCCTGGATTTTTATTTAGTCAATGTGTTAAAATCATTTGAGACAATTTATATTCTGGTTAACCCATGTTTGGCCAGTGGGAAACCTTGAGAGGCTAAATTTCAATTTAAAAAACACTGGGGCATCTGGCTGGTTTAGTTGGTAATGCATTTCTTGACCTCCAGATTGTGAGTTCGAGCCCCATGTTGGGTATAGAGATTACTTAAAAATAAAATGTTAAAAAACAGACGTATTTAAGTATGTTTTTGAACATTTTTTGGGTTTATTTATTTGCATCAGATTGCTTTGTTTTTAAACTTTTTCTTGATCTAAATTTTTAGCTTTTGGCTCATGTAATCCTATTAACTTGAGTAGATTCCTCTGATGAATGCTTCCCTAATTATAAGCTCTCCACAGAGAGTTGAAGAGTGAATTATAAGCCACAAGCATGCATGACATCCTCAAATAGTATTAGTCTGCATAATTAAATGAATTTTTCTCTCAATAGGTTAGATTATACCTAAATCCAAACAAGGTGGTAGACAGCATCTTGCATGTGTATAACTCCTGTTCCCACTAGGGGGCATGCTTTGGCACGTTCTGTACACCAGGGAGGGGCAGCACCTCCTGTCTCAGCTTCCCTGTACTTAGATACTGCAGAAAGTGAACATCACAGATGGTCTGAATTGAAGTTAGCTGCCCATATTGGAAGGCCAGGAATTCACTGCAATGTGAAAATCCAGTTCTTAGGTGTCTCGTATAGAATGAGCAAGCGCCTCAAATGATGCTTGGTACATGGTATGTCTCACCAAGCATCAGCTCCCCTTTGCATCATTTGTCTTACACTTAGGAATGAGTTTCCACCCACGAGCAATCCATGGCAATTTGCACGTGCTGGCAAGTATGTGCGGAGGCCCCATGTGGGAGTGGAGTATACATTTTCAGCCATTTCAGATGGCAATATGACTGATTTTTTTCTTTAAGATTTATCTATCTATTTATTTATTCATTCATTCATTCATTCATGAGAGACCAAGGGGGTGGGGCAGAGATACAGGCAAAGGGAGAAGCAGGCTCCCCACAAGGAGCCCGATGTGGGACTTGATCCTGGACCCTAGGATCTTGCCCTGAACCAAAGGCAGATAGATGCTCAACTGCTAGCCACCCTGGCTGATTGTTTTAAACTGTGAATATCTCAAGTGCTCATTCTCCTGTGTCCCAGCAGTTCCATTCCTGGGTCCCTCCACTGGAGATGCACTTATGCAGGTGTCTGTGCTTTTGTTATAAGACAAAGATGTTATTCATGAAGACTTGCCTGGTAAACTGGGGTCTCCAAATTGGAATGCTAAGCTGCAATTAAACTAGTTGCGACAAATGATTACAGTATGTTTTGTATAGATAAACACACATAAAAAATACCAAATTCTCTTTAGATGTAGTTATTTTAGCTACTTCTATGTATATTCACAGAAGAAGGACTAGAAGGATGCACTCACAGTGAGTGATTTCCTCTTGGGAGGGGGGACTCTAGGTGGTCTTGCCATAGTTCTATAGAACTGTGTTTATATATAGTTAAATATACGGGTAGGTGAATTTTTTTTTTAAAAAAAGGCTCCATGCCCAACGTGGGGTTTGAATTTAAGACGCTGATACTGAGTCACATGCTCTACCAACTGAGCCAGCTAGGTGCTCTTGGGTAGCTGAATATTTAAAATAAAATAAGCAGGGCAGCCCTGGTGGTGCAGCGGTTTAGCACCGCCTGCATCCCAGGGTGTGATCCTGGAGACCCCGGATCGAGTCCCGCGTCGGGCTCTCTGTATGGTGCCTGCTTCTCCCTCTGCCTGTGTCTCTGCCCCTCTCTCTCTCTCTCTCTCTCTGTCTCTGTCTCTATGAATAAATAAATAAATAAAAATCTTTAATTAAAAAATAAATAAATAAATAAAATAAGCAGCCAACGCTTTTTTTTTTAAAGATTTTATTTATTCATTCACGAGAGATAGAGAGAGGCAGAGACACAGGCAGAGGGAGAAGCAGGCTCCCTGCGAGAAGCCCGATATAGGACTTGATCCCAGGACCCTAGGATCACGCCCTGAGCTGAAGGCAGATGCTCAACTGCTGAGCCACCCCGGCGTCCCCAGACACATTTCTATGTGTATAAAAATGTCAAGGCGGGATCCCTGGGTGGCTCAGCGGTTTAGCGCCTGCCTTCGGCCCAGGGTGTGATCCTGGAGTCCTGGAATCGAGTCTCCCATTGGACTCCCTACGTGGAGCCTGTTTCTCCTTCTGCCTGTGTCTCTGCCTCTTGCTCATTCTGTGTCTCTCATGAATAAATAAATAAAATCTTAAAAAAAAAAGTCAAGGAAAGTGGGGAAGACTGAAGATTTCTCCAGGACTTCTAAGCAGGCCCTGTTTGATACTTTGCTCTCTTAAGTTTTATATTGCTGAGATTTTACCTCTTCATATAAATCCTTTTTTAAACTTTTTAGTGGATTTCCCCCTCTTAATACACAGTCACCATCTTCATTATTTTTTCTCCTCAGAAACATTTTTATCAGGGTGCCTGGTTGGTTCAGTTGGTTAAGCATCAGCTCTTGATTTCCACTCAGGTCCTGATCTCGGGATCCTGGGATTGAGCCTCACATCAGGCTCTGCGCTCAGCAGGGAGTCTGCTTGGGATTCTCTCTCTCCCTCTGCCCCTCCCCCCACTCATGCTTGCACACACCCTCCCTCTCAAAAATAAATTGCTTTGAACTTTCTTTCCTGTTCTGTTAGGAGCCTGGGCAGGTAGGGAAATGTGGGACCACAGGCATTCCCTTGGACTGCGCTGTCCCCTCCTGTGACTTCCCGAACATTCTGTCTGTGTTTTCATGCCTCTCATTGGGCCCACACACACAGTTCTGTGCAGCCACTACCAGCTCACATTATCCTTCCAGATCTGTGGTCAAAACCTGACCTTGACCCTTCTTTCCTCTCAGTATTCAGGAGCTGCTGCTTAATACACAGAAAAACAGAGGGGAAGGGAGAAATAATGCTAAAACAGACCTCTGAATTCTTTAGAGTGGTTACTGTCAGCATTTTGGTCTAGACAGCTCTTTCTGGTGGAGAACATCCTGTGCATTTCTTTAGCAGCGACCCTGGCCGCCTCCCACCTGTCGTCAGTGGCAGCCCCCAGCTGTGAAAACCAGATGTGTCTTCAGATATTTCTGAGTGTTTGCCAGGGGCACAGTAGTGCCCGGTTGAGAACCACTGCTCTTGACACACTAGCAACAGAACAGTTGTTCTGAGTTACCCATTTGAGTTCTTTTTAAATATTTCTATCCTGCCTACTAATATAGGCAGTTGTGGTCCCTTCAGAGCAAAAGGGCTTTTTTTTGCCACTTGGTGGTATCTTCCAGAGTCTAGACCCTCCATCTCATACTTTTGCATTCCCCTGCAAGGGAACCCGAGGCCATCAGCAGCTGCCCTGGGTAGGGCACCAGGCTGTGGCTATACCCCATATGCCTGCCATTAGCAGCATTAGAAATGTGTACACTGGGAAGGAGATAAAGTTCTCTACAGAGATCCCGTACGTAAGAGGAGCTGTCAGTGGCCGCAGACTGCTCAGTCTTCCTTTTTGGAGAACCTTGGGTTGCTGTGCCCCAGAGCATCGTCAGCCAGGGGGGCCTCCCCCCTCAGGGCTGCCATGGGCCCTCAGGCCTGTCCCCTCGCCTCTATCCCTGAGTCCCTCTCCTCCTCTGTGCTGTGTCTCCTACTCTGACACCTTCACTTCTGGAACGGGACTGTCTGGGTTTGGATCCTGGTTGCCTCTTGGGCCAGGGCTTTCGGTCCATGTCCCAGCTGTGTCAGCAGCAGATGGAAATGGTGACAGGGACCCCCTGGAGAATGGTGTACGTGCGCTGGGAGCCAGAGCCTGGCCACTGCCACAGTGGCTGCCACGGTGGCTAGCATGATGTAAGTGTCCAAAAAGAAGACTCCATACTATGGACGGAGCGGCCCCACTATGTGGCCTCTAGGCTCACCGTCCAGCAGTGTGCACTTTGACCACCTCTTCCTTGCAGCATGTGGGAAACAGGCCACTCATTTTCCTAACTGCCTGTCTTTGGAGGAATTCATGTGCTGTGGTGACCACAGTGAGTTGCATGGGTCATTTGGAGTGCTCTTACTTACTCGTTAAGTGAGGTTAAGATGGTCTCATGGTGTTCCTCTTTGCACGTGGTTTGTATGTATCAAACACAGACCTAATACACCTGAGTGTGTTCACGTAACTGCAGTCTGTTAGCACAAATTTTCTTCAAATCCCTTCCCATCTTGTGGTTAAAAAAAAAAAAAGTTACAGATTGAAGCATGCAGCTCCTTCCCCCTCCTAACACGAGGCCAAGTCAGTGCTTCTGAAAGATGCTCTGTTGATACTGGGGATGCTGGGGATGCACGGCCTCTGGGTGGAGAGGAGAGACATGGGCTGAACGGCCATGTCAGGATGTTTAAGCTGTTGAGGGACCCTTGGTTGCACTGTGTGTGAGGCCATCGGCTAGGCTTGCATGGGGTCTCTCCTGAGTGAAAGGCTATGCAGAATGTGGCTCTGTGTCGGTCAGAAACGAGACTGCCACGGTCCCTAGTCAGAGCGGGAGGGTGCCAGGTCGTGGAGAACATGGCTTGGCTTCTGGATGGAGGGCTCAAAACACTCTCCTTTCATTGGGCCCTCGGGAGAGCCGCTTTTCAAAGTGTTTTGGAGAGACCTGATCTGAAAGGGTTTCAGCCTTGTAAATGCCTTGCCTGGATTGTCATCTGTTTGTTTTAGTCATTCTGTTTTGAATGAGTTTCCTGTTTCTCTGGTGGCAGAGTGGCTAGCATGGTGAGGAGGTAGCGTGGTTTCCTAGGAGACAATACAAGTAGTGATAACCCACATCTGCACAGGTCAGAGGTGCAAGCCGCTCATCAGCTCCTCCCCCGGCCTCTCACGGAGCCCCAAGTGGCTCGCCTGTAGAAGCACACATCCAGTAGTGAAGGGAGCCCCGGCGGGGGGCAGGGAGGAGTGTGGTCTATATTGGGAGCACTCTGTTAGCAGATAAGGAGGATGGCAGGTCGACACTTGGAGCCCCATGGTGTGGAGCTGCAGCAGACAATAGGCAGGCTTGGATGCCTGGGTCCCATGCGCGAGGCTGTTGGTGGGATCAAGTCAGAGGACTACGGTGGGTCTGCAGTTTGCCAGCGCCCCCGGAGGCAGCTGAAGATCTGCTGGGGCTGACCTCTTGGTCAGAGAATAGGAGAACATTCTGTTCAGTGTGGAGCTGGTGGGGCCCCCACTGATGCTGTCCTGTTACTTCTTCCAGATTCCGTAAACACATCTCTTCCTTTCCTCCATGTCAAATACACCACATGAAAGGGGTGAGAGGTAGGAAGCTCTCTGGATTAAAAATACTGCAGAAATGTCCATTTTAACAGCAATGTCCGTGTGCCTCTTTGCCAACAGAAAACTTGGAATATAACGTGGAGCCTCAAGAAATCTCGCACCCTGATGTTGGACGCTATTTCTCAGAGTTTACCGGCACTCACTACATCCCGAATGCGGAGCTAGAAATCCGGTATCCAGAGGACCTGGAGTCTGTGTATGAAACGGTGCAGAATATTTACAGTGCGAAGAAGGAGGACGTAGAGTAACGTCTAGCAGAGGACACTGCGCCTTTGCTGCTGCTGTCCTCCAGGAGAACAGGATTCTGGAAGAAGACGTCTCCACGGATCCCTCTGGATTCACACCACCAGGAAAGCCACTTAACCAGTAGCACTGGTTGCCTCCTACCAACTTTAAATAACGTGTGCTCTCCTCCAGCCGCAAAGACAATGTTGCTCTCCGCCTACACTAGTGAATTCATTTGACGGCACTGTGTTCAGTGGCATGGCTTGTGTGCTTGTCCTGTGGTGACAGTTCGTGACATTCTGTCTTCATGAGGTCTCACAGTCCACACTCTTAGAGTCATCCTTCCTGCTCACTTCCTGTACGTCTGTCTCCACCTGTCTCAGAACATTTCACTTGCCAGACAGAGGGGGCTTCCATGTTGGCAATAATTTCTTTCTACTTTCTCTGCGAGACGCGTGCGGTCCTGAGTCGGGCTGCTTTGTCATTTTACCCTGAATTTAGTTGCTTATTCAGAGGTGACTCTGTGAGTGATGTGGCTGCATCTGAGAGATGGAGACATTAACAGACTAATGGTAGTCAGAATCATCCGCGTTTATCTGTCCTAATACATGAAACAGATTTCAGGCGTTTTACTTGAGTTGGGAGAATGGCATAGCTTTTCCTTCCGTGTCCCTCTCAGATATATGCTCATCTCTCTACGAATCCTTAGTTTTCTCTTTCATTACCTAAAGTCTTCTGAGCAAGTGCATAATAATGGCCTTTATGGACAGATTTTTCCATGTTCATCTATTCCTCCCTTTAAAATAACTACTTTATTTCCTTTAATTTTAAAAGTCATTGCAGTATCATGAATAGATCTTAAGTCAGTGATGGGTTCTCTTTACAGTAGGAAGTACAATCTGTTGTTAAAATGTTTGCTTTTAGAAACTGTACCCTGTGGTCTTCGCAAAGACCCGAGAAGGTTTCTCACCTTTGTAATCAGAAAAATATAATGAAACTTGTAAGTTTTTTTAAAAAGGAAAGAGGAGGTTCTATGCCCCCATCATCCCTTAGAAACACTCTAAGACCATTTTGAGTGTGGCGGGTGGAAAAACAAGTAAAACGTCTTTAACATGAAGAGCGTTCAATCAGCAGGGAAGGCAGTAGGGGTGTCGTCCTGCCTTCCCGAAGCACCGCTGTCCTGAGGATGCCACCAGGTCCTTGCACGGCTCCAGATGCCTGCCACTCCACCTGCCCATTCTTGAGCAAGCTAGTTAATTCATAGTGAACCAGTAGAAACTAACTTCTAGAGTTAGGACCTCCTTACTTTTGGAGTTGAAAAGAACCCAGTTGCTTTGGTGAGTGAGGCCTCAGGGGCTGTGATCCAGCCCAGCTTCACCACCCTTCTGTGCGTTTGCATGCTGTTTTTCCATGCCTAATTTGATGACCGCCTCTCGTTTACCCCTTGGAAGCCCTGGGATTACTGAGGTTTGGGGCAGCCACCCGAGACCACTTAATAGTAACTGCTGGCTGGTAAGCAGTTATTAGAGGTGAGGGTCCGGCCGGCCGGCTCCTGCCAGCCGGAGTTAGCTCTCGCCAGGGTCCACATCCCTAGTCAGTCAGATCCAGAACCTGAGGGTTTCGATCTGCCTGGGAAATGTGACCACTTCCAGCACCCAGCCTGCTGAGGCCAGGGGTCTTAACACTACTCTTCGTTTAAAGGTGAGAACTAGTTAATCTGGAGGTAATACTAACCAGATGCATTACTAAGAAACTGGAGCATGCTGAGTCATAATTGCTGGTTTTCTGGTTTGATTTCCTATTTTCCTTAGAGTAACATCAAAGCCAAGAAGGATGGTTTTACCTTTACTGACCCAATGTAAATATGTATCTAGACCGTTTTTAAATGTGTTTCTTCATGAATGCTTCATTTGGCTCCAGGAAGCCTGTGTCACCTGTGTAAGTTGGTATTTGGGCACTTTATATTTTTCTAAAAACGTGTTTTGGATCTCCTGTACTCTAATAAATCATAAGTTTCTTTTTAAAATTTTTTCCAAAAGTTTTCTCCATTTTAAAAAGCCCTGTTACAACAAAGTAGAACTTTCACAATGTTAAAATATTAAATATTTGGACATAGTCATTTCTCTTCAAATGAATGCCAAGATTTTTTTGTACAATGATTAATAAATGGAACTTAACCCAGAGAAACCACACAAGTGGCCTGCCCAATTTCGTTTCGGAACAGAAAGCCCAGCCTTGACAACAGCAGAGTGTCTCTGGCTTCTCTTCTGATCCAAACATGACAAAATTGGCTCTATTGAATTTTTCTTAACATTGGTAAGTGCACAGGGCACCTTTATTCTGTAGGTTCCTGCCAAAGGTCAGTTCTGTAAGCTGGCTAGGAATGGTTGAAACGCAAACATTGCAGCTTGTCACTGATGTTACACTATGTGTGTAAATTGAGAAGGGCAGGCGCCTTGAGAAATGTCAGGTTCTCGCCACACCCGTTCTTTGTGACGCTGCTGCTGCTGCTGCTGCTGCGTGCCATGTGGAGAGGACCCGACATGGGCCAGTCACCCGCTTCCTGCCCCACAGTGGGTCTCAGCCTTTGAATGTGCTGTTGTGCATTGTGACTTTATGAGAGGAGAACGTATGTGCCGTGTCTTCCCTACTTCTTAGACCCTAGAACTTTCCTCCCCAGCACACACACGCAGCATCCCCGAGGTCCAATGTTTTGCAGACGCACTTTGGGAAACATCAGTTATATCCAAAACTAGTCTTCGTTGGCCTCAGACTGGTTTGGCCAAGCGTCTCGTTTGGAAACTTCCATCTAATTGGATTTTGAAAGGTTGGCTTCATGTGTTCTCCCCTAAACCTCATGATAGATCTCCATTGTAAGTGCATTTACACAGCAAAATTGTTTTATCGTGAAAACCAGCATTAATACTGTTGCTAAATAAGTTTTACATTTTCTAATGTCTACTTAAAGTCTTGTTCTGATTTTAAAATGTCTCAGTCTTTCTTAACAGATTAAATTGAGTCCAACATTCATGCTCTAGGCTTTCTTCTACCATCGGAAGGGGAAATACTTGTTTTCCTTGCTCCGTATTGCAAGTAAATAAAATTGGATGACCAGCAGCTTTTTAATTTAGAAGTATCCTGTGGCCATAATAATCAAGATGTAGCTCTTCATGTTTTTGTTTGTGTTCTGGAGGAAAGGAGAGAATAATTCACCTAGACAAAATGCAGAATTTGGCTCTGTGACAGTCTATGTCTGGAGACGTCAGCAGTTGTATTGCATGTGTTCTTTTGTATTGCAAGCTTCCTTTGAGCCAGCACTGGCCTAAACTAGACTCTTCGCAGCAACCCTCTAAGGTAGGGCCAGGTAGTAAATATTTTTTGCGTGCCACATAAGGTCATATGTTCTCTGTTTTCAAAAATATAGAAGACCTTCTCAGCTTGAGGGCTGTGAAGAAATAGGCCACGGGCTGAGTCTGGCCTGTGGGCCGCAGTTTGCTGACCCCTGCCGAGGTGCAGGCCGGCCAGCATCCCACTATACAGCTGGGGAGTCCGGAGGGTACTGCTTGTAGGTGGGACGGCTGGTGGGACGCCCAGGTATCTGACCTCTGAGCTCCAGCTCTTGACAACCACACTACCGCCAACTTTAGCAACTACCTCGCACTGGTTTTATCCTTTGCCTTGCCGCCACTTTAACTTCTAAACATTGCAGTTCTGAAAACTTAGAATCTTGAGAGGAAAGGACATTCCTTTGGTGAATAAAATTCTGTGCAATTATAGAATAAATGTATTATGGCCATTTAGTGATGATTGTATTAGGGTAATGCTAGTTCTATAATAAATAGACCCAAAAATACACTGTGGCTCTTGAACACAAAATAACTTTCTTGCTCACCTAACACTGGGCAGGGGAATGGGTTGGCGGGGGGTGCTCTGCTGTCTGTCTGCTGGAAGCTAGCTGTGCAGCTTTCGGGAGCATCCTGGGACCATATGCATCCACTCTGAAGGGGAGTGGGCATGGAGGGATATATCTGGGAGGGTTCAGTGCACAGAGTCTGGGGGTTGGCCCCTGGCACTGCCACTCACGTTCTGCCAAGGAGACTGGGAATGAAGACATGGAAACATGTGGCCAGTCCACTCTGGGTGTTCTCTCCCCACAGCCAGACGTGCCGTCTTCGCAGGTAGACAGCCTCTGTGACGTCAGACTCTGTGATGGCAAACGTTGCCGGTGTCAGTGGCTCAGTCCAGAAACATTTCTGCAGCCACAGCACGGCCAGAGGCCCTGGGAGCTACTCCTCACAGGTCACACTGCCGTCTACAGTCCACAGTCCCTGCAGCGGATGGCCAGGGGAGGGAAGGAGAGGAGGCCTCAGGGCAAGCCACATCTGTCACTTCTGCTTCAGTAACCAGACAAGTCATAGACCCACAACCTGACTCCAAAGGAGGCTCCTCCTCATCTGTGCACCTCACCCCGAACCTCTCCTACGCACTTCCTGTGTCCTGCCTGGAGTCAGTGCAGCATGGCTCCTTGGGGACCAGCCCCATGACCTAGAACTTTGACCCCCTCTCCCTGGCCCCTGGCACCCAATCCGTAGGGACTCAGAGGCCAGACAGCTGCAGTAGAAACTCCCACTGGGAAAAAGAAGCAGGCGCACAGAAGCTGCTGTGCTCCCAGTGAGGGGATACTGCTGGGCAGGCACCACGAAGACGCCCCCGCTCCACCCCCGTCCTGGCAGATGGGGAGAGTGGTTGCTGAGCCCTCCTGCCCTCTGAGCCCAGTTCTCCCTGGCCACCCCGCTAGTAGGGGTTGGGGTGCATCGTCCCTGGGAGCTGTGCAACTCAGTGTACTTCCTGCCTGGTACAAGTTTAGGGGCCAGCCCCAGACTTTTACTTATTTTTACAAGCTTGTGATTCCTCACAACGATCCCCTCAAACACTTAGGCCTCTCAGCTATCTGTGCCTATGATCGCATCCAAAGTTCTTTTCCAGCACTTTACAGTCTGCTTTATTTCCTTGCTGCTCTGCCCCCTGCCTGTCTCTTCCCCTGTCCACCCCCCCTCCGCCCCGACTTAACGGTGGCCGCAGCTGTCTGATGCTACCCCGAGCCGAATCCAGCTGTTGAATAGGCCTGCATTGCTGAGAGTGAGTCTCATCCTCATCTCTTGCTGGGGGTGCACAGAAGCAGTTTCGGTTTTTAACAGGAAGCCCGAGATGCCTGACTTCGGTTCTCAAACCAGCACATTTCCCCTGGAGCATCCTTCTTGGCATACCTTGCTGTTAGCAAAGAGCACCCAATCAACACACTATATTCTCTCTCCAACTACTTCCCCTAGACCGGCTACAGCACCAGTGACCACCTTGCAAACTATAAGCGAAGATTTACCAAGTACAGACCCAAACAGCCCTCCCCGCCTCACAACCTGCCGCATGTGTGCCGCATGTGTGCCTTGGCACCTGACGGCTAAGTGGACACTGCGTACAATTTAGCTTTTTTTATGGCAGTCCCCCTTTCAGGGGGGCAGTTTAAGTTCAAAGTGGGCTAAGGTTTCCATAGGAAGTTCTCCTTCCTTGTTTGGCTGTTCAAAAAACTAAGACATGGATGGCTAGTTTTGTGGGGACTGGAAAGAGCTAAGAGCGAGTTGTTTAGTGAACTTCAGGAGTTGACATAAAGAAATTTGGGAGAGAACCAGTGGGACAGCACGCAGTATAGAACCTTGCACCGGGGCACCCCGGTGGCTCAGTGGTTGAGCATCTGCCTTCAGCCCAGGTCTGGAAAAAAAAAAAAGAATCCTTGTACGGTTGGACTTTCCAACTACTCCCCTTAGAGTGACAGAAATATTGGGGTGCCTGGCTGGCTTAGTCAGTAGAGAACGTGACTCTTGATCTAGGGGTTGTAAATTCAAGCCCCACCCTGGGTGTAGAGATTATTTAAAAAATAAAATCTTTTTTTTTAAGACTATTTATTCATGAGAGACACACACAGAGGCAGGGACACAGGCAGAGGGAGAAGCAGGCTCCCTGTGGGGAGCCCCATGTGGGACTCCATCCCTGGACTCCAGGATCCGGCCCTGGGCTGAAGGCGGCGCTAAGCCACTGAGCCACCCGGGCTGCCCCAAATGACAGAAATCTTAATGGAAACGTTCATATTCAAGGCACAGAAATCAGGGGAACCCAGAGGACACTTTGAATGAAAGTGGGTTGCGATTTTTCATGTCTCCAAAACATTGTCATCCCTAAGTTTTAGAATTTGCTAATAACCTGCCCCTTATTATTATATGGTCATGTCCTCAGTCATAGCTGCAAGGACAGGAAAACACTGGTTTCCCTCTCTTCTAGGTTCTGTGGCTGATCTGATAATTAAATTGACACAAGACAGATTAACAGGAAAAAATAATAAATTTAATATCTTACAGGAGCCCACAGAAATAAGAGATTCAAAGAAGTGCCCAAAGCAGGCATCTTTTTTATACCTTCTAGACAAACGACACATTTGTGGAGAATTGACAAGAACAAGGGGTTTGGACTTGCCAAACCAATTAGAAGAGAAGCCACAAGGGTTGTCCACACGGCCTCCTGGGCCCTGAATTTCCTCTCTGGTGATAAGGATGCCTCTCTTTCCCCTGGTTCAGGGAGGGTACCCCGCACCAAGAATTTATTTCCCACTCTTAGGGTCAGAGTGTCCTCTTTGCACTGGCTGCATCTTAAGTCACTTTCATTCAAAATAATCACTATGCTGCAGAGTCAGATTTGGGGGCAACCTGCCCTGCGCAGGCTCCTATTCCTGTGCGGAGAGCTTTGCCTGCAGGCTCTCCATCCCTCCCTGCCCGCCGGCCCTGCTCAGCCCTTTGCCCAGTATTCAGACAAGATTTTCCTAATTACCTCCCTCCTGAAATTGTTTTGTACTTGTTTTCAATTGAATTGAAATTCACATAACAGAAAATGAACCATTTTATTATTTTTTAAAGGATTTTTTTAAAAAGATTTATTTATTCATGAGAGACACAGAGAGAGAGAGGCAGAGACACAGGCAGAGGAAGAAGCAGGCTCCCTGCGGGGAGCTCAATGTGGGACTCCATCCCAGGACCCTGGAACCGCGTCCAGAGCCAAAACCAGATGCTCAACCACTGAAACCCAGGGGTCCCCAGACACATTCCTATGTCTATAAAAATACCAAGGAAATTGGAGAAGACCTAAGATTTCTCCAGAACTTCTAAGCAGGCCCTGTTTGATATTTTGCTCATTGCTGAGATTTTTCATTCCTCTTCAGGTAAATCTTTTTTAAAACTTTATTTAGTGGATTTTCCCCGCTAGGCATCCCTTTTCTAAAGATTTTATTTATTTATTTGACAGAGAGAAAGAGAGCACAGTAGGGGGAGCAGGAGAGGGAAAAGCAGGCTCCCTGCAGAGCAAGGAAACTGATATGGGGCTCAATCTGAGGACCCCGAGATCCTGACCTGGATGCTCAACTGAGCCGCCCAGGCACCTGAAAATGAAGTATTTTATTTTATTTTTTTAAATTTTTTAATTTATTTATGATAGTCAGAGAGAGAGAGAGAGGCAGAGACACAGGCAGAGGGAGAAGCAGGCTCCATGCACCGGGAGCCGGACGTGGGATTCGATCCCGGGTCTCCAGGATCGTGCCCTGGGCCAAAGGCAGGCGCTAAACCGCAGCGCCACCCAGGGATCCCTGAAAACGAAGTATTTTAAAATGTACAACTCAGAAGCATTTTTTAGTACATTGACGATGTTGTGCCACTTGCCACCTCATTGTAGATGAAAACACTTTCATCACCTCCAAATGAAGCCCAGTGCCCATGAAGCGAGCACTCCGCATCGCTCCCTCCTCCTAGCCCCCAATCTACTTCCTGTCTCTAGGGATTTGCCTGTTCTGAACATGTCATATACATGGAATCACGCAGTATGTAGTCTTCGGCCGCTGGCTTCTTTCACTTAGCATAGTGTTTTCAAGGGCCCGGGTGGCCCATCCACTTTGTAGCATGAATCAGTGCTTCGTGCCTTTTATGGCTAAATTATATTCCATCGTATGGACATGCCACATTCTTCTTATCCATTTAGCTGTTGTTGGGTTGGTTTGTTTTGTTTTGTTTTGTTTTTTGATTTTATTTATTTATTCACGAGAGACACACAGTGAGAGGCAGAGAGGCAGAGGGAGAAGCAGGCTCCCTCCCAGGGAGCCTGATGTGGGACTCGATCCTAGGCCCCGGGGATCACGCCCTGAGCAGAAGGCAGATGCTCAACCACTGAGCCACCCAGGTGCCTCCATCCATTCACCTGTTGGACATTCAGGCTGTTTCCACCTTCTGGCTGTTGTGAATAGAGCTGCTCTGAACCCCACATGGGATTTTTAATACCACAGGTAACCCTGCTTCTGTACTGTATGCACAACTGTGCTTTCTACATCACAAGAGTAATGACTTTCCATTCTCCCCAGAAACCAGGTTTTCCTTTGGGGATCATATCACCCCACTGAGAATGTGAGCCCCACTTGGGATGTGGCAGTGGGAGACCTGCTATCTCTCATCTCACTGGTTGACCACTGGCGTCTTGAACATCTTGTAATGTGGCCACCTTACTGCCAGGAGCTGTGCCAGGAGATGTACATTACTGTCCTCTGTTAAGAGCTAAACTATATATATTTTTAAAATATTGTATTTATTTGTTCATGAGAGACACAGAGAGAGGCAGAGACATAGGCAGAGGGAAAAGAGGCTCCCTGTAGGGAGCCCGAGGCGGGACTTGATCCCAGAACCCTGAGATCACACCCTGAGCCAAAGGCAGATGCTCAACCACTGAGCCACCCAAGTGCCCCTAAACTGTATATTCTAAAGGCCTTTCTGGATACACATGACACACTCTTTGCCCTGATTTGGCTCTTATAAATATGGGATAAAACGCAGTGCAGGTGTGAGACTTTCTGGGTAATGGCTACATTTACATGAAACTATTCCCATAGGATTAGAGCATTTGAAAGCTAAAGGCCTCCTGAACAGTCCCCTAGTGCTAGACCATTGTTCCTGACATTTTACAAAGAGAAATAATGAGGCCCGTGGAGGTTAGGTGCCTGCATCTGCCAGGTGGCTCTGAGCAGGTACTCAAGCCTGGGTCTTTGGACTTGACTGCATTGGTGTTTCTCTTCGCCCCCAAATTGCTTCCTCTGAGAGTTTTTCCCACCCTACGGAGAGTCTTGCTGATGACATCAGCCCTTATTACTCAACATTCAAAACCTTGCTTTTTCTCCATGGCTAACTGCACCGCAGCAACCTCGCAGCCAGCTGCAGACGGTCCCTGATCTCACACTCACATTTGCTTTGACAGAGGATGAGCAAGTGTTCTTTATCCCTCAGCATCTTGGCAACTTGTCCTCTTGAAGTTTGGGGAGATCTTATTCAAAATCTACACTTTTTAAAGGAAGTTACTTTTTCCCCCTCCCTCTATGGAGTTGTAACTGATCTCTGGAACTCTACTCATCCTGTGTAACTGTATCTTAAAATATGATGGCTTCTCCAGCAGGGGTTGGCAAACTTCTGGAAAGGGGACCCCAGTGAGCATTTTTGGCTTTTTGGACTTTTCACAGACTACTCAGTCCTGCTATTGTAGCAGGAAAGCAGCCGTAGGTGATATGTGAACGAGTGAGTGTGGCTGTGTGCCAATAAAACTTTATTAAAAAAACAGGCATGAGTTCGGTTAAGCCCACAGGCTGTTGTTTGCTGACCCTACTGCACAATTCACTTGACTGTTTTTCTTTAAACAGAAGTCTAAGCAGAAGCAACATCAAGGGCAGCCCGGGTGGCTCAGCGGTTTAAGCGCCACCTTCAGCCCGGGGCGTGATCCTGGAGTCCTGGGATCTAGTCCCAGGTCAGGCTCCCTGCAGGGAGCCTGCTTCTCCCTCTGCCTGTGTCTCTGCCTCTCTCTCTGTGTGTCTCTCATGAATGAATAAATAAAATCTTAAAAAAAAAAAAAAGAAGAAGCAACATCCAACAGCTGAAAGAGGGTAGGGGTGCCTGGCTGGCTCAGTCAGAAAAGCATGTGACTCTTGATCTCAGAGTGGAGAGGTCGAGCCCCACATTGGGTATAGAAATTGCTGAAAAATAAATAAATAAACTTTAAAAAGAAGGCAAAAGAGGGTAATGGAAACCCATATACCCTGCCCCAAGATTCAACGTTTACTATATTTCATTTCCTTCTATCTTTTTTTCCCCCTAAACCATTTGAAAGTGTCTCAGACAACTGGAGACTTCTCCCTGAATTCAACAGTATGTCTCTCCTAAGAATGAGAACACTTTGCTCCATGACCACAGTGCCATGCATACCTAAAAAAATTAACAGTAGTGTTGCAAGAATTGCATCCTCAGGGGCACCTGGGTGGCTCAATCGCTTAAGCACCCGATTCATTACAGCTCAGGTCATGATCTCAGGGTCATGAGCTTGAGCTCTCTGTTGGGCTTGGTGCTGAGCATAGAGCCTGCTTAAGATTCTGTCCCCCTCAGCTTCTACACCTCCTCCCTCCCCCTCTCTAAAAAAAGGAAGAACAAGGAAGGAAGGAAAAGAAAGGCAGGAAGGAAGGAAGAGAAAGAAGAACGAAAGAACAGAAGAAAGGAAGAGAAAGACATCCTCAGTATTATGAGATTGGACGTTAAGGACTAGCCAGTGACACCACTTTGGTTTTCTGCAGAGCACCCTGGCCTGCAGCTTGACACAGTAGGTAGAACTTCTTAAAGAGAAACAGTTAAAAATCACTCACCAAGGGGACGCCTGGGTGGCTCAGTGGTTGAGCATCTGCCTTCAGCTCAGGGCGTGATCCCCAGGTATGGGGATCAAGTCCCACATCAGGATCCCCTATGGGGACCCTGCTTCTCCCTCTGCCTGTGTCTCTGCCTCTCTCTCTGTGTCTCCCATGAATAAATAAATAAAACCTAAAAAAAAAAAAAGAACTGGAGATCCTACTGTGTGCTGGGGCTCAGCCGAGTCCCCTGGTCTTAGCAGATAGTAATCTGGAAACCTCCAGCTTTGCTCATGCACGCTTGGATCCAGCCTGGCCACTCTTCTGTGAATGCTTGGCATAGGTGGCTGGGCACAGGGCTGCCACTCTTCTTCTCAATGATTCCGTTCATCTGCCTTTAGGGCCTGGACCTCATCACGTGGAAGACACAGCCGGGAGAGGATTAGACCAAACGGGACTCTCCTCTCAAACCCGGAATAAAGTGGTTCAGCGTGGGGGTGATATAGACTCACAGCGGCCCCAGGTGTGCTGTCCTGGCTGTTTAGACCACACCTGCCTCTGGGGAGCAGGGGCTCATTCCCCTACCCCAGCCTAGCTGGCATGTTTCATCCCACTGTGCAGTGAAGCAGACTTTCCCTCTGCTTGGGTGGGGAGGGAAGACCTCAATGGGATGGATATAAGGCATGAGCTCCTGAGGTCAGCATTCACACTCACCCCATCTGTGTCCACAGTAGCCGACACAGCTGGCAGGCAAACGCTTCGAGAACATTAACCCAAGTCCCTTTACCTTCTCCATGACAGAGCACTCTTTGTGCCAAAGCACAAACACCCCATATGATCAGGCTTCATTCTACACCAGGCCTGGGTGTCCTTGGAATGACCCCAGTTTCACACACAAGGAAACTAAGGCTCAGAGAGATTGAGGTACTTGGTCAAAATGGCACAGCTGCTGAGTAACAGGGCTCACATCCCAACCCAGCTCTGCTAACTCCAAAACCCAAGGTGCTCCTTACAGCCCCTGCAGAGTGAATGAGTCCCTCCCATCAAGTTCATATGGAGAGATGTGAACCCCAGTGTGATGGTGTTTGGAGGTGAGGCCTTTGGGAGGTGACTAGGTTACAAAGGGGGAACCCTCGAGAGGGGATTAGTGGCTGATAAAGGGGACCCCAGAGAGTTTCCTCATCCCTTCCACATGTGAAGACCCAGCGGGAAGACCTCATCTGTGAACCAAGAAGCAGCTCCCACAAGATACAGAACCTGCCGGCACCTTGACCTTGGGCTTCCAGCCTCCAGACCTGTTGAGAAGTAAGTGTTTGCTGGTAAGGCCCCTGCCAGTCTGTGGAATTTTGGTATAGCAGCCTGAACAGGTTATGATAACTCCCCTGGTAGAGTTTAACTCCTTATCCTCCTGGAAACAAATAGAATAAGGCAATGTTCTTTTTAAAAAAAAAATATTTTATTTATTTATTCATGAAAGACACAGAGGGAGAGGCAGAGACACAGGCAGAGGGAGAAGCAGGCTCCATGCAGGGAGCCCATGCGGGACTCAGTCCCAGGACTCCAGGATCACGCCGTGGGCGGAAGGCAGGCGCTAAACCGCTGAGCCACCTGGGGATCCTGGCAACGTTCTTGTATAAAAACGTCTATAGTTTTTCATGAAATTGTGACAACATTGCAGCGAGTACAGTCTAGCTGAGTTAAACTCCCAAGGGCAGGCTCATGCCAAACTGCGACTTATTTGCGTGCATGTCATCATTTTGCCTTTCCGGGATTAGAAGCTGCCATCCAAGGGTGTTCAGAAGACTACCTGTTGATTTCTTGGTTTCTCAAGATGGTGCTCCGTGCTGTATTTATTATGGGCCTGTTACTGATCAGTGGCTAAGATTTTCTCTATGTCTCTACCTTCCTTTCCTCTTAGTTATCCACGGAGATTGTTGGGGCACCATGTCGTTTGGTTTCACCCTCCTCATGGGGCAAGGGGTGGACATACTGCCACGGAACAGAAGGGCTGGTTCTGGGTCTCAGATGCATAGGCTTGTGATGTGTGGAGCTGCAATCTCAAGGTTAGCCAAGGAGGGGAGGGGAGGGGAGGTCCTAGCAGCGTTGTGCACATGGTAGTAGAGACAAACAGTTGGTTCTTTTTTTTTTTTTTTAAAGATTTTATTTATTTATTCATGAGAAACACACAGAGAGAGACAGAGACAGAGACAGAGACAGGCAGAGACACAGGCAGAGGGCAAAGCAGGCTCCACGCAGGGAGCCCGACGTGGGACTCAATCCCGGGTCTCCAGGATCACGCCCTGGGCCGAAGGTAGGGGCTAAACCGCTGAGCCACCCGGGCTGCCCCAAACAGATGGTTCTATGGTGGTGGGGGGGCAGGGGATCGGGGGCAAAGGCTCTGTAGTTTCCTCTGGTCCTGCTGGAGTCTGCTAGGCATCACCGTCCAGGCAAGGTACGTTCAGCATGAGTCACCCCCGTCAGGCAACAGCCCAAAACAACCAGCATCACTAACCTTAAAATCTCACTAGGCTTCTGGCACTCTGCGGCCTGCCAAGAGAAGACTCCACTGAACAGGGAGCACCCAGAAAGCCAGAAAGGAGCGAGCTGCCACACAAGATGGCCCTGGTGTCCTGCCAGCTGGTCGCACATCCCAGGCTGTGCCGTCCCCTCCAGGGAACCCGTGTTCCCATTTGGGAAGGAGGGAGAGGGAGACTGGGGATTTTCCACTGTCCTTCCCTGGGTGACTCAGAAGAAAGCCAGATCTGTTCCCAGCTTGTTTCACTACTTTTGTCCTTTCTCTGGTGGAGCCGCCCAGAAAGCCTGGGAGAGCTTTGTCTGCCCCCACTCTACCTTCTGACCACAAGCTCTCCCCACGATCTGCTTCGCTCTGCCATCCTCAGGCTCCTCCAGCTGCCAGGGGCCCACCTGCTTGCCTGGATGTGCCGTCTCTCTGTCCTCATTTTACTTTAGATGAAGATGCTACTACCCCTTGGTGGCCTGGTGACACGTGGGGTTCAGGAGGCTCTGCTGTGAGGTTGTGGTTGTGCGCCACTGCCTCTGTGGAATCCACCACAGATCCACAAGAGCACAGCAGGTTGGGAAAAGTCACATGAGAGGCGAGGCCTCTGGAAATGCCAGACCTTTGGAAATGTCTTGCAGAATGGTTTGCAGACCAAAGTGGGACTCAGTCGGCTCCAGCAAGTGACCCAGGGACATAGGACACAGTTCCCCCCATCCTGTTCCCTACGGACCAGGACTGGCTGTTTCTCACTCAGGCCTAGAACCATCCAAGTGTTAGAAATGACTTGCCGTGTCCCCATCGGGAGCTGTCACAGGTATGCAGAGGCCACTTGCTCACTGAGTAAATCCGAGGGGTCTCGGGGGAGGGGGGACATCTGTTGGCTATGTGGTCTCACACCCTGTGTGGGCAGAGAGCTATGTGGGGAATCGGACCCTCCTTCTCGGGAAGAATCTGCTGAGTTCTGAAATGAGTGGAGGACTCACACCCGTCTCTCACCCATGTGTCATCCAATGCCAGGTCTTGCTGACAGGACCACATGTCCTGGGTACATCCCCACTGCCACCATCCTGGTCCAGGTCTCTACCGTCCCCTCCCTTGCAAGTCCAACTACCTCCGACCTGGTCTTTTTGAAATGTGTATCTCCTCCCTTGCTTGATGGCTTCTCCATTGCCCTCAGGATAAAGTCCAAACTCCTGAGCTCAGGCAGCTTGCCTCCCTCCAGGACACAGATCCTGATTGACCATAAATTACAGGTTCCCTACCAGCCCCTGCCTCTGGGCCACTCAGAGGCTGTTCCCTCTGCCAGGCACACCCTACCCCCAAGATCACCACCCTCACTGCAGCTTCAACCTCACGGTTTCGTTTTCTCCTGCTGACTCCCCAGTACATTACCCCACACCCTCTGACCCCACTGAGCAGGGCATTTCTACATTCCCCTAGCATCCTAGGCTTAACCCTATGGGGCGCTTGCCACTCTGAATTTTCATTTCTTGTTTTCTGTAAAGGAAGGGCCAGATAGTAAATAATACAGGCTTTGTAGGCCTGACTGTCTCTGTCGCAACAGCTCTGCTGTTGTAGGATGAAAACAGCTAGACCACCTAAGCAAACGGGCCTGGCTGTGTTCCAGGAAAACTTCATTTACAAACACAGGCGTCGGCAATGCTTTGTGAACACCTGCAGTAATGACACACCTGGTCACCTGGGCCACTTCTAGTCCCTCCTGTTCCCAGGTTATCTCCATGTGCTTCGCACAATGCTGGGGGGTGGGGTGGGGTGGGGTGGGGGGTACCAGACATGCAGGAGATACTTGGTGGTTGGTTAAAAGTACATCACCTGAAACCAAGGATCCAATAGGACCCCAAGGACAGCTCATATGTCCCCACCTGCTCAACAGCTTTTTCTCCTTCATTCTTACAAACAGAACCCAGACTTTGTTCTGGAGGCAACGTACCTAGCTTCCCTACTTAGATATGCACTAGCTACGAGCACTTAAAGCCAACTGTGGTTAACCCAGTTTGCCAGCAGTTGGTCTGGGAGAGGGTGTGTGACTCAGTCGGACACACACCAAGTCTGCACAGAGAGTTTGGTAAGATGTGGCTCCCTGATGAGAGGAGTGAAGCTTTTCTTTCTGCCTCTTCCCTTCCTAATTTGAATACCAGTTTCAGAGGACGTAATGCCCGGGCTACTGCAGCCACACTGCAGCTATGAGGGGAGGGCCCGAAGAATGAGAGAAACACCAACCCAGAGCCCCAACTTTTCTGGGCTTCTGTATACCACCCCTGGAAATACTCATCTCTGGCTCCTTGATAAGAAAGGTAATATCTGGGGATCCCTGGGTGGCGCAGTGGTTTGGCGCCTGCCTTTGGCCCAGGGCGCGATCCTGGAGACCCGGGATCGAGTCCCACGTCAGGCTCTCAGTGCATGGAGCCTGCTTCTCCCTCTGCCTGTGTCTCTGCCTCTCTCTCTCTCTCTCATTGTGACTATCATAAATAAATTAAAAAAAATAAAAAAAATTAAAAAAAAGAAAGGTAATATCTGGGCAGCCCTGGTGGCACAGCGGTTTAGCGCCGCCTGCAGCCCAGGGTGTGATCCTGGAGACCCGGGATCGAGTCCCACGTCGGGCTCTCTGCATGGAGCCTGCTTCTCCCTCTGCCTGTGTCTCTGCCTCTCTCTCTGTCTCTATGAATAAATAAATAAAATCTTAAAAAAAAAAAAAAGGTAATATCTGTCTGTGATGTTTATTCCAAGCAAGTGTTTTGTACTTGCTGCCTTCACAGGTCCTGGGTAACAGAACCAATGCCCTGTCCTTACAATATAAATGCTCATTAGCACAAAGACAAGGCAGCTTAATACATTTCCTCCTACTCTGGCTACACAATCTTGCATCTTTCCCTGTTTCACTTTCCAACCAAATATACAGAATCTCTGAGAAGTTTTGTGGCGAAAACCTGGATACCAGGGAACCAGGGCCTGAGGAGCCCCAGCTGGGGAGAGCCATCTGTCTCCTCCCATCAGTCTTAGAGAAGCCCGACTCACGTAATCCTTCAGTGTTTAGATCCAAGAACTAGCTGAACCAAGTATGGCACGAGCCATGGGGGAGGTGACAATATTCTTACACAAGAACAGTCAGGGAAGAAAACTCAAGGACTCTCTTCTGAGTGAACTAGAGCAGGCCTGGGAATCTACAGTGTCCCTCTCCTCTTTGGGGTGACAGCCACACCCCCAGGAGTCCGTCATCTGACAGCCCACAGTGGAAAAGTCACCAGGCCACCTTCAAAGGGACTCTTCCCACGAATGATGAGCTGGTTGTCACTATGCGCCTGCTGGTCCCCACGGCGGACATGGGGCTTGTGGCCTTGCATGCCCCATCCCCCTGGCTTCTCGCAGCCACTTGGTGCGGTGGGTCTGATGAGCCCCAGCGTGCAGATGGGCTGGTGCTCTCGACCAGACCACCCTCTCTGCTCTGCTGTCCGGTTCACTCCGCCTGCCGCAGAGAATCCGTAATCCCACGTCTCTACGAGCCTCGAGGGGCACAGACAGGGCAGCCTCACTGCCTTTTGTCAGTAGGCACCTTCATTTCCCTCACCTTCATGGGGAAAGCAGACTCTGAGACCAGGCATTTTTGGCGTGACCACTGGGGTTGTACCTAAGTATTGTCCCGGTAGCCAGCCCTCGATTGTTTCTAGTAAATGGGGAAGTAAGCATTGTTGGCATCAGTATTTCTTGGGTACCTACTATGTGCACAGCACTATGCTAGGTGCAGAGGACAGGAAAGGCGCCCAACATATGGGGTCATTTTGGAACATTGTAATGCAGTCGTCTCTACCACAGTCTGCAAGCCCACTGTGTGCCTGGCCCTGCACACACACCTCTCTGACCCTACCCTGTAACGTCAGCACTGTTACGTTATTCTCGTCCTGGAGCCAGGGGAATCCATGGCCACAAGCGAAGATGACACTGACACCTGGCCTCTCTGCATATTGTGTGCATCTAGTGCACTTGGGTCTCAAAGTCTGGTCCCCCGACTAGGTGTCATTGGCATCACCTAGAAACCTGTTAGAAATGCAAGCAAGGTCTTGGGCACCAGACCACTGAATCAGGATCTCTGGGGCTGGAGCCCAAGATCTGTATTTGAGCCAGTCCCCCCAAGAGGTTTGGATACACACGCAAATGTGGGAACCTCTAAACACTGAGATATTTTATGCATAAATGGTGTGAGGGCTATAAAGCACTCTTTGTCAGCATGGTGTCTTGAAAGACCTTTGTGAAAGGTTATTCAGGGATCTCTTTGTTGTTTTTTTAACCAGTCAATATTCTATTTATTACAACTGCAAATTCAAAGCACAATTCTTCCTGAAGATTTTGTGTTGAATTTATGAATATCACTATTTTGCTTATAAAATTGACTATTTTACAATCACTTTTAAGGGTTTTTAAATTTTAATTAATTTCCCTTAAACGCTTTAAGTGCAGTAATGAATTTAGCATATTTCTTCTAAAGCACTTCATTTTTTTTTAAAGATTTTATTTATTTATTCATGAGAAACACAGAGAGAGGGGCAGAGACACAGGCAGAGGGAGAAGCAGGCTCCCTGTGGGAAGCCCGATGTGGGACTTGATCCCGGGACCCTGGGATCATGCCCTGAGCTTAAGGCAGATGCTCAACCACTGAGCCACCCAGGTGCCCCCTGAAGCACTTTTCAAAACCTTCCAATTGCTTCATGAATTCTTATTTATCCTCTAAGCTGGATTTCTAAACATGGCAAATCTTGGTTCTCTGAAACATACTGTTTGCAAACTTAGTGAACGCCTCTTATAACTTTCAAATTAAAGATCTGTCCAGTATAACGAGACTATACCTAATACTACTGAACCGTGCACTTCAAAAATGGTTAAGTTGGTCAATTTTGTGTTAATGTGTATTTTACCACATTTTGGAAAAAAGCTCTGGCCATAATGGATTACTCAATACATCTAAAATGGGAATCACAGAGCCTTTCTGTTTGAGGATGCCAAATTCTCTTAAATGTTTCAAGCTCTTAAAATACAAAATATACATAGAGGACATCTGGCTGGCTCGGTTGGTGGAACATGGGACTCTTAATCTCAGGGTCGTGAGTTCAAGCCACACGTTGGGCATGGAGCCCACTTAAAATATATATAGATTACATTCCAATATAGGATGAAAACAAGCACAAACAAAAAAATATGTCTTGGCTTGGCTTCATCCTCTCTGTACTAAATAGTAATCCTTCTGGGGAGTAAAGACCCAACCAAGAAAAGCACCGTTTCATCCCCAGCAAGTGCAGGAGCCCACAAAATTGCTCTTTGGCCAGGAAGAAGGAATTAGAATTAGTTTTTCCAGGGACCTCAGCTGAATCCTGATTGTAGTCACTATGTCAATGGAAGATTCCAGGTCCCCTTCCCTATCCACATGAGGTGGTGGTCTCAAAGCCTGGATTCCCCGGGTCCAGGGGCAGATCCCCTAATTCATCTGCATTTGAATTTCCAGCCCGCCTCCCCCCTCCCAGAGCTGCTGCATTGTGCTGTCTGTAGGGTTTCCCCCATCCTGAATTGTTCCCACCTGCCAGGGTCATGACTCCCTACTGAGGACTTTCCATGCCTCCTGCTGATTCTGCACCCACCCCCACCCCAGGCTCCTCCTGACTCTCACTCCTGTAGATTTCCAGAGAAGGAAGAGGGTGGCATGAAGCAAGGACAGCAGAGAAGGATTTTCTAGAAAGGAGAATTGACAACTGGTCTCTGGAGAAGGGGCCACCAGGAGAAGGAAAGCTCGTGAGGTGAGGGGAATCCATTCTCGTCTGATGGGTAAAATATCAGTGGGGCACACTGTTTCCTCGCCCCTGCCCTGTGAGCGGGCTTTGTCCCTATGAGTGCATCACATTTGAGCCCCCCTCTTTCATTCCATCATCCGGTGGAGGGGGAGCAGCTAGCAAGGCACTGGCAAGGCTACCAAGGGGGTGAGCGGCCCCGTGCTCATTGACCGGCCAGAGCAGTCTGTGCCCTGTGGGTCCCGTCCCTGTGCTCTCTGCCTGACTCCCTCGTGCAGCCGGCAAGGGACGCTGGCCTTGCTGTGAATTCCAAGTGCGGTGCTCCATCGCACGCTGAGGAGCGTGGGCAGCGCCTGGAGGGTCACCAGATGGTGTTTCGCCAGGCGAAGGGAGCTAGTACGTAGTGCCCCGGGGGGTGGGTGGTGAGGGGGGCCAGGAGGGGAAGCAGCCTCGCTCCGATTCTCCTGGGCCCCAGCTCCCGGGCGAGGACATCGGCAGGACCTCCACGGCCACGGCCACGGCCACGGAGGGAGATATTTACGCACACAAACAACCAACGCAGGTCGCCCCCGGATCTGTGCTGAAGACGAAGCCCTGAAAGGTCTCTAGGAAGATGTGGAGGGGGACGTGAACATTCCAGCCTTAGTACACCTTGGAGGTCAGTTGTCTTGCATGGGGGCTGCCCTATCCAGGAAGCTGAAGGGGGTGCCCTTCCCCCTGCAAAGTCCTCATACTCCTGTGCAGAGTGGATGCTATTATAAACCCATTCTATAGATGGAGAAACTGAGGCCCAGGGAGGGAGTATAGCCAAGGTCTCAAGGGGGAAAAAAAACAGATGAGGAGTCCCTCCGCCCCCACCCCTGCTAGACTTGGTTGTGTCTGAATTCCCCCCCGCCCCCCCGCCTGCTCTAGGGGGCAGCAGCACTTCATACTGTGCTGTGTGCCTCAGCCCCAGGTTCAAATCCGACTTCTG
This sequence comes from Canis aureus, assembly GCF_053574225.1. Taxonomy (NCBI): domain Eukaryota; kingdom Metazoa; phylum Chordata; class Mammalia; order Carnivora; family Canidae; genus Canis; species Canis aureus. The sequence continues at coordinate 17,260,378 of NC_135637.1, read as the reverse complement.
TTACTAACAGAGCAGGTGTGGGCAAGTCATTTAAGCTGCAGGCAGGGGCTGTGAACGCAGTGCCTCCTCAGAGGGCACTTTCTGGTTCCTTCCAGGAGCAGCACAGACCCTCCAAGGGCTTCCCTTGTGCCGCTGTGAGCGCACCGTGCGTGCGCTGTGTGTGCTGGTTCTGGTGGCCTGCACGACGGCCCTGCCCCCTGGTTTCCCAGGTGCAAATGTGGAGGCAAAGAGAAGCCAAGTGGCTCCCAGGGTCACATGAAGCGCGAGCGGCAGAGTCGGGGCTGGAACCCAGGTCGTGCAGCCAGCCCACCAGAACTGCCTCTGGCGCCCGCAGGACACAGGCCCAGCCCCTGGGGCAGCCCTTGGTACGGGCCGGGTCTGTCCGGGGCCTCACAGAGGGGAAGCAAGGGTTCCTGATACAAATACGATACTTAAAAACAAAACAAAACAAAACAGGGATCCCTGGGTGGCGCAGCCGTTTAGCGCCTGCCTTTGGCCCAGGGCGCGATCCTCGAGACCCAGGATCAAATCCCACGTCGGGCTCCCGGTGCATGGAGCCTGCTTCTCCCTCTGCCTGTGTCTCTGCCTCTCTCTCTCTCTGTGTGACTATCATAAATAAATAAAAATTAAAAAAAAAAAACACAAATACGATACTTACAAGGGCCCCCAGGGCTGGGGCTGGGGGGAGCCATTGCCCCCCACCCAGACTCTGAACATCTTGCATAAAAGAAGTAAGCACTTACCCGGCGGCCCAGCACGCTACAAGTTTCTAAGTTATTTATAAAAAGGCAGCTGAAGTCTAGAGACTTTTTAACGGGCGGAGGTGTGTTCTGCAGACTAAGAATAGCTGACAGGAGCTTTCTGGTGACATCAGAGCACAGCAGCAGCTTGGGGGGGGGGGGGGCTGTGGTTTTCTCCAGCTTAGCAACAATTGCCCATGCAGGCTCACCCGGTTCCTCCAGACAGGGCCCGCCGAAGGGGTAGGAAAGGGGGCTGGGGACCCCGGAGGCAGGGAGGCTTCCCTTGGGCTGGGGGATTCTTAACGTGTCACTTCTCCCCTTGGTCACCATCCTGCCGTCCGCAGGAAGCTGGCCCTCCGGCAAAGAGCAGAGCGCCGCAGGGCAGGGCACAGGCAGGTCCCTGGCCGGTCCTTGGACTCGGACCATGGGCTCCTCCATCCCGCTCACCCCTGCCCCTCCGTCCTCCTGGGGTGGGGGGCTTCTGACACGAGCAGACCGCAGGCCCCCACTGCTGCCCACTGCACCAGGTGCTGCTTCTCAATGCACACCTGAGCTTGGAACGGACTCCGAGCTCCAGCACCTCTGACTTCTTCTGAAGTCAGAATGAATTCTGGGGATAGAGCACAAAGATTAAGCCGACCCAAGGTTAAACTGCGGTTCCCCCTGTCAGGGGCTGTGAGCTTTTGCTGCAGGGATTGGAGGGGTTGGGGGAGCTAGGGGAGAGGAAAGAGCAGGGAACAGCTTATTTATTTTTATTTTTAAAAGGATTTTATTTATTCATGAGAGACAGAGTCAGAAACACAAGGCAGAGGGAGGAGCAGGCTCCCTGCAGGGAGCCCGATGCAGGACATGATCCCGAGATCACGCCCTGAACCAAAGGCAGACGCTCAACCACTGAGCCACCCAGGCATCCTGGGAACAGTTTAATTAAGACTTAAAACCCTTGCCATTTACAACTTCTCCTGCAGGGCCCCCGCTGGTATTAGGGGACCTCCGGGTTATACATGGTACATACTGCACAGGGTTGTGTGTGGGTGAAGCTGTCCATCCCATGCTTTATGGTTCCTGGGGGATTTTCACAGGGGATTGTGGCTTCCCATGATTCTGACTTTGCACCCTGGCCCCACACAACCTCGCGTAAGCCTCAGTTTCCCCTTCATCAGTGTGGTTCGTCCTTCTGACATCTAGTACGAGCCTGACAAGTCATCTTTTTAGAATTTATTACACCTGACTTTCAGAGAGCTCAAAGTGTTCACCGATACACTTTGTCTTCAAGGAAGGACAAAGGGAGATTTTCCTTTTTCTTTCCTTTCTTCCTCTCCTCCTCCTCCTCCTTTTTTTTTTTTAAGATTGTATTTATTTATTCATGAGAGATACAGAGAAAGGGAGACACATAGGCAGATGGGAGAAGCAGGCTCCCTACAGGGAGCCCGATGTGGGACTTGATCCCAGGACCCCAGGATCATGACCTGAGCCAAAGGCAGATGCTCAACCACTGAGCCACCCAGGCATCCCTCTTTCTTCTCTTCTCTTCTCTTCTCTTCTCTTCTTTCTCTTCTCTTCTCTTCTCTTCTCTTCTCTTCTCTTCTCTTCTCTTCTCTTCTCCTCTTCTTTCTCTTCTTTTCTTTTCTTTTCTTTTCTTTTTTCTTTTCTTTCTTTTTTAACAGAGGAAACACCAAATAAAGCCAGAGAAGAGAAGCTACTTGCCCAAGGTCACACTGACATTCTCCCCAGATCCCTAGCGCTCCCTTTATCAGGACTGTCCCTACAGTACAAGCCCCACGTGTTCCCTGAGTGGAAAGATGGGAGGCCACCTGTGAGCCATCCTGGGTGCTCTGGTCACACAGCCCTCACAGCTGATGAGCCACTGGCGTCTCTGGGATATGGGGTTAATGAGCCACATCTCTCAGCACAGCTGCCAAGCGGCTGGTCCAAGGTCATACTATCAGAACTTGCCAAGAAAATACTAGCACATGTGCGCCCATGTGCCCCCGTGGCAGAGGAATCCCACCACTATGGAGACATGATTTGTGATTCTCCACCCTAGTGGCATCTTATCCAAAACATCAACACTGGGACTCCCTCCCACCCGCATTTCTAGGTCCGTGCACCTGGGATGGAGCCTGCCCACATTTGCTTTAAGAGTTCCCCAGGGGGTGGGGTGGGGAGTCTAATTTGCAGCTAGCATGGAGACAGGGTTTTCTCAAACTCACTTGTGTACTGGAATCATCTGGGGGATTAAAATACTGCCCAGCTACACCCAGCCTGTTTTAATTGGGGTCTGCCTTGTGGACTGGGCATTAGGATCTTTAAATGCTCCCCCAGGTGATTCAAAAGTGTGGCCAAATTTGAGAAAGTTGCTCTGGTTCATTCCATACCTGGACTCTTAGCCCCGCCCCTGCCCCCAAAAGATAGGATTGCCCCGCCCTTCCCAAGTCCTCCCAAAAGAGATTTTAGTCTTTTAGTCTTTTTGCTGCTTATATCTAGATAAGCGCCTCCAGAAAATTCTGTTCTTGACTTTTCATGTCAAGAAGCCAATCTAAAGCAGTAGGCCTTTTGGCTGCAACTTCCTGAATAGGAAATAAATGCTCAGCGTGAGTGGCATGAAAGCACGCCTGATTCTGTGATGCTTTGTGGACAGAGACAGAGGGAAGGGGGCCTTTGCTGTAATCCAACCTCCAGGCCTTACTACTCAATGCTGGGGGGCCCTGGTTCCTCAGCCCCCAAGTGCACACTGCAGGATCTGAGCCCAGCAAGTCCCTCTGGGTGTTTCAGGGCAGTCCCAGGGCTGTCTCCTTTGTGCCCTCTGACTGGCCCGGCTGAGGTCCCCTGGGAGGAATGCCTCCTTCTGGAAGCCCCTGCTCCTGGGACCCTTCCCAACATGCACAGGGGCCCTGCAGTGCTGGGTTCAGCCCCGTCTGCACCCACCTCCCTCTCTTCAGAAACCCGCAGGCCCTCTCTTCACCCTGGGACATTGGGTGTCTGTTTGGGCTTGGGGGCCCAGATTTCACAAAATCCAGGAGGCATGGCCTCTGTGGCCCTACCAATCCTCCCTCCCTTCCTCAATGGGACTCAGATCTGCCCCAGGGGATGGGCACCAACGTGTCCTCCTTATCACAGGGGGAGAGTGCAGCTTCCCTCTGTAGACGCTCCCAAATGCACATGCGTCAGCTGGCACAGGGAGACAGCCCTCCACCCAACCCCCACCAAGACGCAGCCAGGACCAGCAACTAATTGGCCCTGAGCTAGCCCAGTGGCCTGCCCATCGCTGAGCACTCTCCATGCACCAGCACGGGGTGAACACTTTGCTTGAAGTCTCGTGTACCCATTTCACAGATGAGAACCAAGGATTCCAGGGGCAAATCATCACCTAAGGCCAAAGACAGGACTTGAAGCCACATCTCCAACTCCATCCCCAACCGCTGCAACAGAGGCTCCCAGGTTTGAGAGTACATAAAAATCAGCCAGTAGGTCCCAGGAGCTTGCATCTCTATGCAAAAATACAGGAGACCCTGACATATATGGCCCAAGGACCAGCTCTCCCCTCACCCTGCTCTGAGTCTCAGGGCCTCTTCTAGGCCCAGCCAGGATCGTCTTTGTGGCCATCCATGGCTTTGACCTCTCCGAGCTTCCTTCCAGGTGAAAATGAGAGAGTTGAGCTAGCCAGTTTCAGGGAGCTCTTCAGTTCTGCCTTGAGCCCTCTAACTTGGCTCTTATCCAAGGTGACCTGGGAGGGCGAGGGGCCTCTCTTTCAGGGTTTCTCCCAGCAGACCTCTCTGCCAGGTCAAAACTCTGAACCCTGCCTGGGATTTGCTCCTGCCTCCACACACAGGCCTTGGGAAGCCCCCAGAGCATCTGTCCCCCTCCAGCCTCCTGGAGTCTCTGGCACAGGGGAAGTCCACCCTGCGTAAAGGGCCTCCTGCCTTGCCTTCATACTCATATCCTTCTTCTTTTTCATGAAGCAGGAGAGCCTGATCTGTTCGCATCTCTGCTCTCTGCAGCCTGCCCCAGGAGAGGTTTAAGAGACAGCCCAGAGTGGACATATGGGAAGGGTGCCCGGTCAGCAGGAGCCCGCCCTGAGCTGTGCTGAGTCAGCACAGGAGCGGTGAGGCTCTGGACCCACCTCCTACCCGCGCCCCCCAGCCTGCCTGTGCCCTCCGCCGCCAGCTGCCCAAATGGTAGGTGCCTGCTGCATCCTCTCCCAAGTAAGCCCCAAATTATTGACTGCGCCAACTCTGAACCCCAACGTGTATTTATCATCCTGCCTTCCAGGCACTCAGCTGGGGTCTTGCTTGAACATGCAGCTGTCCCAGAGGGGAGGGAGGGCACGAGGGAGGGAAGGAGGGAGGAGAAGGCTGTATGTGCTCCCCACCCCCACCCCCTGGCTGGGGGGCACTAAGATGAAGCAGGTGGCAGGATCCTCCCCGGTGGTACTGCCCTGCCAGTCAGCTCGTGGGCCCCGAGATGGCTGGCTCAGTATCCAGTCCCTGCCACCTTCCGGCGCACTGGAGGTGGGGACCTCCTTGAAGGCCAGGCAGCCAAGGGGACAGTTAGTAATAGTGGAGAACATGCCAGAAGCTAGTTTTCCTCGTGGTCTGGTGGTACAGGGCTTCTTCATGTGTGGACCTCAGATGATCTGCCTCAGAAACAAGTGGGGCCCTTGTTAATGCAAATTCCTCGGCTGGACCCTTTATATGAGGAGCCCTGAGGCACAAAACCATGTAACAACCACCCGTGTGGCAACCAACAGCTTGGCTTCCCCGAGCCCTAGTGCCTTGTGCTTTATAATGGGGAAGGAGGGGAATGAAGAATGCACATCCTGCGGTGTTGTCTGAGGATTCAGTGAGGTAATATGATACAGTAAGTACTTAGCACTTGGTAAAGGGTATCCCTGGGTCATTACTCAGCAGCAGAGGGAAATTATGGCAGACTGATTCAGCAAATGGAAGAAATAGATTTTCCATTCTTTCCCTTTTTTGCCAGCTCTGTAACTTTCAGTGGAGACACCTGCAAGAGGTGTCTCTGATTCAGAGGCCAGGAAATCGGACCCACCAGGGCTCTGTCGCTTCCAAACCATGTGAACTTGAGCATGTGATTTGATCCCTATGAGCCTCAGTTTCCACATCTACAAAATGGGAATGCCAGATTGCCAAATCCCCTATCATTTGGCCGTGGTGGCTAAACAAGACGTTTTAAGGAAAGCCACACAGGTACTCGAATGTCCCTCAATGGATGAATGAATAAATAAAACATGGTATGTCCATACAATGTTATAGTGTCTGGCAATTAAAAGGAATGCAGCACTGACTCGTGCTACAACATAGATGAACCTTGAAACCTGCTAAGTGGGGATCCCTGGGTGGCTCAGCGGTTTGGCACCTGCCTTTGGCTCAGGGCGTGATCCTGGAGTCCCGGGATCGAGTCCCACGTCGGGCTCCCAGCATGGAGCCTGCTTCTCCCTCCTCCTGTGTCTCTGCCTCTCTCTCTCTATGTCTATCATAAATAAATAAATAAATAAATCTTTAAAAAAAAAAAAAAAAAAGCCTGCTAAGTGAAAGAAGCCAGACACAAAAGGTCACATATAAGAGACTCCCACTTGTATGGAATGTCCAGAAAAGGCAAATCCATAGACAGGAAAGTGATTAGTGATTGCCAGGGGCCGGAGGATAGGTGATTGAGGGGTGATAGGTAGAGGGTGTGACGTTTCTTTTGGGGATGATGCAAATGTTCTAAAATTGATTATAGTAGTGGTTGCACAACTCTGTGAAGATGGGGAAAACCATTGAATCGTGTGCTCAAGATGGGGAGTTGCCTGGTATGTGAATTATATCTCAATATAGCCATTATGGAAAATAAAAGACCATCTACCTCAGGAACACCTGGAATTTTCATTTCAGAGGCATTCCTGGGCCTCCTCAGGCTGAACCTGTGAAGGGGGCCCAGGAATCTGAATTTAAGTAAGACTGCCTGGTGATTTGCATGCACACAGAATTTATTTATTTATTTATTTATTTATTTATTTATTTATTTATTTAAAGATTTATTTATTTATTCATGAGAAACACACAGAGCGATGCAGAGGGAAAAGCAGGCTCCCCACTGGGAATCTGATGCAGGAGTCGATCCTGGATCCCATCCTGGATCCTGGGATCATGCCCTGAGCTGAAGGCAGCCGCTCAACTGCTGAGCCACCCAGATGTTCGGCACACAGAATTTAAAGAACCATTAATCCCGGTAAGACAGTCTGGTGGACTCTGGTTTCCGTGGCACTGGAGTCTTGCAGGTGCAAACCCACTCTCCATCAATTTCCTAATACTGCTCTAAGAAACCCCAAACCTGATGGCTGGAAACAACGCAAATGTATCATCTCACACTTCTGGAGGTCAGAAGTCTGAAATTATGGAACCTCTGGTGGCTCAGCCATTTAGCACCACCTTTGGCCCAGGGCGTGATCCTGGAGACCTGGGATCGAGTCCCGCATTGGGCTCCCTGCATGGAGCCTGCTTCTCCCTCTGCCTATATCTCTGTCTCTCACTGTGTCTCTCATGAATAAATAAATAAAATCTTAAAAAAAAAAAAGTCTGAAACGGGTCTCCCTGGGCTAAAATCAAGGTGTCATCCGGGCTGTGTTCCTTTCTGGAGGCTGTAGGGAAGAACCTGTTTTCTTGCATTTTCCAGCTTCCAGAGCCACCTGCACCCCTCGGCTGGTGGACGTGGACTGTTCCTCCAACGCAAAGCTAGCAGTGCCCAGTGGAGTCTTTCTCACATCCAATCGCTCTTGGCTCTGATCGCCCTGCCTTCCTCTTTCACATACAAAGACCCTTGTGAGTACGTGGGGCCCCGCAGCCGTAGTCCAGGGTAATCTCCCCATCTCAAGGTCAGCAGTGTGTCACAGGTTCTAGGGATCAGACATCATTATTCTGGCTTTCCTACAGTCCTGCTGTTTGAGGGTGTAGGACACCTCTCCGCACATCGCGGATACTGAGTAAATAAAAGCAGTGCCCCTTGGAGGCCCCTGGGGGGGCTACGTTTGTGTCTGAGAAGCCCTCCCCGCAGACCCTCCCGCACACTGGTTTTCCCTGTGTCCTCCCGCAGCCCCCAGCTCCCTGCAGAGCCTGCCCCGCTGCTCCATGTGGAACCATGGCAAAGTTAAAATAGATTTTGGGCCCCTGCCACCTCTCTCTGTTTCTCTGGTGAGCTTGTTTCTCGGACAACAATGCAGAGTTTGAAGCCCATCCAGGGACAAGCTTCCATCTGCCCCCTGCAAATTCCAGTAATAGGTCACTATTTATAATTATATAAATAAGAGAAAAACATGCTCAAGCTGCCCTCCCCGAAGAGCCCCCGTCTCCATTTTTAGGCACCTAGCCCTCCCACTCGCCCGCGGAGCTGCGGCCCTCTGCGGTCTGGGTGGCAGCCTCCAGCCGCCGGTTAGGATGGCTGGAGATGCTAGTGCAGCCCAGGAGGGCGGGGGCACCTCACTGGGAGCTGAGGGATCCGGGGAACTTGGCCACCCATAAAATGATTAAATAAGTGGATGGAGATTAGAGTGCAAGTTCCATTTGTTTGTCTCACCAGGTACGGTGGGGAGGGGAGTGACAGAGAGAGGAGGGTCAGCCTGGCCATAGAGTCCCAGATCTTGTCCCCTAACAAAGGGAGCGGACAGTTGTGGAGGGCATACTCTCTGCCAGCCGTTTCACCCTTGCTGAATCCACTCTAGCAAAAGATGGGGCTGTGGACCCCTTCTACAGCTGACAACATCAAGGTCCAGAGGGCAAAGCAAGCAACCCACAGGGCACACAGCCAGTTATGGCAGAGCCTTTGCACGAGATGCAATGCAGAGTTGAGTGTATCTGCTATAACACTGCCACCCCAGGTTTGCCTAAAAGATCAGGGTGCCTCAGGCAAGAAAAGATTATTGAAAAAACAACCAAGAGGACAGCTCTAATTCAAAAGGTAGATTGGAGATGATTCCTCTCTGATCCCATTCACGAGACCAACATTAGGAAGCCTTAAAGAGCTTAAGAGAAAAACTGCCCAAGTCGGGCAGAAACAGAGAGAGGTGGCAGGGGCCCAAAAACAGGGGCCCCAAAACTACCCAACCTCAGACTTGGGTGTGAGTCACCTGCAGGGTTTCCATCCCTGGATAGATTTTATGGGAGCATCACTAATCCTGACTTGTTTGAGGCGGTTTAGGTGTGGTCTTCCCTAAGTCAGAGGCTAAGCAAGGTGGCATTTGCATTCCCTGTACATTTCTTAGAGTCAGGAGCCTGAGATGAAGGATAAAGAGGCTTGTTGCTCCCAGAACATTGCTGAACCTTGGGAGGCCCAGGAAGTGATTAGAGGGTTAGGGAGTCAGAGACAGATGTATCATAGCAACTGCTATTTATCCAACTTCGTATCTGTACTGTGATTCTGGTTTACGACATGTTCTGAATACCTTGATCTTCCCATCAATTCAACGGGCATGTGTTGGGTGCCTCTCTTCCAGACCCTATAAGTGTGCGGTGACGGTCTGTTTATATCTCTTTTCTTCCTGGAGTCTGGGATCCTTGAGGTCAAGGACTGGCTCCTTTACTGTAGTATTTAAATTCCTGGCACTCAACAGTGAGCAAATGGGGGTGCCTGGCTGGCTTAGTCAGAAGAGTGTGCAACTCCTGATCTCAGGGTTATGGGTTCAAGGCCCATGTTGGCGGTAGAGATCACTAAATAAATAAACTTTAAAAAAATTGTGAGTGCATGAACATATGAATAATAAGTCTACTACGTAGTGGTGTGCTGCGGTTGGCTCTGACTAGCTTGCAAGATCGAACTGTCAGACATTCAGGAACTTTGCAAACCCCTTTTCAGATGGTTGGTAGCTTGAAATTGACACGATGGGAATATTTACACCCCAATGCTACAAAGCTGGGCTTCCTCTGCTTTATCTACACACCATCAGACAGTCCTTACCTGTCAGGCACTGTTTTAAGCACTTTACAAATATCACATTTAATCCTCACAGGAAGACGCCAGTTTTATAGCCATTTTACAGATGGGGAAACTGAGGCCCAGGGAGATGAAGTCACTTGCCCACCTATGGTTTGGGAGGCTTGCCTAAAAGGAGTGCCGGAGAGCTGCAGGAAGACCATCCTTGAAGTCTCTGGGCGCCACTGCCCTTTGCGGACTCAGGTAAAAGCCATTCTCATCTCGGCCACCAGTTTTAATCAGCTCCTCTGAGAGAAGAGAGGCAGTTGCCTGGTGACTAAAGTGTTTTCCAGCCGTCAGAAGGTCACGCTGTGTGATGGGAACCTAAAGATCCTCCCGCAGGGTGCCCCTGTTGTAGGGCTCCAGACAGCAGAAGCAATCAGCCCAGCCAGAACCCACGCCAAGCTCCAGACCTCCTTCCTGCTCTGACGCCCGACAGAGCCATTGCTAGGATTGAATTAAAGCCATGACGTCCTGGAACAGGCAGCAGCAGGCATTGTGTGGGGAGAGCCCTTGCTGCGTACGTGCAGCAAGGCCAGAGCAGGGGGGCAAAGTCCAGGGCCCCCGAACCTCATGGATACAGCCGTCCACCCAGCATGTACCTTTGGCCTGTCCATTTGGGTCCACAGTTGGGGCTAGTAATGGTCTCCCTGAAGCTCTCAGTTTAGGGATAATAGTCTTTTTAGGAACCATTCTGGCTTGAACATTCCAGGTCTTTCTGGGCCTAAGTCAGCCCTTCTCTGACCCCTCTGCATTGTCACTTCTGGTGTTTCTGTCTGCCCATTTCTCCTTAGGAGCAAAAGTATGTCTCCTGATTATTCCTGGTTGGGGCTCTAGGCCCCAGCCAGGTCCCTGCATACAGCAGGATCTCAATAAATGTGCAGTGAATGAATGAAGTAATGAACCCACGGATTGTGTCTTGTCCTCTCCACCTTCTGCTGCCACACAGGGCTCCTGATGATTTCTCCAAAACTTGCCGTCAGGAATAAATTCCCCTTGGTCATTACACCCCAGTCTCCCCTTCTTCCAGCTCCCTGCTGGCTGGGGAAGGTGGCTTGTTTGACAGCAGACCCAGGAAGGTGGAGGGAAGCCCTGAGCAGGCCTCTCAGAGGAGGTGATATTTACCCAGAGATCTGAAAAGGAAGCCCCCAGCCATAGGAAGAGGGAGGGGAGGGGAGTTCCAGGCACAAGGGACAGGTGCCAGTGCTCATCTAGGAGCTGACAGTGGGCTTGAGATAAAGTTGTCAGGGTAGACAGGTCACAGAGTGAGGGCAGGGTCCCTTCACCCCACACACTGGGGGCCTCTTTGTGATCCCCGAGGGGCAGAGCAGAGTCCTGTGCGGCTCCCCCACCGCACTCCACTGCCCCAGAGCATGGTCCCAGGGCTTTCATCCCCACCCACCTGCACTGTTTCTAGCTCTGGGAGCAGCTATGCCAAGGGGGAGGAGGTGCCATCCTGAAAATGCTGTTCATTATCCCTTCAGCAGAAAGCCCCATCATTTAATCCTTGGATAATTGAATATAATAAAATTCCAGGAACTGGTATTTTACATGAGAATAAAATTGTGTCCAGCAGTGGTGGGTAATTCCCAAGGCACCAGAACCTCCTTCGTGACCCTGAGGCCAATCTGGGTTTCTAGATTCCTTCTGCCTTGAAATGCAAGGTTTGGGTCCAGTTAACTCAGACCAGCTGATGCCCCACAGCTAGCACTTCCCCAGCTTGGCTACATCAGCACTGCCCAAGAGTGCTTTTGAAATGCAGATTTCAGGGACACCTGGGGGGCTCAGTGGTTGAGCGTCTGCCTTTGGCTCAGGTGATGATTCCAGGGTCCCAGATGGAGTCCCACATCAGGCTCCCCGCAGGGAGCCTTCTTCTCCCTCTGCCTAAGTCTCTTCTCTCTGTCTCTCATGAATAAATAAATAAAATCTTTAAAAAAAAAAAAAAGCAGACTGCAGGTGGCTCCAGCTCTTTGAAGGAATGGGCAGCTGGACTTTTAACCAGGATGGGTGTTCATTCTACAACTCTGGGGGGCGTCAGGATTCCCCTGGAGGGCTGCGACCCTCAGTTTGGGCCTGTAGTCTATAGGTATGGGCAACCGGTTCTCAGCACCCTTTCCCCAGTGCCCTGTGAAACTAATGTAGGTGGGCCCACCCAGGTCTTTGTGAGCACCAAGTGGCCCATGCCCCCACCCTGGCAATGTCACGGAGCCTGGCACCCAGGACGTACACTGAATACATGCTGAACGTTGATAGCTTCATCACCAGGCACCGTGGAGCACGGTAGTCTGGCCTTGAGAACCAGAGAATGTTGACTTTGAATTTCTGCCCTGGCTGTGTGACCTTTCTGAGAATCAGTTCCTCCCTTGTAAAATGGACGTGATTCCACAGCAACTGCTTTGTGCCATGTCCTGTGGCAGGCCCTTCTGATGGACATCTCACTAACTATCACTGTCCCCTTGCTGAGTAGAAGGAAACACGGTCACACAGGTGGCAGGACTGGCCCTGGTCATCCAGCCTGACCACAGAATCCAATTCCTTAAGCCAATTCAAGGCAAAACTCGCAGGCGTGTTGGAGGCCACCTGTATTACATTCCGCGGATAGGATAGTTTGAGACCCAGCCTCCTGGGTCCTGCCTGAGCCAGAATGGGGGTGTTGGGTGGGAGTCGGGGCGGGGTGGGGCAGGGCCAGGAAGCTGCCTGCTCCTCAAGTTTGAAAGCTCCCCCACCCCAAGCTCCTGGGCTGTGCCACTGGGATGGGCCGCTCTGGCACGTGGTGTGTCCGCTTCATCAAGGTGCTGGGGAGGGGCCTGGGGCTTTCCGGGAATAAGACCAGCAAAGCACCTTGTGCGCATTCAAGGTGGATCACTATGATTACATTACTTTTATTGCTGTTCACCAGAGAGCTAATTAATGTTGGCTGTGTTTCTTCACCGTCCCGGGTGAGTTCCCCTTCTGAGATCTGGGAAGCTGTGTGATGGAACCGGGGTGCAGGTGGACGTGGAACCTCTCCGGGACTTGATTGCGCCCACCTACGCCCCAGCTGTGCGGACACCTGCCTCCTTCCAGAGCCGGGAGGGGGGGCGCGGGCGAGCAGGGCGGCCGCCCTGGGGGCGGGGGCGGGGGCGGGGGCGCCCCGGCGGTGGGCCCCGAGGTCCGGCCCCCGCGCCGCGCTGCCGGCCGCGGGGCAGGGCGCTCCCGGATCCCCGCAGTGCGCGAAGCCGGCGCGCGCTAGGACCGCGGGGCGCCGCCCTTGGCCGCTATAAGAGGCCGCGCTCGCGCCCCACGCGGAACCCGCGGCTCCGCCGTCCCCGCGTCCCGACCCGCGTCCCGACCCGCGCCCGCCCGACGCGGCCCCCGCTGCGCAGCCGCCGCCAGCCCGGGGCCCCGCCGCCGCCGCGGGCACCATGGGCGCGGCCCACTCCGCGTCCGAGGAGGTTCGGGAGCTCGTGGGCAAGACCGGCTGTGAGTACCGCGCGGGCCCCCGCCCCCGCCCCGGCCCCGGCCGCCCCCGGCCCCCGCCGCCCCCCGCCGCCCCCCGCCGCCCCCCGCCGCGCCGTGTCACCTTGGCCCGCAGCCGGCCCCGTCCGCGCCTCAGTCTCCCTCTCCCGCGAATGGGTCCCCGCCGGCCGCTTGGCGGGCTGCGGCGATGCTGAGTAAGTGTCGGGGAGCCGGCGGGGCTGGGGGCTGCGGCCCCGAGGGACCCCCCCCCGCCCCGGGCAGGCGGCCGGCGTCCGCGGTGGGGCGCCCCGCTCCGGGCTGGAGTCGCCGCGGCTCTGCGGCCGGAAAGTTTCGAAGTCGGCGGGACCCGGGCGGCCGCCGGTGCTGGGGTGAGCCGGTCCGCGCAGCCGGTGGCCGGAGCCCCGCGACCTTGGCCGCCCCGCGCCCCGCGCCCCGCACCCCGCGCCCCGCCGGGCTGGCCGCGCCGACCGCGGGGGTGCGGGGCCGGGGGGCCGCGGACTGCACCCGGGGCCCGCGCCGTGGGGTGCGGTGAGGAGGCGGGGCCGGCCCGGGGCGATCCGGCGGCCGGAGGGGAGTCCCGCGCGCGCACGCGGCGTCCGGCGGTGTGACCTTGGGCTAGTCACTGCATCTCTCCGTTTCCGCCTCCAGAATGGACGTCCTGCTGGTAGGAGCTCGGAGCTCCGTGCGCCGGCGGTGCGAGCTGCGGAAGGTGCTCCCAGGAAGGAGCCGGCCTCCGCCACCTGCTTGGACTTCAGCGCAGCCCACCGGGCCGTGACTGACCACCTGGGGGGGTGGGGGGTGGGGGGACCGGGACCCAGCCGCGCGTGACCCCTGCTGACCCCAACTCTAAACACCTCTGTCCGGTGAAAATGACAGAAAGCCCCTCAGTACCTGGGGTGGGGGGGTGGGTTGGTTCCTTGGCTGTACAGACGCACACATCACATGGGGCTGCGTTACATCTTCTCGTGGACAGGCACAGAACTATCCGTGACTGGAGGAAAAAGTGTGTAGTATACACAATGTGTAGGGCATATAACATGCAACACTTTTTAAAAATACTAAGAGCTTATACTTGTGATTTGTTTGCATCAAGAACTCAAACGATCCGCAAGGAAGTAAGAATAGCAAATACTTGCAGATTGGGTGGAAGGGACGGAGAGGGGGTGAGCTCTTCACAGTAAATTTTTTACATTTTCATTTTGAATCCTGTGTAAATAGTCTACTTCAGAAAGTTTTAAGTGCACTTCAACCCCACGGCTAACGTGAGAGAGGTGGGATTCCCCTCTTTCTTTCCTGGGTTTCCCCCCGCCCCGGTTTTGTCACCAAGTGACCTCTTGGTGCCTTGTATTTGGACTGGTGGAAGTTGGGGTTCCTTGTAGCTGGGACATCTGCCAGCATGGTGGCAGCCCCCACGCAGGCACTTGGGGGGAATTCCATCTGGTGGGGAGTGTGACAGGTGATGGGACCGCAGAGCATGCTGGAAGTCATGTCTATTTCCTGGGTCCAGTCTTGTGTGGGCAAGACAGAGCGGAGTGCTCCCCCTGTAGCCTTCCTGCAAGTGGCTGATGCAGCTTCCCTTCTAGTTGCCTGGGATTCCACTTTCATACTCCAAAGGGTGAAGGGAGATGGGGGAGGGGCGCATCAGGAAAGAGGTTGTGAGGTCAGTCTAGAAGGGAGAAGGAATGCCATCAGTTCTTTGAACTTTAGGTGGAAAGATCCCCCTAGTCCTCGGAAAGGGGCTGGCACAGTCTAGGCATTTTAACTCGTTCAGCAAGAATTCATTGATCAAGAGGACTTGGGGACTTAGAGGTGACCCAGAGAGGCTCATGTTCCTGAGGGGGAGACACACAGTGGCATGAGAGTCAGGGGAAGGGTAGGGAAACGTTTCCTTAGGGGAGACCAGGAGGGCTTCTCTGAGGAGGCCAAAATGGAGCAGAAACTCAAATAAAAAGGAACCGTTTACACAAAGATCAGCAAGAAAGTACAGTTTGGGACAGAGGGAATGGCACATGGAAAGGTCCTATGGCAGGAAGACATTGAAGACAAATGAGAATTGTATGAGATGAGGATGCAGCCATAGTCGGGGGGAAGCCGGATTTAAAGGATCTTGCTAGGTATGTGGCTTTGGGCAGGTGTTTAGTAGTATTGGCTACGTTTTTAAACCCACTTGTATGTCCCCATCACTCCAAACCACGGCTAAGAGTTCAGGCTTGATCCCACTTCTTCCCAGCTACATGACACTCTGAGTGTCAGCGTCCCCATCTGGATCCTCGGGTGGTTCCGTGGATTCAGTGAGATGATGTATATGTGAAGTGCTTAGCTTGGCGTGGGAGTGTCCACTCCCAGGGCCCTGCTCCTACAAGAATCCTTGGGAAGTATTCAGCCCAAGGCCTAGTCAGCCAGGGAACAGGCTGTGCCCACAAGGTTGCTGAGCGGCCCCTGCCTCTTCCAGGACCAGGATGGTCCCTAAATTGAAGAGTCAGTCTGGTCCCTTTCTGAGGACTCCCTCTGGAAATGATGAGCAGGATGAGCACAGGATGGTGACGATGGACATCATTCTTTGAGCACCAGGCTCCGTGCTGAATGCTTTGCCTGCACTCTGGTGGAATCTTCATGATAATCCTCCGTGGAAGATGGCAATATGGCCATTGTACAGATAGGGAAACTGAGGCTCAGAGAGGTAAAGCAACTTGGTTGCAGCCCCACAGATAATAAGTAGAGGAGTAGGGGATCAGAGGATCCCCAAGTCCGTCCCCTGCCAACACCGTGCTTTCTCTGTGTTGGGTTGCCTCTCAGATTTCTAGGAACGCAGAAGAGCTAGAAACAGTCTGCTCGTCTATTTTTCTCACTTCTGGGCCTTTGTACAAGCCATTCCCTCTGCCTGGAGCACTCTTTACTGTGCATAATTTGGTGTTTACATAAGGGGATACTTCTGTAAGCACCGGCCAGGTTAAGATCACAAACATTTTCTCTTAACCCTGTCTCCTTATGAAGCCCACGCTCTTCGTCATGCAGGGCTCTGCTTGGCTGTTGCTGCCTTCCAGAAGCCACCCTGGTTACTCCCCATCCAACCTTTTGAGGGTTAATGTGCATCTTTGAGACTCCCAAAGCCCCTGCATTCCCTCCCGTTTATAGCACACACCACACCACTTTAGAACTGTCAGCTTTGTCACCTGCCACCCCCTCAAAACTTGGAGCTTCCCGAGAGCTGGGAGGTGTCTTGTTCACCTTTATATGTGTGCATCCTACTCAGAACAGAAGAGGTTCACGTTGAAGAGTGGAGACCCCAGGGACTATATAACCCGATGAGTATTGCCTGGGGACATGTGTCCAAGAGAACTGTGAATGCCACCCCACCAGCTGGCGTTGGCCATGCCAGCCCTCCTGGCACCATGAGATGCATCCTGTGGGCTTCAGCGCTGAGCCAGCCCCACCAAAAATAGGCCTGAGCACCAGCTTGCCCACGCAGGGCATCTTTCGAGCTGCACACCCACCTCCCCTTGCCTGTGAGTCTCATTGATTTTTTTTTTTTTTCTTAATGTTTTAAGTCTTCCCAAACATCTTTTCTGAGCCAAGAAAGCTGACTACCTAGATTGTTAAAATTCCCATTAAGCAGCTGGGCTGGCGGGCTGGCCTTTCTGATGCTCCTTCCACAGCAGGAGTGGAGTCGAGCCTGGCATGTGTCCCAAGGTGTGAAGTGGGCCCCCGCCAGGAAGAAAGGCCCCCTTGGGACTCCCTCTCCAGTCTCCTCCCTGTCACCACCTTGAGCTGGCCTGGACTTGGCCATTTCCTGCCTCCCCCATCCATGCCTGCTCCTGGGGCTGGAAAGGAAATAATAAGTGGAGGATTCTGGGAAAGGTGGAGGGTCTATTTTTTTCCTTCAGGCTTCAGAACAGCTCCACAGGCATATCTATATAGATGCCAAGAAGCTGCCAGAAGGAAGAAGCAAAAAAACAATGTCCCAGATCTGGAGTTCAGACCTCTTAATGGTGACAGCGAGTGTTTACCAGGCGCCTGTCATCTGCCAAACGCAGAGCTGAGCTGAGCAGTTTATCCATAGCTGCTCATGCAAGGCCCCCAGGAACACCACGGGTTCCCATTTCTCAGATGAGGATGTGGAAGCTCCGGAGAGCATGCCACTTTGCCCGAGGTCACAGGCTGCTGAGAAGTAAGAGCTGGGATTCCGCTTCTGGTGTGATCCCCAGATTCCCTCACTGGGAAGGGAACCAGAGGCCTGTGTGGCCCATGCCGGCTGGTGGGGGTGGCCCCACGTTTTCCACTGGACTTCTGCCTATAAAATCCTCAGGTGGCCCCAGACCACAGCCTCAGCCTACTCGCCATGTGCCGTATTCCGTCTGGGTACCGGTGTGGACCAGATACCTCCCCAGCCCTCCTGGAGCTCTGGGGCTCAGAGGGGGGGTTGGCAGTGCAGGTGCTCAATTGTGTCTGTGTGGCTCTGGGGAGCGAATCCCCAGGGCTCATCAGGTTCTCAAAACAGTGAAGATGTATTCCATTGTGTGTAAATCGTACTTTAACAAAAAAAAATCATACTTTAACAAGAAAATGATTAAAAACAAGCTTTTGAGGAAAAAATGAAAAACTGCATCTCCTGGGCAGGGAGGAACAAACATGCCTGGGAGGCCTGGGGAGGGTCGGTGCCCCCAGGTTGAGCTCTCAGGGTAGGCTGGAGAGAAGTGATCTGCGGGGTGGGCACAGTGGCCCCAGACCTTTGGGATATCCAGATTACCCCCCTGCCCCCACTCACCTCCCTGGGTGCTCAAAGTGTGGAAACGTGCAGGCTGCTTTGGGAAGTTTTTTTTGTTTTTTTGTTTTTTTTTTTTAAGATTTTATTTATTTATTCATGAGAGAGAGACAGAGAGACAAGGCAGAGGGAGAAGCAGGCTCCATGCAGGGAGCCCGACATGGGACTCGATCCCGGGACTCCAGGATCATGCCCCGGGCTGAAGGCACGTGCTAAACCGCTGAGCCACCCAGGGATCCCCCTTTGGGAAGCTTTTATAAGGGCCTAATGGCAAGTGAACTTCATTGCTGGGCACCCAGAAGCTTCCCTGCTCTGGCCCATGCTGATATTTTGTCCTCTGACCAGGCCGGGTCATCTCACCATCATAGTGTACTGCTGCCAATTTACAGATGAGGCCCAGATGTGTGAAGGGGCTGCTCGAGGACACTGGGATGCTGAGTGTGGAGACCAAATTCAAAACTGCCTCTCCTATGTGACGTAAACCCCACACAAGGTAGACTGAGACAAAGGGTCTAGATATCTGGGAGAGGCAAAACTGTGTTACCCCACGACCTCATTAATAGGGCCCCCCACACTTGTTTACTGAGTTGGAAGAGGGAGAATTGGACCTCGAAGCAGATAGGCTTGGTATCGTGTTCTGGAAAGTTCTAGAATTGTGGGCTGCCCCCAGGGAGCCAAGCCCAGTGGTGGCCGTGAGAGGGAAGTTAGGGGTTCCAGGAGGAAGAGCAGGAAAGTGCAGCCTTCTCTGCTTCCCGGGGTCTTCCTGGGTGGCTCATGTGTGTTTTGGAGGAAGAATTCGTGCTTTCTCTGCGTGAAAGTCCTTGGTAGTCCGCTCCAAGACTTCCCAGCTCCGCGAATGAGTAGTAATCAGATCCCTTACGCGTCTTTCTCATCCTACCCCCACCCCGGCAGGATATTTTTTTGTGAGTTAATGGTCCCCAGAACGCAGCACAGAATGTAATCAATGTTCAGACGCACCGTAGGCCCCAGTCATACAGACAGAAAACCTCGAGTGTCGATAAGATGCTTTTCCTCCCGCGGAGCATTTCAAGTGTTTGCTATCTGAAGCCAAGGGAGCAAGGTGGTTTTGGCTCAGAAGCGTCCACCGCTTTGGGAACATAAGGCAGGGCCCCCTGGTGCCCGTGCTGGTGGCAGCAGGCAAGGTGATTGGGGCAGGGAGGGGGAGGCGGTGCCCGGGCCTGCAAGCCATCCTGTCTCTGTTCCAACTTTATTATTAATTCATAAAGCCGGAAGGTCGAATGGGTGATTTCCACTGGTCCTTAAATACAAGGACAAAAAGGGCCTTTGTTGTCCTAGTGGTGTGACCTTTGTGGATGGGCAGGCTGTCAGAGGTGGGTCTTCTGTTCTCAGCACGGCTCCCTAGGAGGTGAGCAGGTCTGTTCAGGTCTCGGGGATCCGGTGCCTCTGGGCGGGGTGGGCAGGTGGCCAGCAGGAGGCCTCACTACCCGCGTGGCCGAGTCATGGACCACGCGTGATGGAGAGAGAAGGTGGCTAGGCTGGATGACCTCGCTGTGCGCTGAGGCTAGCAGGGATTCCCTTTCTCCTGAGCGCTCCCTCCAGGGTCCCCGGGGTCAACCCGGAGTGAGCACCCAGCACTCAGCAGGCCTCACCCACCTGGTGTTCCCAGGGGCTCTCTTCTCTGGTCCTCACTTGCATTCCCCCAGGACCGAGGCCGGGTCCCATATGGGCACACACTGCCTGCCCCCCTGCCCCCCCAGCCCTGCTGCATGGCCTCTACCAGCAGATAATGAAGGCCTGAATTGTGGCACTGCCTTTTACTGTCCGGGCAGTAACTTTGCGCCCCTCCGTTTTCTCATCTGTCAAGTGGGAATGTGTCACAGCCCTATTGTGAAGAGTAAAGCTCTTGACACATCATAAGTGTTCAATTGTTGTTAGCAAGTACTAATACTTTCGATTAGAAACCTTACAGAAGCTGGCTTTCTCCCTTTTAAGGGCATTCTGTAACTTCACTAATTCTTTCCTTTTTTTTTTTTTTTTTTAAGATTTTATTTATTTATTCAGGGGAGAGAGAGAGAGATGCAGAGACATAGGCAGAGGGAGAGGCAGTCTCCATGCAGGGAGCCTGATGTGGGATTCGATCCCGGGTCTCCAGGATCATGCCCTGGGCTGAAGGCAGGAGCTAAACCACCCAGTCACCCAGGGATCCCGTTTTGTTTTGTTTTTTTGACACGCTGCCACCTTTGACATGCCTGACATTAATCTTTATCTTTCCCTTGTGCTGATGATCAGGGACCTTAACATGCTTTAATTTGTGACACTCTCATATTTTTTCTACATTTTTTAAAACCTATGCATTGGGGGATCCCTGGGTGGCGCAGCGGTTTAGCGCCTGCCTTTGGCCCAGGGCGTGATCCTGGAGACCCGGGATTGAATCCCACGTCGGGCTCCCAGTGCATGGAGCCTGCTTCTCCCTCTGCCTGTGTCTCTGCCTCTCTCTCTCTCTCTCTCTCTGTGTGACTATCATAAATAAATAAAAATTTAAAAAAAACCTATGCATTGGTTTTATTACTGTTTTATGCAGACCCTATTAAATCTTGTAAAAGTTTTTCTGTATAGATTTCAGTTTCTTACATGATACACCTTTCCATAGATTTTTCAGTGAATCTCCACGAGTTGTCAGCTTTGTCTGAAAATGTCTAGATTTTGCCAACATACTCAGTCGATCATTTGGCTGAGTATAAAATCCTGCATATCTTCTCTCAGCACTTTGATTTTGGTCTCTTGCTGCTGTTGAGAAGTCAGCTTTTTTGTCTGATTGATATTTGTTTGGTAGAGCTCTGCTTTTGTATCTCTTTTAGATTTCTGGGAATTTTTTTTTTTTTTTTTTTTTTTTTTTTTTTTTTTTTTTTTTTTAACACTGCACTGTGTCTAGGTATGGATTTGTTTTATTTATCCTGCCTGGGAATTATTAATGCTGTTTCATTCTAAAGAAGGCTACATCTTATATTATAAATGTATTCTCCACCCCACCCCCACCATCTTTATTTTTTACAGTAATTCCTATTAGAAATAGATGGGGCCATGTCATTCGGTCCTGAATGCCTCTTTACTACCTCTGTTTCATATTTTCTATTGTTTTATTGTTCTTTGTGATCTTCGGAGTCATTTCCATAGGTCTGTCTTCCAATTCACTAATTCTTTATTTAGCTATTATAATCTTGCTGCCCTTTAGGTTTTTAAATTTCAATGACTTTTATTTTTTAAAGATTTATTTATTTTAGAAAGAGCAAGTGAGTGTGGGGAGGGACAGAAGGAGAGGCAGAGAGAGAGATAGAGAGAGAGAGTCTTATGCAGACTCCACACTGAGTGCAGAGCCTGACATGGTGTTCGATATCCTGACCTGAACCAAAACCAAGAGTTGGAGACTTAACCAACTGTACCACCCAGGCGCCCTCACCCCCCTGGTAACTTTGAAAAAACACTTTATAAGTTCTATGTGGTTTTTGGATTCACTGCTTTTGTCATATACTATTGTTCTTTCATTATTTGTAATAATTTAACCCTTACTGTATAGTCTCTTCTGTTTCACTCTCTTGGAGTGCCATTCCTTTTTAAAATTAAAAAAAAAAAAAAAACTTCAAAAAATTTAAAAAAAAATTTTAAATTCAACCCCCAACATGAAGCTCAAACTCATGACCCCGAGATCAGGAGTCAAATGCTCTACTGACTCAGCCAGCCAAGTGCCCTCCAATTTTTTTATTTAAACAAAGTTTATTTAAATATAGTTGACCTACACTGTTAGTTTCAGATATGCAACATAGTGATTTGCCAATTTGGTATATTACTCAATGCTCATCAGGATAAGTGTTGTCACCATTTTTCACCATCCAGGGTTACTACAGTATTGTCTCTATTCCCCATGCTGTACCTTTCATCTCTGTGACTTTTCTGTAACTGGAGGTTTGTCCCTCTTAGTCTCCTTCACTCATTTCAGCCATCCCTCCTCACACACCTCGCTAGTAACCACCAGTTCTTGGTATTTAAGAGTCTATTTGTTTTCTCATTTGTTTTACAGATACCATGTATAAGTGAAATCATATGCTATTTGTCTGATTACTTTCTCTGGCTTATTTCACTTAGCATAATACCCTCTAGGGTATTGTCACAAATGGCAAGATTTCATTCTTTTTATTGGCTGAGTAATATTCCTCTGTGTGTGTGTGTGTGTGTGTGTGTGTGTGTATCTGTGTGTGTGCACATCTTTATCTTTTCATCTATGAGTGGACACTGATATGGTTGCTACCATATCTTGGCCAAGGTATATAATACTACAATGAACATAGAGGTGTGTGTATCTTCAAATTAGTGTTTTCATTTTCTCTGGGTAAAGTAACCAGTAGTGGAATTACTAGATCATGTGGTATCCCTCTTTAAAAATTTTTTTGAGGAACATCTACTGTTTTCCTTGGCTGCACCAGTTTACATTCTCACCAGCAGTACACCAGGGTTCCCTTTTCTCCAAGTCCTCGCCAACACTTGTTATTTGCCTTTTTGATATTAGCGATTCTGACTGGTGTGAAGTGATATTGTGGTTTTGATTTGGACTTCCCTGATGATCAGTGATGTTGACCTTCTTTTTGTGTGTCTGTCAGCCATCTGTTTTCTTTGGGGGAAAAAATGTCTATTCAGGTACTCTGCCCATTTTTTAATAGGCTTATTTGGAGTTTTTTGGTGGTGTAGGAATGATATATTTTGGATATTAACCCCTTATTGGATATATCTTTTGCAAGTACCTTCTCCCATTCAGTAGGTTGACTTTTTGTTCTGTTGATGGTTTCTTTTGCTGTGCGGAAACTTTTTTATTTTTGTGTAGTCCCATTTGTTTGTTTTTGCTTTTCTTTCTTTGGCCTGAGAAGACATCCATAAATATGTTACTAAGCTTGATGTTCAAGATATGACTGCCTACCTTTTCTTTTAAGAGTTTTATGATTCCAGGTCTCACATTTAGGTCTTTATTTCAAGCTTATTTTTATGTATGGTGTAAGAAAGTGGTCCCGTTTTCTCTTTTTGCATGTAGCTGAGTGTTCCCAACACTTATTAAAAAGACTGTTCCCCATTTTGTATTCTTGCCTCTTTTGTCATAGATAAATTGACCATGAACATGGATTTATTTCTGGGCTCTCTATCCTGTTGCATTGGCCTATGTGGTTTTGTGCCAGTATTATACTGTTTTGATTATTATAGCTTTGTAATATATTTTGACATTTGAGACTCTGATACCTCCAGCTTTGTTCATCTTACTCAAGATTGCTTTGACTATTCAGGGTCTTCTGTGGCTCCATACAAATTTTAGGCTGATTTGTTCTGGTTCTGTGAAAAATGCTATTTCCATTTTTATAGGCAGTGCATTGGATCTGTAGGTTGTTTTGGGTAGTATGAACATTTTAACAATAGTTTTCCAATCCATGAGTATGGTATATCTTTCCATTGGCGTCATCTTCAGTTTCTTTCATCAATGTCTTATAGTTTTCAGAGTACAGGTCTTTCAGCTTGGTTAAATTTATTCTTTTTGGTGCAATTGTAAATGGGATTGTTTTATTAATTTCTTTATCTGCTGCTTCATTATTAGTATATAGAAAGGCAACAGATTTCTGAATATATTGTGTTCTATAACTTTACTGAATTAAATTATTCTAATAGATTTTTGGTGGACTATTTAGGGTTTTCTATATATAGTGTCATGTCATCTGCAAATAGTGATAACTTTATTTCTTCCTTACCAATTTGAATGCCTTTTATTTCTAGTCTGATTGCTGCAGCTAGGACTTCCAGTACTACATTGAATAAAAGCGATGAGAGAGGACAACCTTGTGGTGTTCTGATATTAGAGGAAAAATTCTTCAGCATTGAATATGTTGTTAGCTATAGGTTTTTCATATATAGACTTTATTATATTCAGGTATATTCCCTCTAAATCTACTTTGTTGAGTGTTTTAATCATGAATGGATATTGTATGTTGTTAGATGCTTTTTC
The DNA here is from genome assembly GCF_053574225.1 of Canis aureus. Lineage (NCBI taxonomy): Eukaryota > Metazoa > Chordata > Mammalia > Carnivora > Canidae > Canis > Canis aureus. Next base: position 17,236,434 of record NC_135637.1, on the reverse strand, counting down.
TGCATCTATCTATATGATCATATGGTTTTTATCTTTTCTCTTGTTAGTGTGATGTATCACTTTGATTACTTCACGAATATTGAAACAGCCTTGCATCCCTGGAATAAATCTAGTCAATCATGATGGTGTTAACAAATTCAAAACAAAGCAGGTGTCATTCCTTTTGTTAATTGTGTCTGCTAATACATCCATTATGGTAGTTCATTTGCTAGTATGGTTTGAGTTTTGATTATGAGCTCACGTTTGACAAAGCTATCTCCTCTGGTTTTCACATCTTTCTGGAACTATCTTCAACTCCAGATTTATGCCGAGGCCAAACCAAGTGGAGAAAGGCTTACCTAAAGTACCTCTCCCATGAGAGTCCCTGGGTTATAGAAGTACCTCACACAGTACTTTGCAGTTATTATGCTAAGTCCCTTAGAGCTGTCACTGGTCTAGAAGCACTTTTTACATTAATTAATCAATTTGGCTTTTCTGTACCATGGACGTTTGGGTTTTTCACCTGTGCATGGCATAGGCCTGCTGTTTTGATTCATCATAGAGGCTTACCCCTTTCTTCTATGCCCAGCCACCTCCTTAGCAGAGTCCAGTTCCTTGTTGATTCTTGAGACAGTAGGGAATATTTTTTCTAGCCTATCTTATATGGGGAAGCAGCCTTTTCCGCTTCAGCTTTTTTTTTTTTTTTCCAAGTAGGCTCCATACCCAGTATGAAGCCCAACACGGGCCTTGAACTCACAACTGTGAGGTGGAGAGTCAGACACACAACTGACTAAGCCACCCAGGCGCCCCTCTGCTTCAGCTTTTGATAGGAGTCTCACTTCTAGCTTACATAGAACCAAGGCCACATCTGTCACTCAGCAGGCTGGAAGCTTCCCATCCTTAGCTGTTAGAGCCTTTGCTAAGTCTGGGTCACCTCAGCAGTGTCTGGCACTCCCAGGTCTGCAGCTCATATCAGCAAATGACTTAATCTCTCTGAGACTCGGGTTTATCTGTAAAGGGAATGTGATGAGCACCCTCTGAGGCAGGCCCTGAGATGTGGACAAAATAAGATGATGTGTGCCAAGCCTTGGGCTTAGCTCCTGCCTCTGAGGAAATGCATCCACGTGGCCGGTGGTACTGCTGCTATAAGGCAAATGGCAAAGAACAGAGCAGGGCTGTGGGAAGGGGAGCATAGATGAGCAAAGCACAGACTGTGTGATTTTGAGGGTGCTGCCTACCCACTCTGACAGTGTTCCAAGTTGTCTCATTGCTCATGAGAGGAGGATGTTTTCTAAAGTCAAGTCACTTTGTTCTGCCTCAGCTTCTGCTCCAGCCCTGAGAACTGGAGGATTCATTGCATGTGGAAAAAACCTGCAGAGATCCTCATGAGCCCCTTGCTACCTGACCTTTTAAAAAAGTATTTATTTATTCACGAGAGAGACATAGGCAGAGGGAGAAGCTCCCATAGGGAGCTTGATGAGGGACTCGATCCCAGGACCCTGGGATCACACCCTGAGCCAAAGGCAGATGCTCAACCACTGAACCACCCAGGCATCCCCATACTTGACCTTAAAATAAGCACCATCCTCATAGTGGCAGGGCCTGGGTGGCTTCTACCAGGAATTTCCTGGCTCTTGCACCTACAAGTGGGGCTAAAGTGTACATGTAAAGGGTTGGAAGGTGCTGGATAAAAAGCATCGCTTAACCTTCTTGTTGCTACTTCTGCTTTGGAGACTAGAACTGCCTTGGATAGTTTCCTTCTCAAGGCCAAGTGTACCCAAGTGTATCTTTGGTTTATTTAAAAATCCCAGCAGCGAGGCGTGGTCTGTGAGGTGTACACACAGCACGTGGCGCAGGTGCAGGAGGGAAGAAGGGCGTCTGCACCACGGAGCATCTTCAGTGATGGGCCAAGGGTGGCGCCTGAGGGCGGGTCCCTTCCAGGCCACGGAAGCCAGCCCTCGGTGCTCCCTCCGTGCTTCCCATCCCCCCCCCCTCCCCGCCCCCAGGCCCAGGATTAGTCACTGCTTTGGCTGTAGCTCCGGGCAGCATGCAAGTTGCCTCTTCCCTCCAAAGCCCTGAGCCAGAGCTGGTGGAAGAGAGATGAGTGGGTAGGTACCACAAGCTTATTACTTTAGGGTCATCGTGGCAGCTCTTGTGGCAACCCTGGTGCTTCAGCTTCTCTTGCCCAGTGCAAAATGTACGCGATTTTTAAAAATTATTTAATTAGAGAAAAATTCACATGGCCTATAATTGACCATCTTCACCATTTTCTCCCCCCCCCCTTTTTTTAAAGATTTTTTTTTTTAAATTCACTTCACAGAGGACACAGCAAAGGGAGTGGCAGGTAGAGGGAGAGGGAGAAGCAGACTCCCCACTGAGCAGGGAGCCCAACACGGGGCTGGATCCCAGGACCCTGAGATCATGACCTGAGCTGAAGGCAGCTGCTTAACTGGCTGAGCCACGCAGGCGCCCCATCTTCACCATTTTCGAGCGTACAGTTCGTTGGCATGAAGTGCATCCACAGTGTTGTGCAGCCCTCACTGGGATCGAGTTCCAGGACATCAACACCCCAGAAAGCAACATCATGCCCGTCAGCCACTCCTGAACGCCCCCCGCCCCCGCCAGCTGCTGGCAACCGCAAACCGACTTTCCGTCCCTCTGGATGGACTCACGTGGTGTAAATGGCAGCACACAGCAGTGGCCTTGCACGTCTGGCTTCTTCCACGTGGCATCACGTTTTCAGGGCCATCGATGTTGTAGCAGGTGTCCATGCGGCCTCCCTGCCTGTGGCAGAGTAACCTTCTGTTGTGTAGAGCTGCCCTATGTTGTTTATCTGCCCACCGGTTGGTGGCCACTTGGGTGTTCCTACCTTTTGGCCATTGTGCATTGTGTGTATTCGATTTTGATTGTTTCCCAGGGTGGGAACAGCCTCACGAGGGTGGTGCTATTATTATCTCCGTGATATGGAGGAGGCGGTGGCGGCAGCAGCCTCACCGAGACAGTTAAGTAGGACGTGAAGCTGGGGACTGAGCCAGCAGCTCTTGGCAGCGAGCGTGTGCCCACCTTTCTGTCTGACCCGGCTCCCCGCTGCGTGCTGCGACTTTGGCCAACCGTGCTTGGCTGGGGTCCTGGCCAGCCTGTCAGGACATGGCAAGCAGGAGGGCTTTGGGGGCCCCGGGAGCCGCTGACGTGAGACCTTCCCAGGGATGCCGCTTGGTGTCCTAGGGCAGGGTGGCTCCTGGGGAGCCCCTGGAGAGAGCAGGAGCAGACTTTCAGCAGCCCTTGCTCCTTGCAACTGCATTGGAGCACAACCCCTCCCACCCGGACTGCCCCCCCCCCGCCCCCCCAGCCTCTCAGTCAGTTCCTGCATCCTGGTCCCTTGCACCTACCACTTTGTTCTGTCACCAGGCACTTGGGATCTTGCTGTCCTTTGCCTTAGCATCCCACACAAACTCAACTCCAGGTGAAGGCTAAATGCTTTAGCTCAATGCCTGTGACCGCCGCCCCCTGCCCCCTGGCTCCCCTGCCCTTCGTCTGCCTTCCTCCTTGGTGAAGAACCCGAGGCTTCCTGAGCTCTTCCACTCTGCCCCTGCCAGCCCTGCCCGCCCCGGCCTCGCCCTCAGCCTGCAGGATCCCGTAGGGCACTGCCTCCCCTCCCGCCCCATCCCTGTGGACTAGAAGCCCCACTCCAACTCTAGTGCCCCTTGGCAAGCTGACGCCACGTTTATTATCCTGGATCCCAGCGGGGCGATGCTTGTTTCCAGTAGATGAGGGCTCTGCCTTTTGGGTCGCCCCCCCCTCAGCCCCCAGCATCTAGCAGGTGCCAAGCAAAGTGGAGGTGCTCAGTAAACGTCTGTTAATGAGTGATGAGGCCTCTGTCAGAGGGTCGAGTGTGGGGGAGTCTGTCCCCTGAGAGCCAGCATGGATTCAGGAGGGGGCAGGTGATATGTTTTGCATCCTTTGCCACCAGACTTGGGCCCCTAGAAATAAAGACTCTAGTAGTCCTGACTACCCCATAATGGATGTGGTGAAGTCTGATGTTGCATTTCTTCTCGAGTCAGATGAAGGAGGCCGGGCCTCGTGGGGGGATTTCATGCCCCTTTCTCTGCTCTCCTGTCTCCTGCCTTCTCCTTGGGGATTGTCTCTGACCTCCTGGTGTGTGTGACCCTCCTCCTGCCTGGTGACCCCTTAGCACAGCGAGACTATAAGATGGCCCCACCGCCGACCCATGAGACCAGGACCAGGCAGAGACCCCATGACATCACTCCTCATCCTTCCTATCCCAAATCCTGGTAACCCCTTCATCTATTTTCTGTGGCGAGATTTGCCTATTCTGGACATTTCCTACACATGGAATCCTACAATGCCGTGACCCTCACCTGGCTCATTTCTTTTTTTTTTTTTTTTAATTTTTATTTATTTATGATAGTCACAGAGAGAGAGAGAGAGAGAGAGAGGCAGAGACATAGGCAGAGGGAGAAGCAGGCTCCATGCACTGGGAGCCCGACGTGGGATTCGATCCCGGGTCTCCAGGATCGTGCCCTGGGCCAAAGGCAAGCGCTAAACCGCTGCGCCACCCAGGGATCCCACCTGGCTCATTTCTTTAGCATTATGTGTTCGAGGCTCATCCACCTTGGAGCATGCATCTGTGCCTCATTCTGTTTATGACCGAATCCTATTCCACTGGATGGACAGACCACATTTGGTTTATCCGTTCATCCGTTGGACATTTGGGTTCCCTTTTGGCCCTTGTGAATAGTACTGCTGTGAACATTTGTGTACAGGTTTTTGTGTGGATATATGTTTTCATTTCTCTTGGGTAGGTAACCGAGAGTAGGATTTCTGGGCTGTATGGTGAATCTAGGCTGCATTTATTGAGAAACCACACAACTGTGTCCCCCAGTGGCTATACCCTATTACACTCCCATCAGCAGTGTACAAGGGTTCTGGTTTCTCCACATCGCCGCCAGCACTTCTTAATGTTCTATTTTTCATTTTGGCCATCAAAGTTAAAATTTAAGATTATACAAGTGATCCCTGTTAATTACAGAAAATTTAAGGGACAGATAACCAAAAATAAGAGACAAAGAGGAGAATATCCTATCATTCCACCACCTGGATGCAGTGTACTATTTTGTTTTGTAGCTTTCCCTACTTTCTCCTGTACATGGCATTATGAGCTGTGTATATATATATGAGATCTTGTGGCCTGTTGATTTTCCCCTGTAGTGATATCCCATGAATTTTTTTAAATATTTATTTATTCATGAGACACAGAGAGAGAGGCAGAGACACAGGCAGAGGGAGAAGCAGGCTCCATGCAGGGAGCCCAATGTGGGACTCGATCCCAGGACTCCAGGATCATGCCCTGGGCTGAAGGCAGGCACTCAACCACTGAGCCACCCCGGCGTCCCAGTTTTTCTATGCTCCAAATATTTTGTTTTATACATATATATTTTTAAAGTAAACCCAGTGTGGAGCCTAATGCTGGGCTCAAACTCACGACCCTGAGATCAACACCTGAGCTGAGATCAGGAGTCAGATCCTTAACCAACCAAGCCACCCAGGTGCCCCTCTCAATATTTAAAAAAAATACTTTTTAAGGCTGTGTAGTCTTGTCTTTGAGAAGCACCAGGATTTATTTCAACCAGTTTCCTGTGGCTCATTGTTTCCCCAGGTGTTTACTGTTTTTAAAACAGGCAATGATGATTACTCTGGTCTGTTTATCTCTGTACACTTGTCTGAGTTTCTCAGCATTTGGTCCTAGGGGATCAAGTTGCTGGTTGTAAGCACATATACCAGCTCTGTCCAGTACAAATATAATGCTAGGTATAATGGAATTTTTTTAGAAGCTATAAATGTAATATAATTCTACATTTTCTAGTGGCCATATTAGAAAAAAGAAACAGATGAAGTTAATTTTACTTAACCTGTTATGTCTAAAATATTTAAGTGTATGACTAATATCAAAATTATTGAGACAGTTTACATTCTTTTTTATTCTAAGTCTTTGGAAGCTCCTGTGTATTTTACATCTCCCTGGACTCGCCACCTTGCAAGAGCTTAGCAGCCACATGTGGCTGGTGACTTGCAGGTATATACTTTCTTGTTTAAGGCTTTTGAAACAAAGTGACAGGTCACCCCTCTACACACACACACACACACACACACACACACACAGATTGGGCCAGTTAACTCCCACTGGCCCCAGAAGGGTATGAAATCAACCCTCAGGTTGAAATCTAAAACCAAAGATAACGAGGTCAACATGCCGTGTACCCAAGTGGCTCTGTCTCTTGTCTCCATGGCAACTGTGACCTCCTAGGGACCCAGAGAAAGTGCTGAGCAAGGAACAGGGAAACTAGAAGAGCTTTCATCCTGGGAATCCCCGAGGGGGCCCTTGCACAGGTGTAGCAGGTGCCCACAGGACAGACCCTCTGGGGGACCCCTGGACCTGAGGATGCATGAGGTCTTTGAAAGTCAGTTCATGAGGCCTCAGACGTTCTTCCTCCAGTTACTGAAGCTGAGGAGCTGTACCTAAGTTGAGCCCCGAGCTCTTGGCTCCAGGGATTTGGATACTAAAGACCAGGGACCAGAGGTGGGAGGTTTCTTTCCTAATCCCTCAGCTTTCAATCAGGCACGACAGGAAGGGTGGTGTTCTCATGTGTGCGTACATGCACTTTGGATGCAATTAGCTGGAAACTTCATTAGAGAAACGTAGTTGGTGATGACTTCTGGTTAATACACCTCTCTTATCTGTGTGATCTCGGGCAAGTCTCAGTGTTCCCATCTCTATAATGGGGATAAAACCCATAGTGACCCAGTAGGATTGATGAAAAGGTTATGTGAGCCAAGGCTTACAGGAGTACGGCTGAGCACAGTGCCCTGGACACAGTAAATGCTCAATTAAGTCGCCTGTTGTAGTTCTCATGATTATGAAGTGCAATTCATTTTTTAAGTGGCTCTATAGAGCTTTAACTCACATACCATACATTTCACCCATTTAAAGTGTACTCAGTAGTTTTTAATATAATCACAGAGTTGTGTAACCATCACCACAATCTAACTTTGGAACATTTTCATCCCCTGCCTCCCCAAAAGGAGCTCAGTACCTATTAGCATGACTCCTCATTCTTCCCCAGCCTCAGGCAAGCACTACTCTGCTTTGGATTTGCCTATCTGAGCATCTTCTATAAATGGAATCATGTGATGTGTGGCCTTTGTGACTGGCCTCTTTGACTTAGACTCACTTTTAAGGTAACTCATCTGTAATAGAAGTTGTTTAGGAGCGCATGTTTGGCTATAATTTCTGATAGTTATTTTCCATCAGATCAGTATATTCATTTTTTAAATCTGCAGTTGAGAGATGCCTGGGTGGTTCGGTTTGTTAAGCAGCTGCCTTCGGCTCAGGTCATGATGGGGTCCTGGGATGAAGCCCCACGTTGGGCTCCCTGCTGAGGGAGCTTCTTTCTCTCCCTCTGCCTGCTGCTTCCCTTGTTCATGCGCTCTTGCTTTCTCTCTCTCTCTGTCAAATGGATAAATCTTTAAAAAATAATAATCTGTGGTTGAGATCTGGGAGCTGCCTTTGATCACACAAAGGGAGGCAGCGTGGGGCATAAGTAAACAAATGAACAAACAAAACTGCACACCTTCTGCCAGACAAATTTTTTTTTTAAGATTTTATTTATTTATTCATGAGAGACGGGGGTAGGGGAGTGGGGCGGGGCAGAGACACAAGCAGAGGGAGAAGCAGCTCCATCCAGGGAGCCTGATGTGGGACTCGATCCTGGGACTCCAGGATCATGCCCTGAGCAAAAGGAAGGTGTTAAACTGCTGAGCCACCCAAGGATCCCCTCTGCCAGACAAATTGAACCTAAATCCTGGGTCTGCCTTTCAAGTTCAGTGACTTTCAGCAAGTTAACCTATCCCTTCAGATCCTCAGTTTGTTCTTCTGTAAAATGGGAGAGTCTCTCCATTCTAGGATCTCGAAAAGGATTAAATAGGAACATGGGCACGCAGAACATGGTACTCTGCCGACAGATGACTCATTAATAGGGTTTTCGAGATCCCTGGGCTGTCCCATTTGGAACCATATTGTGTGCTTAAAATGTTTATTATGTGACTAATAAATATGCAATGTGTGTTAGAGAAAATCGGAAAATATAGATGAATCAAAGCAAAACAAACTCTTTAATCCTGCTACCACGAGAGACAATTGCTATTATTTGGGGAAAATAAGTCCAGATTTTCTTTCATTACTTACATGCATTTGTACACATCTACACATTTTCCCCAGCATGAGGTCATGCTGTTTTTATAGCAAGCTGTGGTGGTTTTGTTTTAAATAGGCTCCACACCCAATGTGGGGCTTGAACTTACAACCCCAAGATTAAGAGTCATGTGCTCTGTCAACTAAGCCAGCCAGGGGCTCCTGTAGCAAGCCATTTTTAAACAACATTATAGGTGGAATGTATGTGCATGTCAGATACATAACTATTCATTTTTCAAAAGCAGCAGGCTTTTTTAAATTGGCTGAGCATACCATGAAATATTTGACCAACCTGCTTTTTGGTGAGCACTTAGGTTGCATCTAGTTTTTAAGCTGGTAAGAATACGAAGGTGGGACACCTGACAAGCTTAGTTGGTAGAGTGTGCAACTCTTGATCTCGGGGTTGTAAGTTTAAGCCCCACATCGGGCATAGAGATTACTTAAAGATAAAATCTAAAAGACTATAAAGGTGAACATGTTTTTATATTCATGTTTTGTTCTCATTGGATTTATTTTTTTAGAACAAATTTTTGCCAAGTAGAATTTTTTTTTAAGATTTTATTCATTTATTCATGAGAGACAGAGAGAGAGGCAGAGACCTACACAGAGGGAGAAGCAGGCTCTATGCAGGGAGCCTGATGTGGGCCTCGATCCCCAAACTCCAGGATCACGCCCTGAGCTCAGATGCTCAACTGCTGAGCCACCCAGGTGCCCCTCTTGCCAAGTAGAATTACTGACTTTTTCATGTAAACCTTTTATTGTGATACCATGTACTGAAAAGTATATCATCTACGAGAATATAGTTCATAAACTTGCTTAGAACATGTGTGTATAACCTGCACTAGGATCAGAAATAGAATATTCCCAGTACTCATGCCCCATTCAAATTGCTACTCTCCTCTCAGCGGCAACCACTATTCTGACTTCCTTTTTTAAACATTAAGAGAGGGGCACCTGGGTGGCTCAGTCAGTTAAGCATCCGACTCTTGATTTTGGCTCAGGTCATGATCTCAGGGTCGTGAGATGGAGCCCCACGTCATACTCCCACTGGACAGTGGAGCCTGCTTAAGATTCTCTTTCTCCTCCTTCCTCTGCTCACCTCTTAAAAAAAAAAAAGAAAACTACGATAATATCATCATTATTATCAGAGAAGTTTTAGGGGAAAATTCAGGGGAAATTATAGTTTTCTCGTATATCCACCCCCACACACATGCATGGCCTCTGCCGTTATCAATACCCTCCCCCAAGTGCTATGTTAGATATAGTTGATGAACCTACATGACATGTCATTATTGCCCAAAGTCCATAGTGTACCTTCAGGATCACTCTTGGTGTTGTGCATTCTGTGAGTTTGGGCCTATGTATAGTGATGTGCCTCCATCACGATGGGGCCCTACAGAATCCTTTCACTGCTCTAAGCCCTCCTGCTCTACTTATTCAGCCCTCACCTCCACAACCTCTGACAGAGATGCAGAAACTGACCCTTGGAAAGGTTGGATAACCGCTAGGGGTGATGACTACTTTTCATGTCTTTGTAGTTTTGCCTTTTCCAGAATGTCAGAGAACTGGAATCGTCCAGAATGTAGCCTTTCTATCCTGACTTCTAACACTGTAGATGACTTTTGCCTGTTCTTGAACTTTATTTGAATGGAATCCTAAAGTATGTGCTCTTTCATGTCTGACTTCTTTTGCTTGTTTTTATGGTTCTTTGTTTTTTAAGACTTTTAATTTTTTAAGGTAATCTCCACCCAGTGTGGAACTCAAACTCAGAACCCCGAGATTAAGAGTTGCACACTCCACAAGCTAAGGCAGCCAGATGCCCATTTTTGTGTTTTTAAAGCTCACCCGAGTTTACAACACATACTGTTGGTTCACATTCAGTGTTGTGTACTATTCCATTGCTTGACTAGACCACACTGGAACACTCTTTTTCTGTCCTGCCATTGCTTGGCATTTGGATAGCTTCCAGTTTAGGGGCTGTTGAAACTGTACTGCCATGAACCTCCTTCTGCACATTTTCTCATAAGCACGAGCATGCATTTCTGTTGGATATGTACCCAAGAGTGGAATTGCTAGGTCATTGAGTCTACAAATGTCTTTGCTGATATACATGTGATATAAATGGCTGTATCCTCCTCCAGAAAAGTAGTCATCACCCCTAGCGGTTATCCAACCTTTCCAAGGGTCAGTTTCTGCATCTATAATAGGGATACAGACCTGTCCCGGGTGTCATAGGGAAGAGATGAGCCTGTGTGTGGAGCCGTGCATCTGGCATTCCAAGCCCTCTGGACCAGTTGGCGGTCATGAGTATTTTCTCACCAATAATGGCTTTGAGGGAGGCTGGAGAATCTGAGCTGCAGATTCTTGAAGAGATGTGACCTGACTCTGAGACCAAAAAAAAAAAAAAAAAATGTGGTGGTGGGAGGTGCTGGGTGGCTCAGTTGGTAGGGCATGTGACTCTTGACCTTGGGGTTATAAGTTGGAGTCCTAGGTTGGGGATAGAGATGACTTTTAAAAATTCTGAAAAAAAAAAAAAACCCACAGGAAATGAGATGATCAGCTGGTTCCAAAAATTAGCTGCCTCTGCAACAGGAGGAGAAAAGATGTTTAATGCATGGGAACTGCTGGGAGGAGGGGTGGTGGTGGGAGCTGGCTTGGTAGCCCAGAGCCTGTTTGGCAAGTTCTACCTAAACTATATGTAGTCCCCGGGGACCAGGTGTGAAGACCTTGCACACCAGGATATATGGTCAGACAGGAGATACTGAGTAGTGGTTGAGGGCAGGCTTGGGAGATGGATCCAAGCTCCGCCCATTACTGGTTGTGTTGTTGAAAGTGGTCTGACCTGCATTTTTCAAGTTATGAGACAGGAGAGTATCTACTCCCCTACAGGGTTGTATTGAGGATGAAGTGAGAAGACATAGGTCAGTGTTTCATACTGTGCCTTTCATAAACTAAGCCCTGGTGTGGCCAGAACCATTATGAATATGGGAACGCACAAGGACAGTTTCCTCTGTGGAAAAAACCTGGCCCACTGGCCCTGAAATGGTAATTAAGAAAAACTCTCATACTTAGGTTTTCTTAAACTATTGGGGAGATCTACATATATCATCCATAGCACGATGATCAAAAAATCCCATTTCTTTTCCTTCCAGTCTCCTTGCTGTACCAGATTCTCCTTCTGTGTCTCACCATGTGTCTCCCAAAAATCCCTTCCAGCCTGAACCACTTTTCCCTCCCATACTCCTCTGTCTCGCAATATGTGACTGGGCATACGAAGTCCCTTGCTCAGCTAGGAGAACACCTGTCTTCAGGAGCGGGAGGGGAGGAAGTCGGGCTGGGGAAGAGGAAGATGACCTGGCTCATGTCTATGCCGTCCCAGGAGCTGCCGTTAGTAGTACAAGTTGTATTGTCAAGGGGACAGAATTAATAACCTCAGAGGTGCATCGTCAGGAAGGATGGGAAACGCTTTGTTGGAGTCTTCATCCAGTGGTGCTCAGGTGGGGGATGCAGGAGAATGATGGAATGGGAGGGTGGGGATGAGGCAGGGGAAGGTCACCAGCCTCCTGCTGGTAGCTCCTGAGTTGGTTCAGTGGTCACTAACGTCTTCTGTCTGTCTCTCCCCATTCCCCCCTCTCCTCTCTCCTCCTTCCCATCTCCTCTCTCCCCCTTCCCATCTCCTCTCTCCCCTGCTTCTCAGTCTCGTCAGACCAGATCGAGCAGCTCCACCGGAGGTTTAAGCAGCTGAGTGGAGACCAACCCACCATTCGGTAAGGTCTGCAGTTGGGTTTGGCCGTTGGGCAGGCCAATGGAGGATTTCTCTTGCCATCTCTCTCTCTCTTTCCCTGAATGCAGGGGGACTCTAGAAGAGTCCCTGGGTCGCCCCACTTCCACAGCAAACCTATAGTTGTAATTCTTTCAGTCCCTTCTAGATAAGATGTTTTAGAGCCAATCTAGAGCCACACCTGTTTCTCTTGGGATCAGGAATGTCTAACTGGAGTGAAGACAGTGGGCTAGTCAGCTATGCCTACCCTACCCCGACTTCCTCAAATGCTTTGGGCCTCCGTGCTTGAATCCCAGGTAGACATTGAGCGTGTGTTGAATGTCTCTTGACGCTGCTTCCTCACGGTAGTTAGTTCCGGCCTCAGGCAAGATGGCGGCAGCAGGCTCTGCTCCCTGTCAAGGGAACTGGTCATCCTACATTGCATTTTTAATGTTAATCTTTCAGAAGCTATGGAGGTTACTTTTTTAGTGAAGAGGAATGCCTTCAACTGTCCTCCTTATCCTAGGAGAGCGTGTTTAGTCATAGACGCGGGTTGAGTCCTACAGAACAAGGCTAGTGAGAGGTCCTCGTTAGCATGCTTGGTCGTCACAGGGTTGGCCAGGAAGCTTCGACAGTTGAACCGTGGCAAGCGAGAGTTTCCAACGCACGGTGGACAGCGCACTACCACAAGCTTTCTAACAGATGTAGTTTCCTGAAATAAATATTCAAGGTCTGAAGGTTACAGTCTTCGAACTTCAAAATAAACATTCAAATAATCCAGGAAAACTTCCTTTGTCTTAGTAAACAGGCTTATATTTCACCCAAGTGTTATGGAAACACACAGATAAAATATCCACTTCCCTTGTCTGTCTAAACAAAAGCATGTTGGTAATCCCATGCACTGTTCTCTCAGAGCTTCCATTCCCAGAGCTCAGCTTCTGGTGGTCTCATGGTTCCTGTGGCTTCCTGTCTCAATGTGATCGTATCCAAGGCAGGATTTGAGCCAGGTAGGGCTGGGATCTTTAATTCTGTCCGAGACACCTGCTAAGCCCAGGAAAGGAGAGGGAATGGGCCCAGCAGAAAGTCACCTGGCTGCTTATTGGCCCTGACAGTGTTACAGGTCTGAGTCTGAGCCCATCACCAGGGCCGGGGCTGGGGGTGCAGCTGGGTCATCAGCCAGGAGCAGGGATGGAGGGTGGAGTGGTTTCCCAGGGGTGGGTGCAGGGGGCGATCCCCTCAGCCGGGCACCTGGGAGTCTAAGGCCAGGTACCCGTGCACCTGGATATTAGAACATGGACGTGTCAAGGCCCCCCTCCACCTCCCCCGTGCTCTATGCCAGATGCTTGGTACCTGAGCTGATGGATGCAGTTCACAGCAGGCGACGTGTGAAGGAGAGGCCCCCTTTCTCAGAGTAATTTCCCAGCAAGCTGTGCTCCCCAGCCCTGGAACAGGCTTCTGTGCTTAGGGGTCCATGGGTCTCGACTCTTGAGAGGTTTTCAGTTCAACTTCAGCATGTGTTTAATTTTCAGACTTGGGGAAAACAGAGGCAAACACCCTGGCATGGGAAGCAAATTGCCCCAGAATCCTCTTGTGTCGGGGTCTGTGTGAGTTGGCGTTAGTTGCTCTGTGTCTCTGAACCTGTCTCCACATCCACCGAGTGAGCCTGGTCCTGCAGGGTTTGATCTGGACACTGACAGTGAGCAGATATGTGCAGGATGGTTCCGCTCTGAGCTGGATTTGTGGGCACTTGGCTGTGATGCCCAGGGGCCCCTCCCAGCTTGGGATCCTAGCATCCGAGCCCTGTGTTGCCCAGGGGCTCCTCCTGGGCCTTCGCAAGGACAGACTGAACCACTGTGCTCTGCACACATTCTTTCCCAGCTGGAGTGTGTGTGTAGATCACTCGGGGACCTTCCTAAGGTGGGCTTGGCTTGGGCAGGTGTGTGGGGCCTGAGACTCTGTGTTTCTAACCAGCACCTGCACCACACATCCCTGGGGCAGCCAGCACAGTGCCTGGGGCATACCAGGTGCTCCTGCATCCATCCCCCACCAACCAGCCTGAGGGCCACCCAGCTCTCCTGCCCCACCAACCAGGCCTCAGGTGCCCATCTGTGCAGCCTTTCCATCCTCCTCCACCCCCCTCAAGCCTGTGGCCTCCCCGCTCTGTCTCACATCCCTCTGACTAAATCCAACACGGCTGTTAGGTCTTAGCAGAAGCAGGGTTTCTTCTGGGAAGTCTGCCTTGATGACGCTGTCAGCACCGTGCCAGGTTCCCAGGGCCCCTTACGTCCTCCCTGCAGCCACAGGAGGTAGCTTCAGCATCTGGCTCTGCCTCCTGGTGCTATGGCCAGTGGGAATGTGTGTGTGATCCCCGGGGAACCATGTTACCACACAGGTTTTGACTCACAGGTCAAGAGAGGGGCCCCAGACTCTGCATTTCCAACAAGCATGGAGGGTCACAGACAGGTTGGCCTCCCCAGCACAGAGGACAATGCCCAGTCATCCCTCTGGGTCGAGTGAGTGGAGGCTGCACCCCCGCAGGCACTCCGGGACCCACGTTGCAGGCTCCTGCCTCCCACCTGTGGGCTGTCAGGGCAGGGGAACATGAGCTTGAGCTCTGCCCACCCATCCTGGCCTGTCTGCGTCTCCTGTGCACCCACCCCCAGGACCTTCATACACATCATGCCTTTCCCACCTGCCCTCACGCAAGCCATGTGTGTGTTTGCCTGGACTCAGTTAGCAGCCCCAGCTCGCAGGTCCTGAGGCGTCCCTGTGCCCTTGAGGTCACGTCTGTACTCTTTTTTTTTTTTTTTTAAAGATTTTATTTGTTCATGAGAGATACTCAAAGAGAGGCAGAGACCTAGGCAGAGGGAGGAGCAGGCTCTTCCAAGGGATCCTCATGTGGGACTCGATCCCAGGACCCAGGATCACACCTTGAGCTGAAGGCAGATGCTCAATGGCTGAGCCACCCAGGCATCCCCATGTCCATACTCTAGCTGGGGTCCACCAAGGGCTTCGAATGCTGGTTTTTCCTCTGCTGAGGGCTACTTGTGGACATCACCTCCTCTAAGATAACACTCCTGCCCCCTGCACTCCCATGGTCTTCTCCTGGGGGACCCATCCCACCATTTACAGAATCGCAGCTGTGCCCCTAACAGACTGCTGGCCCCAATAAGGGCCAGGAACTGGGTCTTTTTCCCTGATCCTAGTGCTGCATCTAGGGCTGGAAATATACCAGATGCTCTGGGAGTGCCACTACTGGGTAGTTGAATGAATAGGAAAAAGCAAAGTAATGAGGAGGAAGGGAGTATAAGGACCGCCAAAGTTCTTTATGAGCCACGATGCATGGAATACGTCCATGCTGTATCCCCCCCCCCTTGGGTATGCGTATCCCTGGGGAAGAATTTATCTGAGGCCGGGCTCATAGGAACTATTCATGGATGCAAGCTGTTATTAATTGAGCATGTTTTGTGTGCTGTGTAGCTGGAGTACGTAACTTCAATCTTCTAAAACCCCACAGGGGTTGCCTGAGTGGCTCAGCAGTTGGATATCTGCCCTTGGCTCAGGTCGTGATCCTGGGGTCCTGGGATTGAGTCCCCTATCTGGCTCCCTGCAGGGAGCCTGCTTCTCCCTCTGCCTGTGTCTCTGCCTCTCTCTGTGTATCTCTCATGAATAAATAAATAAAATCTTAAAAAAAAAAAAAAACCCTACAGGAAGTAGTGGTAGGAACAGCTGTACTCCATTTTATAGATGGGAAAGTTGGCCTCAGAGAGGTCAGGTGCCTGTTCCCGAGTCACACAGCTCATAAGTGGAGAAGCTGGGATTTGAGCCCAGTGCTGAAATCCCTCTGCAAGGAAGCTGTGGGCATTGCCTTCATTTGGGCAGTGGCCTCTAGGGACCTCAGTCTTCCTGTTCTGCCACCTGAAGATCCTCCAGCCTTATCATCCCAGGGTGGGCGTGTATAATCCCCATCATCGAAGCCCTGTTCCAGTGTCTCGCAGTCTCTCCTGGGAGGTGAGTGTCAGCTGCATAGAGACAGGAGGTGAGCACTGGGTGTTATGCTATATGTTGGCAAATTGAACTTCAATAAAAAAAAAACAAAAAGGAGGTGATAGACCACGGCATTTTATGCAAATAGGCCTGCCTGCAGGGTCCCCTCGCACAACCCCAGGTGTTCCTGCCCATTCTCCCAGGGCAGAAGGGATGAACAGCTCTGGGCTGTGATCGGGTCCTCAGCACCTTCCCCACATTGCCAAGGGTTTCCTGAGTGACCCTAGGCTGGGCCTTCCACCTCTCTGATACCTGGGTACACCTAGGAAGCTGTGGGCTGTGCTGGAGCTTCATTCGTTAATGTTGACCTTTGAACGTTGTGAAAGGCATTGCCCAGCGTCCCCTGGGTGAGGCCCCCATCGCCGCTGTCTGGGAGGGGTATGGGAGGTGACACTCTGCCCTGCCTTCTCAGAGAATGAGGTGCTCCAGAGCTTCTTAGAGTCCAGTGGAATGGGGGTTGAGGTGGGTGCCTCAAGTGCAAAGAGCCCCTTAAAAGTGATCATTTAAACCTGCAGGCTTTAAACATAGACTAGTAAGTTTTGTAAATTGCATTAGAAAGTTAATGAAGAATTGAGTTTCTGAATTTGGCTTTGACAAATTGCATATAGTTAAAAAAGAAAATAAAAGAAAATTTCCCACAAGGTAAAAACTGCCAGAAGGGATTTTTTTTTTTTTTTTTTTTTTTTTTTTTTTTTTTTTGCCAGAAGGGATTTAATTTTAATCCATTTCCTACCCGTGTTTGGTGAGTCCCTTCTCCTGAAAATTCTCTAAGGATGTCCAGGGATGGCCTCCCCCTGAGGCCTCAGAGCTGCTGTATCAGAGCCCCACTCCATGTGTGCTCCGAACAAGGGCCAGCAACCATTTTTTAACAAAAGAGATAGAATTTTATTTATTTTTTCAAAGATTTTATTTATTTATTAGAGAGCACAAGTTACGGGGAGGGGGAGAAGGAGAGGGAGAAACAGACTCCCCACTGAGCAGGGAGCCTGACTCTGGGCTTGATCCCAGGCCCCTGGGATCATGACCTGAGCCAAAGGCAGCAGCTCAAGAGTCTCAGAACCCACTGAGCCACCCAGGTGCCCCTGATTTTTTTTTAAATCCTAATGCTGCATTCTTTTTGTTAAAGGGCTCCTCTAAATTACATGTTTCAGGACCCCAAAACCTGAGTCCACTCTGACCACAAAGCACGGAGCTCAGAGTCTTCTTGGAGAAATGCTTGAAGAGAAAACAATCATCTAACACACTGAGTCCCTGTGCTGTGCAGACTTGTCTCCAGTCCTCAAGAGCTTCTGTTCTGGCCGGGAAGCTCCCTCCCTAAGTAAACCCATGAATAGATATGAATTTTAGATCATGAGAGAAATACAGTAATTGCTTCTGGCACTTTTTCTTTCTTTAGTGGGGCCACTTCACCGGTGAACGTCTTAAACAGCATACTTTACTTCTTGAGAGCGCTGCGTGCGACGGGCTCAGCACCCCCAGAAATAGACACTGTGGAATACTTCAGACAGAGTGATGCAGGCCAGCGGGAGGTCTGATTAGATAGAGCCACATTACAAAAATATTTTTAGATCCATCAGACCGTTGAATGTGGAGTGAGTAAATGGAACCACGGACATACAAGGCAAAGAGAAAGGGAGCCGTGTTCATTGCTGGGCGCCACCAAAGTGTAGAGCAGCGTTCATTTTTTTTTTTTTTTAATGATTTTTATTTATCATTTGAGAGAGAGCACAAGTGGGGAGCGGCAGGGACAGAGGGGGAGGGAGAAGCAGGCTGCCCGCTGAGCAGGGAGTCTGACGGAGGGCTGGATACCAGGACCCCAGGATCATGACCTGAGCTGAAGGCAGACGCTTCACCTATTGAGCCACCCAGGTGCCCCGAACATAAAGTTTTTATAGAGACTCTTTCCTGGGAAGGTTTAACACCGGCTCAGCTCTTGTGCAAAAGCACATGGATGGGATAGACGGCCTGGTGCATTTAGGGAATTCCTAGTGTTTCTAGGAATGTGCATTAACCTTCACACAGGTTCCCTGGGGATCATGTTAAAAGTGAGGGTTCTGATTGCGCATGAGCAGCAGCTCTGTGTTTCTCACAAACTCCAAATGATGCTGATCCTGCTGGTCTACACTTTGAGTAGTTGGGTGTTGTCGGGGAGACTCCAGGTAAGTGAGTCCCCGTGGGGGTCAGTTTCCCCAGTGTATACTATCTCGTGGCCCCCATGCAAGAGATGTCAACTGCCAAACTGTGTGCAGTGGAGGGGTGGGGGGGCCAGGAGCATCGGGCAGGCAGGCCCCAGAGTAAAGACCAGTGATGGGCCAGATGGGCCAGTGTGAGAAGGAAGGCCTGGGGTTCCTGTCTGGGAACCTTGGGGGCCTTGCTGTGTCCTCGGCTCCCAGGGGTGCTCTGCCCTGGCGGAGGCTGAGGCCAGCCCCAAGCCTGCAGAGAGAGCTTTGCGGTTGAGCTGGCCCTCCGAGCTGCCGGAAACCAGCCCACACCACGAGCCTTGCGGAAGAGCCCCTCCTTGGTGGTTTCTCAGTCTTTCCTTCCCTTGCGGGGGCTGGGTGCTTGTCTTGCCTTCTTTTCTGGGTCCCGGATGGGGCCTCTAGGGCCTGGGGTGGGGGACAGATCCCCAACCAAATTTCAGTTCTTTCTCTTTGAGGTAAAAACATACAACCCAGAGGAAGTATATGGGGTGGTTAGGGCTGAATTCAAAACTCCCCTCCTAGCTGTGGGACTGTGGCTTCATCACTTTGCCTCCCCGGGTCTCATTTCTTGCCTGTAAAATGGGGATTATGGGTGTGTGGGGGCTGATGAGCTGATTAAACACAGCAGTGTTTGCAGAGCCCTTAGCACAGCCTGGCATAGGGAAAGCCCTCAGGATGCTGTTGGCGGGGAGATGGGATCTTTAACGCCCTGGCTCAACCCCTGGGAGGAGGTATGCAAGTGGTGTGCCCCTGGGGCCTCTGTGGGGGACCCCTCCCTGCTGGTCGCTGCGGCAGCATCACCAGACCTGGAGCTTAGGCCCCAGAGCCCTGGGCTCACAGGCAGGAGAGCCCTTTCCCACGCTGTGGCCTGTGCCCAGACACCTGCTGCCGAGCCGGTCCTACCAGCCCAGTGGGCACCTGGGGGCGGGTGGGGAGGAAGGAGGACAGGCCCGAAACTGGCATTTACGGGGCATTAAACTGCGGTCAGCCTCTCCCAGGCTCTGGGCTCCTGGCCTGCAGTCGACTTGTTGAAAAGAGGAAGTTGGCAAATATCCGGGAGTGTCTGCAAGGGCCCGAGAGCCAGACCTGAGTCTTCTAGCATTGTTTCCAGGGGATCCTGCGTGCCGCCAGTCTGTCGGTATCCTCCTCAGCAGTCTGAAATTTCTTTACTTCTCTGCCTCAGTCTCCCCATCTTTAACATGGGGATAAGCGTCTGCCTTATAGGAGAATAATGTAAAGCTCTTAGAGCAATACCTGTCACCTTGGGAGGACGCAGAAGGTTAGCTGCTATTATTATGGTCCTAATTTTATTCATTTATTTTTTAAAACATTTATTTCAGGGAATGAGAGTCTGCATGCACAGGTGTGCACTGGAGCAGGGGGAGGGGCAGAGGGAGAGAGGGAGAAAGAATCCTCCAGCAGACTCTCTGCTGAGTGTGGAGCCCCGACGAGGGGCTCGATCCCAGGACCCCGAGATTGTGACCTGAGCCGAACCCAAGAGTCGGCCACCTAACCGACTGAGCCACCCAGGCACACCTCTTATCCTAATGTTAAAATGAAGAGCTCACTGTATGTCAGGCAGCCTGCTAAGCACCATATGTGTATTTATCAGACTTATTCATTTCATTAACCCAATGATGCTACCCAGACATTCCCGTGATCCCCATTTTACAGATGATAAACCTGAGGCTCTGAGACGTGGAGAGGCGCACCCAAGATCATGTGCCTGGTCAGGAGCAGATCCTGAGCCAGATCCTGGTGTGTTGGATTTCACTACCCCTTTGCTGTGGGTGGTGCTGGGTCTGCACCCAATTCACAGATGAGGAAACTGAGGCATGGAACATCTGTCAGGTGCCTGTGAGAGAGAGCCAGGGTTTGAGTGTGGGTCTTGCAGGTGCTGTGCAGAGGAGCAGGGGGGCAGCTGGGCTTCAAGGACACCAGGACAGACCCGCCAGAGGCCAGGGCCCAGGCTGCTGTGCCCCCAGCCTGGTTCCTAGCATCTGCCTCATCTTTTCCCCTGTCAGGAGGGGAGCCCGGGCCTCGCTCAGCCCCCGAGAACCTGCAGCTTCCCCACTGTTGACCTCTGGTCCCTTCTGGGGAATTAACCAGACCCACTTTCACTTCGCAGGTGTGTCTGCATCCATGATGCTGCCAGCAGCTCTGGGGGGCAGCTCCTCTGAATGCCTGTTCCCAGGCAGGAAGTTGATGCTCTGCAGGATTCCAGCAGGGAAGTCCCCAGAGCATCTGAGCGGCCTGGACCCCTCGGTGGGGGGACCCAGCCTGGCCCTAGCTGGGTGCTCAGAACAGACCAGGGGTCGAGCGCTGCCCATACTCCCCATCCCTTTCACTCAGGTGTTTGCACATGGCTTACAGAGCACTGGCACTGCCCCTGGCCGTGCAAGCCATTGAGGACGTGGTGCTCTAGAAATGACTGCCCCTTCTGCATGTGCTCTGGTGCGCGGGTGCTGCTGTCTGCGGCATCTGCATGCTCACTTTACAGATAGCAAACTGAGGCCGAGGCAGGATTGGCAGAAGTTCTGACCCCTTGGCCAATGAAAGCCAGAGGGGGCCTGGGGTCTCAGCCACAGAGCTGCTGGTTGCCTCTTTTCCCTCCTCCCAGAATTCTCTCTCAAGCTCCCCGTGGCTCCTTTGGCCTGACTTCTCCTGGCTGAGGGGAGTATGATGTGGGGAAAAGTGTCGGCTCACAGAGAGGGGAACTTTTACAGACTGAACATACCCATGACCCCACATCCAGTCAAAGGCAGAACATTCTCAGCCCCAAAGCTGCCTCATCTTCCTGGTTACCCTCCTCGAAGGCAGTTGACCTTTCATCCTGACTTTGGGCTACATGGGTTAGTGCTGGTACCTTTTGTTCTTTATATAAATGGGATCATAGTGCAGTGGTTCTTTGCTTTTTGGTTTTTAAATACATTTTAGGGAAAATTTTTTAAATGCCTTATTGAGATATAATGCACATATCATACAGTTGACCCACTTAAAGTAGGCAGTCGGGGCGCCTGGGTGGCTCAGTCAGGTAAGCACCTGCCTTCAGCTCAGGTCATGATCTCAGGGTCTTGGGATCAAGCCCCACTTTGGGCTCCTTGCTCAGCAGGGAGCCTGCTTCTCCCTCTGCCTCTGCCCCGCCCTACTGCTTGTGCTCTTTCTCAAATCTTTAAAAAATTTTATTGGAGTTCAACTTGGCAACATTTAGCATAACACCCAGTGCTCATCCCATCAAGTGCCCCCCTCAGTGCCCATCCCCCAGTCACCCCCATCCCCCTGCCCACCTCCCTTTCCACTACCCCATGTTCATTTCCTAGAGTTAGGTGTCTCTCATGTTTTGTCACCCTCACTGATATTTTCACTCATTTTCTCTCCTTTCCTTTTATTCCCTTTCACTATTTTTTATTTTTTATTTTTATTTATTTATTTTTTCCCTTTCACTATTTTTTATATTCCCCAAATGAATGAGACCATATAATGTTTGTCCTTCTCTGATTGACTTACTTCACTCAGCATAATACCCTCCAGTTCCATCCACGTTGAAGCAAATGGTGGGTATTTGTCATTTCTAATGGCTGAGTAATACTCCATTGTATACATAGACCACAGCTTCTTTATCCAGTCATCTTTCGATGGACACCGAGGCTCCTTCCCCTGTTTGGTATTGTGGACATTGCTGCTAGAAACATCAACAAGAAAAGCATGCAGTTAATTTGAGGACATTTTCATCACCACCCCCTTTTCCCCCGCAAGAAACCCCTGTGCTGATTAGCCATCAACTCCGTTATCACCTTGCCCCCAGCAACCAACCGTCTGTTTTCTGTCTCTGGATATGCCTATTCTGGTCATTGTGGAAAAACAGATCCTATAATACGTGGCCATGTCGTCTGGCCTCTCAGCACCATGACTGTCCTCGTCTATATGGTAGCATGTATCAGGACTGTGTTCCTTTTTCTGGCTGAGTAGTGTTCCATCACCCCAGGCAACTATTCTAAGTGTGCCGCTGCCTTTAGGCCTGGGATCTTAGGAATCTAGAGTGTGGCACCAACAGACACTGGCTCTTGAGTTTGGGCGGGCACCCTGCGAGCCAGGCCTGCCAGCACCACCCGTCACACCTGTGCCCAGTGATTAGCTTCTGCCCCCAAGCCAGCATCTTTTTTTTTTTTAAACAGCTTTACTGACCTGTGGTTCACCTACCATATAACTTGCCCATTAAATTGTACAATTCCACAGGGTTTTTAGTATACTGAAAGGTGTGCATCCGGCCGCACGGCCAATTTGTGAATCTTTTGATTGTCCTGTTCAGAAACCTGGTGCCCTTAGCTGTCACACCTGTCATTCCCCTCCCCCGGCCCCTGGCTGCCCCTGGTCTCCCTTCTATCTCTCTGAATCCACCTGTTCGCGACATTTCATGTGAGCGAAATCATACACAGTTTAGGTTAGTGCCTGGCTTCTTTCTCTCAGCATGTGTAATGTTTTCAAGGCTTGGCTATGTTGGCGCAGGGACCCCTACTTCCTTCCTTCTTTGTGGCCCAATAATACTCCATCATCTGGATGGACCACAAGTTATTGATGTGCTTCTCAGGTGACAGACACTTGAGAGGTTTCCACTTTGTGGCTGTTACGAGTAACGCTGCCTTGCCGTTCACAGACAAGTTCTTACATGGATGTGTTTGTAGGAGCAGAAGTGCTGGGTCACGTGTTAATTCCCCATTCACCTGTCAAGGACTTGCCAGACTGTCTTCCAGCCTCCCGGCAAGAATTCTGCTACCCCAATTCCAGACTGACCAAAGCAGGGTCTCCTCACTGGGTCTGTGATGGGCCTCAGGTGGTCCCTGACCCCTCAGAACGGGTTGCATATCTTGTGTGTCTGCATTTTTCTGGGGGTGAATTCCAGGACATAGAGCATCTCAAAGCCTTCAAATCCTCCCCGCTCCTACAGGGCAAAGGTTCGAGCAGGTGGGAGATCAGTGCAGCGTATTCCAGTCTTGTCTCTGGACTCTTCTCACAGGATCTGCTCAGGATTGATAAAGACAGCCTGATGAGTGGTGAACATGCCATCTGACATTGGATGTTTTCCCTGTCTCTCTCTCTTTCCGGTGTTTCTCCTCCTAACTGCGACTCAGCAAAGAGAACTTCAATAACGTCCCTGACCTGGAGCTCAACCCAATCCGATCCAAAATCGTCCGTGCCTTCTTCGACAACAGGTGGGCCCTCATCCCTGAACCAGCCCAATGGCAGGTGACTTTGGCCTCAAGGGGGCCTTTTACCCCTGTACCTACGTACGGTGCTCGTGTGCTCAGAGTCGCCCCTTAAACCAATGCAGAGAAGAGGGGGCTGTGTAGGAGTCAGAGGCACACAGCTCAAGCTCTGGAGTCTTAGCTGGTTGACTTTGGGCAGCTCACCCAATCTCACTGGGCCTGTGTGTTAGTTAGCTGTGGCTGCATAACAGATAATCCCAATTCTTAGCAGTTTAAAACAAATACTTATTTTTTAAAAATGTTTTATTTATTTCAGAGAGTGAGCAAGCAAGAGCGCGCAGGCAGGGGTAGTGGCAGAGGGAGATGGGGAAGCAGACTCTACACTGAGCAGGGAGCCTGATGTGGGATTTGATTCCAGGACCGCAGGATCATGACCTGAGCTGAAGGCACATGCTTTGTTGACTGAGCCACCCAGGTGCCCCCAAAACACATACTATCTCACTGTTTGTGTCCATTGTCAGGGATCCAGGTGCGGACTAGCTGCTGGCTTCTCAGGTCCAGGGACAGCTGTGATCTCAGTCATCTGAAGGCCCGATTGGGGCAGGCTCTGTTTCCAAGCTCACACACGTGGCTGGCAGCAGGCAGCACCGCAGGGACCCCTCCCCAGGGCTGCTCACTCACGGCAGCTCTTGGCCTCCCGCAGAGCAACATCCACACAAGAGAGGAGGCGAGGTTGAGCCCCTGAGATGGAAGACCCCATTATATGTAACCTAATCTTGTCAGGGGGCATCCATCGTTTTTGCTGTGCTCTCTTCATCAGAAGTGAGTCGCTAGGTCAGCTCATGTGAAGAGAGGGGACAACACTCCTGAGTGCCAGGAGGTGGGAATCACTGGGAGCCACCTTGGAGGCTACCTCAGTTTCTGTACCTGTACAATTGAGGTCACAGTAGCATCTGCCTCATGGGGTTGCTGAGGGTCCACTGAGATGATGTTGTCTATCTTTCTGCTCATTTCCCTGAATTACAGAGAAACTGAAGCACAGAGTGGTGGTGCAGTGTCCTAGGGCTGAGGTTCCAGCCAGAGCTCATGGCCTCAAATGTCCAGTGTCGTTGGAGTTGACTTGCGTGACTTCATGAGACTCAGTATGTTTGAGTCTCTATCAAGAGTTGGGTTGCACACGCCTTCCCTAGGCAGTCGGGGCCTGTGGGCAAACACACCAGAGCCCCAGGCCTGACCCCTATGTCTACAGAGGCGGCTGAGAAACTGGGAGAACCAGCAGAAAGAGGAAGGAAGGGAATAGGCGTGTTGTGGCCAGAAGATGGGTGGTGACTTCTTGGACAGGTTTCAAGTTTGTGAACCTCAGCCACTCCGCTCTGGTTCTGCCAGGGCCATGCAGCCCTAAGCAAGATGCTGAGTCTCCCTGAGCCTCCCCTGTTCCTGGGTAGGGGTTGGTGTCCTCAGATGCCCTGGAAGTTGCAGAGTCTTGGCTGAGGGGCAAGGCCTGAGAGAGTGACCAAGAGTTAATGAGACAAAGCAGAAAGAGGTGTTTGGGGAGGACAGAACTGCATGTGCAAAGGCCCTATGGCATCAGAAAGTATGGTGACTGTGTGTGGCAGAAAGGAGGTCTGGCTGGAGCACAGAGACCATGCAGGATGGGAGGTGTGGGGAGGGCAGAGCTGCATGCTGCAGCCCTTTCACCAGCAAGAGGTGTCTTGGGAGCAGCAGTGGGTGGGGGGCACTGATGGGTTTAAGGTGAGGTACGGATCACAGGCCCTGGCTGCTGGTGGGCTGTGGGGGACGGAGGCCCAGGAGCAGGTGTATCACGGTCCCCCAGCTGGAGGCCAGGGTGCTGAGTGAAGGTGAGAGCAGCGAGCAGCTTTGTGGCACTGGGGAGAGGACAGAGGGGAAGGTTAGATCTGGGGTTGGAGGTGAGCAGAGGACTCCTCACAGATGGTTGTCACATTTGCCAGAGGGACGCCACACAGTCCGTGCTGGAGATGGGGTTGGAATCTCCTTTCTTAAAAGTTTTTGTTGATTTATTATAGAGAGACAGATGAGAGCACAAGTAGGCAGAGGGAGGCCAGTGTGGGACTCGATCCCAGGACCCTGAGATCATGACCTGAGCTGAAAGCAGATGCTTCACTGAGCCTCCATGAGCCGTGGAATCTCCTTTTTAATCCCAGTTCTGCCCGAAGTATCTGGGAAGGAGGCCTTGGTGGACAGTGAGGCAGAGCAGGAGGTGGGGGTGCTGGCAGGTGGTGGGAGGGGGGGCCAGGCCGGGAGAGGCACCCCTTGACATGGAGTTGACCTGCCTGTTGGGGGTCTAGTGTGGAAGGTCTCACAGGGTGCCCAGAGCCTGGTGGTGCCTGGTATGAGATGGGTGTGTGCGTGAGGATGTGGGCACACGCCTCCCTGTGTGTCCGTGAGGCTTGTTTCCAAAAGGCTCCATGCAGACTTGGCCACTTGGGAGGCCGGCCAGGCCTCAGGGACCCAGACTTCTATGGGGTGGAGCTGGAGGGGCCAGGGTTCCCATGACATGAGGTGACCTAGGGAGAGGCAAGGGTGCCTCTCCAGCAAACCGTGCTTCCTGGGGCCTGCGGGACCGGCTGGGACCAGGGTTTAGCAGGCTGGTCCTCTGGACAGACTGCGAGGGCAGCAGGGAGGACTGGGAGTGTGTCCAGACTGGAGAGAGGGCACTCCTGGCATGCGTGAGAATATTCTGGGTCCTGATTGGGGCGTGGGTGTCCTAGGTGCATACTGTTCAAATGCAAAATCTGTGTGTTAAACTGTATGCAGTTATTCTTTAAAACAAACCTGACTCCACATACACAGCTTGGCTTTCGTCTGTCACCTGGGGGAACTGGAACGGCTCCAGGACCTGTGTTTCCAGTGCAGACACTCAGGTGTCTGCTGGGCTGCCGTCCGTGAGCGGTGGCCTCTGCCGAGGGGATGGGGCCTGGACCCGGGGCTGGGGCTGAAGCCTCTGTCTGGCAAGGGGACAGGAAGGCAGGGCCCAAGCATTTGCCACTGGACTTTGGGGTGGTCAGTCAGGGGCAGGAAAGACTCCCTGCTTCCCTCGGGGGTCCGAAGTCAGGACAGCTGTGGTGCTATCTGTGGGACGGCAGGGGAAAGGGATGTCAGGCAGTCAGGGAATGTGGAGTGTCCAGAGGTGGACATGGAAACAAACCTGTGGGGCCCCCTGAGAAGCCGAGAGTGGCAGGAGGGGGTGTGCAGGGCTGGGCCAAGGTGGATGGTGAGACCAACACGCACCCCCTGGATCCTGGGGGAGCAGGCCGAGGGATTGAGGCTTACCCTGAAATTTGAAGCTTCAAGGGCTTTAAGCAGGAGCAATAGGGTCGAGTGCATTTTGCAGAGCTCACGTGGCTGTGCATAGAGCATGGGTGGGAGGGTCCTGCTGGGGATGGTGGAGGCTGGGTCAGGCCCTGGTGGGTGACGGGCAGGCAGCCTGGAAGTCTCTGAGGAGGGCAAGGTTAAGGATGGGCTCCCCAAGCCTGGGCCCAGAACAGCCTGGGGCCTGCAGCTGAGAGCCTGTACGCCCTCACCCATCCCTTGCTTCTTGTCTGGAAGTTCCGAGGGGGGTGAGGGAGGACTTTGAAGTGGGGGCCAGAGACAGGATTTTCTTCTTAAGGAAGACCAGAGCCAGCCTTGCTTTCCTGAGACCCTTCAAGAACAGGACTGTGAACAGAGAAGCTGTCTTGGGGGGCGGTGTGGACCCACCTCCAAGGGCTCCGTTGTTTACAGGGTCACCAGACGGTTAAGGATGAAACTACTGCTCTAAACCGGGCACTTGGGGTGCCTGGGTGGCTCAGTCAGCGAAGCATCTGCCTTCGGGTCAGGTCACAATCTCAGGGTCCTGGGATCGAGCTCCAAGTTGGGCTCCCTGCTCGGTGGGGAGCCTGCTTCTTCCTCTTCCTGTTGTTCCCCCTGCTTGTGCTCGTTTGCTCCCTCACTCTCTGTCATATAAATAAAATCTTAAAAAAAAAAAAAAAAACAAACAAAAAAACCCAAACACGGGCATCTTTGTAAAAAGAATGGAAGCCGCCCGCTTGCTGAGCACCGTGCGGCCACAAGGTGGACCCCGTGGAGCCCCGGCTGGGACGCGGGCCCTTCCCTGCCCCTCCAGGGCCAAGGGGACGACCTCGAGCCCGCCTTGACTTACTAAAAAAATCTGAAGTCATTAGTAAACCTTGCACCTCGGTAGTAAACCGCTTACTCCGCCCCCCCACGCGGGCCGCCACTACTTTCAGGCACCTGCTGAGGAGCGCGGTCGCAGCCTGTTCCTGCCGGAGGCCACGGAGTAGATCTTTTCGGCTTTGTTGGGCCTGCAACGTCTGTCACCACCGCTCGTCTCGGCCCTGGTGGCGGTGGCGACAAAACGGCCCCAGTTAGGAAATGAATGGGCGTGGCTGTGTGCCAGTAAGACTTTATCGATAGGCATGGAACTCTGAATTTCATGGGATTCTTATTATTATTACTTTGGGTTTTTTACTCCCACGAATGTTTTCAACCATTTAAAAACCTAAAGCCCTTTCTTGGCTCATGGAGTGTACAGAAGTAGGCGGCAGGTGGGGCTGGCTCGGGGACTGCAGGTGGCCAGCTTCGGATCCGACGGATGGGGTCAGCAGAAGTAGCCTGGGGAGTTGCGGAATTGCTCGCTGCCTCGGTTTCCCCTCTCTGGAGAGCCCACCCCTGTGCACTGCAGCCCCCCAGCCCTCCCCGCTGCGTGGCTGGGGTCTTGCCCCGGGCCTCCAGGGCTGTGAGCTGTGGGGGGGGCAGTGCGGGCCTTGGGCTAAGCCTCTGGGGACCCCCAGCGCCCCGCGAGCAGGCCGCTGGGCAGCGGAAGCCAAGGCCGAGTTGTCGGCCGCAGGGAACCGTGGGCCCAGGAAGGCCGCGCTCTGCGGCGTCGGTGGTGAGAGGACGGGCCGCAGGGCTCAGGCGCCGCCCCGTTTGCCCCCCTGCTCCCCCAGGAACCTGCGCAAGGGGTCCAGCGGCCTGGCCGACGAGATCAACTTCGAGGATTTCCTGACCATCATGTCCTACTTCCGGCCCATCGACACCACCATGGACGAGGAGCAGGTGCAGCTGTGCCGGAAGGAGAAGCTGCGATGTGCGTGCGTCTCCGCAGGTCCCTCCGCACCCCTGCAGCCGGCGGGTGGGCCAGTGTGGAGGGGGAGGGGCCCCGGGCGGCATCCTCCGGGAGGCCGGTCCCAGGGCTCAGCGCCCGCCGCCAGGCCCGCAGGATCCCCCCGCGGGTGGTGCTCTTGGGCGGCTGGCTTCTTGGCCAAGGTGAAAAGGGGGGGCCTCCGGTTGGGACGGGCTGGGCTGCAGCGGGGCCCCTCCACTAAGCAGCCGCACGGCCTCGGTCCTTGGACGGGGCTCTGACTGTGAATATACACTGGTTCGGAGCTCGCTGAGGTCGCACGGGCACCCGGGGAGGTCCTGGGACGTTGTTTGCCCCCCCACGTGCCCCCCAGCGCCAAGTTGGCCAGATGGGCCTCTGACGGGCCTGGTCTGGAGGACGCCCCCCCACCCCCAGGCCCTGGGCTCCGGAGCCACTTGTTCGTGATCTGGGCTGGCCAGCTGCACGGGGGCCCAGGGTGGCCTGTGTCACATGTCCCTTCCCCCTGTGGACTTTCCCATGACTCTTGACCTCCTGCTGCCTCCGCCCGAGGAGGCTCAGCCTCGTTAGCAGGAACAAGTAAACATGGGGACCGGGCTGGATTTAGCTCTGGAATGTGCGCGTGAGGCCTGGTGGGAACTGGCCGGGCCCTTCCTCCCTTGGTGCTCCAGGCCAGCGGGGAGCCGGGTGTCGGTGTCCCACCTGCTCCGAGGGCCGGCTCGGAGGTCATGGGGGCCCCTGGTGCCCCGTCCCTTCACAGGGCAGCCGTGGGTGAACACGCTAACTTCTCTGAGCTTCCGCAGCGCAGCCTGTGAAATGGGTTCAGGGCAGGCTCGCCTCACAGGGTCACGTGCGGATGAGAAGCGAAGACGTTTGCCGCACGTTGCCCGGCGTGGGGTGTCTGGTCTGTGCTGGATCGACGCCAGCGCAGGGCACTTAGCTTGAGGCTGAGCTGGGGGGGCGGGGGCTGCCTCCCCTTCAGCTCCTGGCCTCCCTTGGGCTGCTGGATGCTGAGTGATGTCAGTCCAGGAACAAAGTGAATGACACAAAGTGGAATAACCAGAGGGGAGGAGGTGCTGAGGTCCCTTGTGCCCTCGGGGGGCCGGCTCAGACCAGCCAGGGGCCTGAATATTGGCAGGGGGCCCATGGCCTGCCAATGATCGCTGCCTTCTTGGGTCTTTGAGGAGTGATGCTTTCTTTTTTTTTTTTTTTTAAGATTTTATTTATTCATGAGAGACAGAGAGAGGGAGGCAGAGACACAGGCAGAGGGTGAAGCAGGCTCCATGCAGGGAGCCCGACGTGGGACTCGATCCTGGGTCCCCAGGATCAGGCCCCGGACTGAAGGCGGTGCTAAACCATTGAGTCACCCAGGGATTCCCTGGGGTTTTTTTTTGTGTGTGTGTGTGTGAAGATTTTATTTTATTTTTTGTTTTTATTTTGTTTGAAGATTTTATTTTTAAGTAATCTCTGCAGAATGTGGGGCTCAAAGTTACAACCCCAGATCAAGAGTTGCACGCTTGTCCTGCTGAGCCCGCAGGGCACCCCAAGGAATGATACTTTGAAATAACGTTGATTTGTCTTCACATCAACACGAGTGTCACGTCTGTGCTCGCGGCGTGTGGGGACCGCGGGTCCCGATCCGCCAGCTTTGTGGCTCACCGAGCCTGTGCACACCCTGAAGTACACACTGTTGCTGTTACTCCCGTTGTACAGATGGGAGAGCTGAGGCTCAGAGAAGTTGGGTCACTCGCCCAGGGTCACCCACCAGGAGGGAGGCAGTTTGGCCCCGTGGCCTTGGCCCTTGACCCCTACGGTTGCCCCGGGGCGGGGAGGGGTCATTACGGTGTCTTTGGCTCGTTTTGAGGTAGCCTTCCGAGCAGGACGGTTGGGGAAGCGGGGGGACGCGGGCTCCCCTCCAGCTCGTCTGACGGAGCCCCCCTCTCTCCGCCGCCCCCAGTTCTGTTCCACATGTATGACTCCGACAGCGACGGCCGCATCACCCTGGAAGAATATCGAAATGTAAAGTATGCTCCCCGCCCGCCGGCCAGGGCTCCTGGCGCCTCCCGGCCCGTGGCCCGACGGAGGCCCGAGGTCACCCCGGCTGCCTCCCCGGCAGGTGGTGGAGGAGCTGCTCTCGGGAAACCCGCACATCGAGAAGGAGTCGGCCCGCTCCATCGCCGACGGGGCCATGATGGAGGCGGCCAGCGTGTGTGTGGGGCAGATGGTGAGCCGGGACCCCGGGGGGGGGACCCCGATCCCGGCCGCCACCTGCCACGGCTCGCCCGGTGGCAGTCTGTTTCTGGAGGGCCTGGGGGCGGCCCCCGCGCTGCCCCTACCCTGCTCCTTTCCCGCCCCAGGGAGCCCCCAGCGCGTCCCCTGCCCACGGCCTGCAGCCATCAGCTTGCCACGCTGCTGTCAGTTTCCCACGAGGGGCTGGGGACGCGGTCAGCAGGGGCTCCCTCCCGGCCGCTTAGTCTGGGCCCCAGTGTGGAGCTGGGAGCGGGGACCCACGTAGATGAGCAAGAGGAGGGGGCTGGCGCCTGCAGCGGGGAGCCCCTGCCGGCCCCGGGAGGGAGGCGCGGGCCAGAGGCAGGTGGCCGTGGAGGGGACCAAGTTGCTGCCTCGGGCCCTAGCAGAGCTGCGGCAGGGAGAGACAGGCCCGGGAGCTGGACCCCCCTGGAGGCCTGTGGGGGTCGTGCTGGTGGAGAAACGGCTGGGTCATTTCTCAGGCCGGTGATGAGCTCGGGCCGGTTAGAGCAGGGCTTCTCCACCTGGCAATGGTGACACGCGGGGCGGGACAGCTGTCAGTGGCGGGGACCATCCTGGGCATCGTAGGGCATTCAGCGGCGTCTCTGGCCTCCTCCCAGTTAGGAGGGAGGGGGTCAAAAAAAAAAAAAAAAAGGAGGGAGTGGGTCTCTGGACATAGCCAGATGTCCCTGATGGGACAGGACTTGTCCCCAGCAGAGCGGTCGCTGCGTGATGACCGAGTGAGCAGTGGCCCCCAGCATGCGTGTACTGGGTTGTGGGGATGGGATGCACCTGCAGACACGCCCCTGGCCCTGAGGGTGGCTGCATGGCATGTGCAGACATCATCCTCGTACATCCCCTGCGTCGTCTCATAGGTTTGTAGTCTCCTGTTACTGGTGGGGAAACCGAGTATGGGGACACAGAGAACTTTCCGGAATTTAAAGAGCGATCTTTACTCTGCCTGGTGGCCTCAGTCTTGTAGGGCTGGGTCTAGCCTGGTTAGCCCCTGTTGCGGTGGCTTTGAGCCCCGGGCACCTCGACGACAGGCACCTGAGGGTGTTGGTAGGTCCCACCTGGGCCATCACCTGTTCACACCTGTGTATTTAAAGTGGCCGCGGCTCCCGCTTCCTCTGGGGCTTTGGGTTCACCACGGCCTGAGTGGGGCAGTGTCCTCCTGCTGGAACCCACTGTTCGTGCCCAAGCCTGCCATCGAGGGTCCTGGCCGGCCTGGGCCTGCTCGCGGGTGGGGGTGCGGGCCGGGGTCATGCCATTAGCCTGGATTTTACCCGTCTGCCTCCTGGCCCCAGGGGGAGGCTTCTGGCCGCAGCGAGAGCACCCCACTCAGCAAATTAGCTGTGGCGGGAAGGGCTGGTGACCTCAGCGGGGAGCCCAGGGCTCCCCTGGCATCGTGTCGAGCCAGATTCCCATTTGATTTAATTACACTCCCCTTCTTTAAATTGTTCCCGTCCCACTCCAGTTTCAATTGGTGACAGTTTTCTTAATTTGCTGTAGTAAAATTGTTGGCAGCTGGCAGCTGCTGATCTGCATAAAAACCACACAACCTCAGAAGCGGAGGTATCCTGGAGCCGACGCCTGCTTCCCGGTGTGCGGCCCGAGCGTCCTTCTCTCCTTATGGGTCCTCTGTGTGCTCGTAAAATATTTTCTCAGGCAAGCGCCGGCCAGACAAACAGATGAGCTGTGCGCCACACACACACACGCGCACACACACACACACACACACACGCACGCACGCGGGCGAGGGCCGCATTGCTCAATACCATCTGGCCTCCGAGGACGCTTAGCATTTGTGCGGCGCTGCCCGCCCGCCTGCAAGGGATTCTCGGGGAGGGGGGGGGCGGTCCTGTGGCCTGAGGCCGGGGGTGCGGTCAGGGAGGGGCCCCTGGGCGGGAAGGGCAGCGGACCCCGGGACAGGCCCTGGGCGTTTGAGAACTGGTTGCACTTATGAGGTTTACGGGTTTACAGAGATGAGTTTCTATGTTAGGAACAAGCGTTAAGACATCAGGGAGGGTGAAGACTCCGCGGGGACGCGTGGAGCCGGCTGGCTGTCCCCCTGGCCAGGTGGCCCGCCCTCGGCGCCTCGGCGGCCTGTCCCTAACACAACGAAGATGCGGAGTGCCTGCCGGTTTCCTAAAAACCCGGGGCGACAACGGCAGGGAGGTCGAGGAAGGGAGGGGGTCTGTGCTCCCCTTCCCGGCATCCACTCCTTCTCCTAAAGGGAATCGAGTTTGGGGGGGTTAGTTTCCGACATACGCCGACATCTATACTTATGCCTTTTATTTATTTATTTAATTTTATTTTTTTAAAGATTTTATTTATTTGAGACAGAGAGACACAGGCAGAGGGAGAAGCAGGCTCCATGCAGGGAGCCTGACGTGGGACTCGATCCTGGGTCTCCAGAATCACGCCCTGGGCCGAAGGTGGTGCTAAACCACTGAGCCACCTTTTATTTTTGATTCACACAAAATGACTGGACTGCTCTTCCCCTTCTCTGTACTGACCCCCCCTTCACATCCTGGGGGCAGGTGGTGGCAGTCCGGGTAGCAGTGAAGGAGACTGACGCACGTTGATGGTTCTGCTGCCCGCCCCCCCCCCCCCCCCCCCGTGTATCTTGGGGCCTCCTCCATACCTACATGTAGAGATCGACCCCTTCCTTTTTTTTTTTTTTTTTTTTTTTCTGATCGACCCCTTCCTAATGGCTGCTTAGGAATAGCACAGATGACCAGGATCTACTTAGAGCCAGTCCTCTGTTGATGCTCACGGACTTCGGCCGGGCTGTCACTGTCACAGGGCTGCTGCAGGCAGGGCCAAGGTCTGGGGAGACTTGGCTGTGCCAGAGCCCGAGAGAGCGCCAGAAGGGGCAGGAGCCGCACCCCTGATCCCTGAGCTCCGTGTGTGCCCAGGGCCGGGAAGGCACAGAGGGAGACTGGCACTGCCTGTGACTGGCTGGGGGGAGGTGGACGTTATCACAGTGACTCACTGGGCGTGACGGGTGGGCCGGGAGGCCAGCCCTTCCCTGCCCCCACCCCCCATCTCAGGGGTCTGTGAGCTCCCGAGGGTCAGTGCAGGGAAATGGCAGGAGGTGTGTGGTGGTGGTGGAAGGGAAGGGGAGCCCGTGCCTCTTCACCCCCTTCCTCTACAGCCTCATCCACCAGGTTCCCATGGGGGGCTCAGGTGGGGCCCTGGTTAGCCTGCACCCTCCTTCTCTCCTGCCGTCTAGCCAACCGAGGAGACGTTGGGAGTTCAGGGTGACTGACCTGGAGGCGGCAGTCCAGAGGGACCCCCTCTTCTCATGACTACAGGGGCCCAACCATCGGTGTCCTGCGGGGGTGGGGGCCTCCTGGCGGCAGCCGCTCACTCTGCATGTGCTCTGTCCCCAGGAGCCTGACCAGGTGTATGAGGGGATCACCTTCGACGACTTCCTGAAGGTGGGTGTCTAGGAGGGGAGTAGGGCTGGAGGGGGTGCCCGCTGGTCAGGAGGAGACCCGCATCTCTGGGGAAAGGGGTCCTGCCCGGGCGTGGTCTTTAAAATGCAGGTTTTACTTACTTTGATTGGGAGAGTAGGGTTCACCCATGGCTAGAGCAGTTGAAGCACGAGGAAAGGGCTCGACGGCTCTGTCTCTCCCCCACAAGTCCCTGGTGCCCTGGTCAGAAGCACTGCCAGTGACCGTTGGAAGCAGATTCTGGAGTGTTCTTTGCCTCTGTGAGCATCAGCTTTTCCCAGAAGCACACAGTGGAGCCAACTGTGTGGGGATCTGCCCATGGCTTTCCTGTGCATTCTTGCAGCCCCCATGGGTGGACGCCAGCCCTCTGCCGTCACAAATGTGCGCTGAGGTTAGGAACTGGGATCCCGCACTGTTCTGATAGGGACGCACCCAGCTGAGGGAGATGAGCTCACGCTGCCCGCTGCCTGGCGCCCACTACTCTGTCTGTGGATCGCTGGGCTCGTCCTAGAATTAGAGGAAGGACAGGAAGTCAGGGGAACAGGACCCACAGGCTCTGGCCCAGCGCACCGCGCCAGCCTCGGACCAGCCTGAGGGAGCGGAGCGGCCTGGAGCCGGAGCCGGGCCAGGCCCCGGGTGCTCACGGCCCCGTGGAGCCCAGGAGCAGCTCAGACGGGGCCCCCTCCCTGGCCCGTCAGCAGCAAGCTCTGCAGGAGAGGAGGCAGGCGGCACCAGCTTCTGGGCCGAGGTGTGCAGCCGCCTCGCCCGCACACACCAGGGCCAGGCAGGTAAAGGAGCCTGAGAGACCCGGCCTCTTCCCCAGGAGGCTCCCCCCAGCCCCCACCCCCGTGCCTCCAGTGCTCCCCAGCCTGTCCACGCGCCAGGGAGGGCCTTTCCTGACCAGCGGGCCCCTCCCTGTCCCTCCCGAGCCTTTCCCCGGGACCCTGTTGCCACCTGGTGTTTAGCAGAAAGCACCTGGGTGCCAGGCAGCTTCCCTGGGAACAGGGGTTGGAGCTGCTCCCCAGGAACCGGGTCTGATTTCTCTGCACCCGCACCAGACCCCAGCACACTCAGAACAGGTGCAGGAGACCAGGAAGCCGCTGGGGAACTGTGGGTGTGTGACAGTGGCAAGAAATGCACCAAGGGCTCCCTGCAGCTTGGGGACCCATGGGGCTGTCCCTGGAGATGCTGCAGGTGATGGCTTGGGAATGTGAGTTCTCACACAGGCGTGGAGGCAGAAGTCACACCAGCGCGTCCAGCCATTTCTCCATCAGTGGCCTTGTTGGGCCCCCAGGGGCCAAGGAGCTGGCAAGCGCAGCCCTAGGAGTGGGGAGCCTTTGTAGTGTGGCAGACGGGGTCGGGTGGCCTGGGTGTCCCCTGGGGCCCTGGCCACGATGGACTCTAATGGCAGAACTAGTACCAGGTATGTGGCAGTGGACATCTGGGCATAGAAATTATTCTTCCCGGGCGTAAGCTAAGCTTGTCTACACCGGACAGGGGAGACCTCCTGTCCCCCGCGGGGAGGCTATAGAGACCAAACTGTTGTGACCTTTGAATCAGTGAAGCTGGCGTCATAAAATCTTGCAGTTGCACAGCGCTTCACAGCGAATGGGATGTCTCTGTGGATGATGCCATTTGAGCCTCCAGCACTGCGTGACTTCCGTGGGCAGTGCAGGTGGTGGTCTCGGCACTGTGCTGAAGCAGAGGAGGTGGAATGGGGTTAAGGAGTTTGCATGGAAACCACGGAGTGTGGTGGGTGGGATTGAAATGGCTCCGGCTCCGAGCTTGGATTCGGCGCTTAATGATAACTTGCTGTGACAGTATCAGAAAAGATCCAAATGTCAGATCCCGGTGAACCCGCAGAAAGGCCTCGCTTAGCTCACAGTCTTGGCACCACCTGTGCGGGCGGCGGGGAGGGCGCCCGGGGACACGGGCAAGGACCCGGGCTGGCGGCCGTGGGGGCACGGCGTCACGCTGCTCTGTCCCTTCCAGATCTGGCAGGGGATAGACATCGAGACCAAGATGCATGTCCGCTTCCTTAACATGGAGACCATCGCCCTCTGCCACTGACCCGGCCGCCCCGAGGCCGCCGGCCGCGCCGTGGCTGTCCCGCTGCGGCTCCCGGGGAGAGCCCCCCGCCGCTGTCTGGTCTGCCCTGGGGTGAGGTACGTGGGACTCTGCTGTTTTTATCTCTAATAAAAAAGAAACGGTTTGGTAATGAACACGGCTCCTGTGTGCTCCCCACGTCCGCCCGGTGGCCCGAGGCTGAACGAGAGCCAGCAGCAGCTCGTTTTCAAAGGCTGATTCTGAGGTTCCCCCCCGGGTCTTCTGGTTTAATTTGGGTGAAGTGTTTGCTCTTTTGCCGCACGAGTGAGTGCTGGGCAGTAACGTGAGCCCAGCAGCTCCTTGCTCCGTGGTGGCCGGGCCCCGGCGGTGGGGCTTCCTCGGCGGCGTGACGGAGCGTGTGGGCAGGGGGATGATGAGGGGCACCCACCGTGATGCACCCGAGCCCACAAGGGTCCCCAGGGTGCCGGACTCGAGGCCTGGCTGCTGACGGTGGGAGCTGGGAGCTGGGAGCGGGGTGGGCCCCGCCCTTCTGGGCCCAGCGTGTGTGGCCTCCCAAGTGGCGGTGGCAGCGGGGGAGGGGACTGCCCCAGGTGAGTGGCTCCCAGAGCTCCAGAGTCCCCTTCCGACTCGGGGATATGTGATCTAATCGGGGCGCCGGGAAGTGAAGGTGGTCTGTCCGGTTGGCGTCGGTTGGCGTCTGTGGCCGGGGCTCCGCAGAGGCTGGCTTAGGCTGCACGCTCAGAGTCGGCGCTCGGCGGGGCCGGCATGGCCATCGTCGCTGTGGTCGGTCACTGCTGGTGGCGTTCCAGGCCTCCTCGCTTGGTTCCTTTCAGCCACACTCACTGGGAGGTTCCTTTCCAGCCTCCCAAGGAAGTTCTGGCAACTGAGAGCTGCTGTTATTGGCGTTCGCGCATTTCCATGGTTTTGTTATCGAACACCTGTGCGTTGGGTTCAGCACATAAAAGGTGCGGCCAGGCGCACCACCGCCTCCCACCCTGTGCCCTGCAGGCCCTGGCTTGCCTCCTGGAGGCGTCGGCCCCCCGGTTCTGCAGCCTCTCTCTGGGGCTGCTCGTGCGGATGCAACCAGCTACCGCCGGGCTGAGGATGAGCTTTCTGTCGCCGTGTACGTGAGCAGTTGAAACGGAGCAGCGAGGCGGGTTGAAGTGTGGCCGTGGGGACGGGGGACTGTGCGTGCCGGAGGTCCCGAGGCTGGCGCACCTTGGCGGTGGTGGTTTGGGGGACCCTGAGCATTAGGGAGCTTGGGGGCGAGCACAGACACTGGCTGGCCTCCTGTTGGGGGGTCAGCGTGTAGCAGGACAGCCTGGGCCCCTGGGGCCTGAGGTCACGGGGGGTGGCCGTCAGGCGGCGC
Source organism: Canis aureus (assembly GCF_053574225.1). NCBI lineage: Eukaryota > Metazoa > Chordata > Mammalia > Carnivora > Canidae > Canis > Canis aureus. The sequence goes on along the minus strand of NC_135637.1, from coordinate 17,198,690 downwards.
GGCCCCGTCTGTGCGGAGGCAGAGCACTCTGAAGTCATTTCCAGAACTCTGCTGCTTAGACTGGCACTTACTCAACAAGTGTTTTGACATTTCCAAAGCAGTAGGTCGGGGGCGAAGGCGGAGGCCTCTGCTTCCTACCCTGCAGGTGCCAGCCATCTGGAGGGCCCCTGAACCGTGAAGCAGCCAGCCAGGCAGTTTCCTGGAGCGGAGTGGGACGTGACCTGCCTCCCTGCGGCCCCCTGCCGTCCCCTGCTGCTCGGGGAGGGTCCCGCTCACGCCCTTGGGTGTCCTGGCTGCCAGGGGAGAGAGTCTAGTCTCCGGGAGGGCCTGGTGCGTGGGAATCTGGCCATCTCCCAGCAGTGTCCCCCTCAGTGAGCCCCCTGCAGCCTCGCAGATGCGGGCAGTCGTCCCCCCCACCCCTCACCCCACAAGCGTGCCGGACTCACAGTGCCTCTGAGCAGCAGGATGGCTGGCATGGCCACCACAGGCCTGGATTTTCTGAGACTCTCCCAATTTGCTTCAGTTTTGTGCTTCTCAACAAAGGCAGTTCATTAATGTAAAGTGTTTTTATAAATAACGAATCTTCCATCAGCCCCTATGCCCTGAGTTTTAGTTTGGGAGATGTGGCCACTGTGGGCATACTTCAAATGTTTTCATTTGCTCAGACCACTGAGGGCCAGCCTAATGTCTTTGAAGCCATGGGCCACAGCTTACCTAACCAGCTAATTAAAATGAGATTTATTCACCATGAACCCAGTCCACGCTGCTCCAAAGAAAGCTTATTTGTTCCCAGTCACCGAGGGTGTCATCTGATTGGCAAGGTTCGTGCTGATTTCCACCCGAGCGTGGCCTGCGGGGGTTTACCTGGAGCTCTCCCACCGGCTCCCAGGGTGCTAAGCATGTGAGGTGGTGTTTCTGCTCATTTGGCCATTGGGGGAATGATCAGGGTTGCTGATGAGTTGGTAAAAACCTGCTTCTAGAAAGGGAAGGCTAATTCCTCACAGTCTAGCAGGGCTGCTGGCCTCTGGTTAACAAAGGCTGAGAGTCGCTGCTCCTGGCACAGCAGACAGGTCTCAGGACGGCCACCAGAGAAAGGAGGCAGGTGTGCCGGAGGTCCCAAGGCTGGCACACCTTGGCACACCCAGGAAGGGCTTTCTGGCTACCCAGCCCCTGAGCAAGTGCAGCCATCCCCCCGAGGTGCCTGATGGGGTACCTCATCGGAAGCAAGTGATGTTTGTTTTGAAATTTGTTCTACAATAGGCAATACAGCAGATATGCTGTGTTTACCAGCCTGGCCTCTATCAGGAATACCACCAGCAACTAAAAGGAAAAATGGGCAGGCATCGATGGTAGGTCAAATATTTGAAGGAAGTGTGGTTGTGTTTGGAGGGCCTCAAGCGGTGAGTGGAGACCGAGCAGGGGGGTGGGCACGTGTCTCTGTTCGGTCGCCCAGTGCCAGCAGTCAGCTTGAAAGCGGGGTCCAGACCCCTGCCGCTGCACATCACCAAGGGGAGAAGTTACCGGAACTCAGCTTCTGGATGTTAGAAGACCCTGGCATTTTGACACAAATGCATTGGTTTGGTAGGTTTGCAAAAGGGCCGTGTAATGGAAATCTAATAGGAGAGGCTGGCGGGACACGTCCTGCAGCCACGTTAAAACATGAATTATGGATAAGGGAATGGCGTAAGAATAGCTGTGGTGACAGCTTCCACTTTTGGCCAGGCACCCTCTTGCCGGACTTGGACAAAACAACTCTGGTTCGAGGGGACGAGAAACTTCTCTCTGTGCTCTGCTCACACGGGCAGGGCACCTATGCACCTGCCCCTGCCCCACCTGCCTGCCGAGGTGAAGCTGCAGCACTGGGAATGGCAGTGACTTCCGTGGGCTGACAGGGAGTTAAAAATACAAGTCGCCTTGGCAAGGGTTTTGCAAACACCTGCTTTGCAAGCTGTCCGCCCACACAGTGACCTTGGGAAGGCCTTGGGGAGGGGAGCCGGAGGAGCCAGGTTTTTTACCTCGACTTCCTAGGGCATCAGCACTGCCTTTGTCCCTGGGCTCTTCGTGAATCAGGAGGCAAGTGTACCAGCACGGGCTCAGGTGTGGGTGCTCCTCCTCCTCATCCGACCCGGTCAGGACGGGACCAAGCTCCTGTCTTCGGCCCCCCAACAGCAATGAGGGCGAGGCGGTGCTGAGCAGCAGCTTGTGCACCCCCGACCTAGGGTGGGGACAGGGCGGCGTGTGTCCTGGCAGTGGGCGGTGAGAAAAGCCGGGCCGGGCTCAGCGCTCGGGCTGCGGGGAGCGGGGGTGTTCCCTCCCTCCACAGGGAAGAAAAGGCCCTTGGTGCTGAGCTGCATGGAGAGCCCGCGGCGGGGAGCCCACGGTGAGCAGCCGAGGCTGAAAGCCTGCCCTGCCTGGCGCCCGCTGGAGCCCACGCGGCGGCGACCAGGTGAGCATCTGGCCTGGCGAGGGCGAGGCGGGCAGCCCGCGTGGCTCCCGGTCCGGGCGCCGGCCGCCGCCGCCGTAAGCTCCCGGCCGCCACAGCTGCTGCCCGGAGCAAAGGCCCGGAGTCGGAGGCCAGACAGCACCTGCCTAAGCCCATTGTCACGGACCGGCCCCTAATGGCAGGCCACCAGACGGCTTTAATGAGAAGGCTGTGCCCTCACAGGGGGAAGGCATCTCTCCTCCGTGCGTGCGGGGCCTCTGCCCGCCTGCAGGAAGCTGGTGTTTGTCGTTTAAATGCAGAGGGTTAAGCCCCAGCCGCCTAAATGTGGGGCCTCTGATTCCAAGGTGGGGTGCCGGGGTAGAGCACTTCATCGCGGGGGCTACCAAATTTCCCTTTCAGAACAGACCAAAATTCTACTCTCAGGGGTGCCATCAGCCAGGTGCGATTTCTCCCTCCAGGGGACGGTGATGCCATCCCCAGAGTATCGCTTAAACACATTGTTGGCTGGGCAGTGGCAGCACCAAGGCAGACCCTTGGCTTGAAAGGCACGATTGGTGACAGAGCTGAGATTCTCGGGGGGAGGGGGTGGGGGCTGCAGTCCCCTTCGAGAATCTGATGAAAGCTAGCCTGACTTCTTCCAGAAAATGCTCTTATGTACAATTTCTCATCTAATTTTGTGGGTTTCTTGGATCCTGGGCTAGGAACCCCTGGAACCGGTGGTTCTACTCAACGATGGCCTGTAAAACAAGGTTGCCCTGCCTGCTAAGCGCTCCAGGGGTGGGGGCAGGTACCATGGTAGGCAGCGGGGGGAGGGCTGGGGAGAGGGAGGGGACAGGGGACTGTCACAGGACACTTGGCCAGGGCAGCAAGTAATTGAGCAAGAAACAGATTTAAAAAATTTATTATTTGAACTGACATTTTATAAAGTATAAGCAAAAGGCAGACGATGTTTTAAGATACAAGAGCTCTGGTGTTGGGCCCTCTGGCTCCCCCAGTGGCACAGGAGTTTCTTATCCCTATGGGGGAGCTGGAGGGGGAAGTCTGGGCAACGGAAGAGCCGAAGAAAAGGAAATGATACATCTGCTCACAACTCCAAACTTGCAAAGAGGCTCCCTCAAACTAGCCAGCAGGGATTAAGGTAAGGTGGGATGAACGGAAGGGGTGGACGTGGGCTAAAGGTGTTTTCTAAACTGCTGGGTAAATGTTGATTTATAGAGGAAGAACCCTGCGCTCCTTTCCCCATCTTCCAGGACGCAGACTTTGCAGCAGAAAACACTGCCTGAGATTTCAATCTGGATCTGATAAGCCCTCCTTCACAAAACCAGGCAATTCTCCTTAATGGGAGACGGTCTAAACAGTTTGGGGAGGTAAGAAAACCCCTATAATCGTGACATTTTACACTGGGCTAGTTGCTGGCAGCGAATGACAATCGTTTAAAACTATTTTTAGTTTGGTAAAATTTTCTGGGTCTTCAATTACCTTTAATGGCCGGAAAGCGTGAACGTGTCTGTAAAATGAGCAGTGAAATCAAACTGGAAGGGCCTGCTTCATAAAAGAAAAATGTTTTACTTAGTGGTCTGGTTGCATTAAGGCTGCGAGAGATGAAAACCTTACAGAGCGAGGTCACGAGGAGGTCAGAGTCCCACATGACAACAGGAGTAAATAAAATACTTCATCTGCTAACTGCAGACGAGCTTCATCTGTGAAGTAATTTGGTTGAAAGGAAGCAGAAGACTGGTCCTGACAAAGCTGCCTGCCAGGGAAGGGGGCACTGCTCGGGGGCTTCAGTGATGAGCCCCAGTTGCAGCCCTTTCTCTGGTTCCACTGTCCTGTTGAGTTGCATGTGGGTTTTTAATGAACATCTTAAGCGATCTGAAGACTTCCGCGGACTTCACAGCATCTCCTACTTCCACATACTCGTGTACAGCAGGAAAGCTTCGTTTCTCTCTCAGATTAGTGTAGGCACCCTGAAAATCTCATGTCCATAATTACTCCTTTTTCTGTTTCTCACAGCCCCTTGTGCCTTTTTATTATTTATTTATTTAGCATCAAGAGTTGTGTATTTTAGGGGCACCTGGGTGACTCAGTGGGGTGGGTCATGGGATCGAGTCCTGTGTTGGGCCCCGTGCTCAGGGGGAAGTTTGCTTAGGACTCTCCCCCTTCCTTCCCCACACTGTCCAAAAAATGGTCTATTTTGGCTTTTCAAAAAAAGCTGGTCCAGTGTAAAATGGGTCAAGTGTGGGGTTTTGGCATTATGATTAACTTTACGATTTGTTGGTTTTCTGTTCCATCAAGTTTTTAGCTAATTCCTTCCTCTGGAGTCACTGTGTGAGGTGACAGCTATCCATTTATCTTTAGCCTGTTTTTCAAGCCATCCTTCTCTCTGTCCACTCTGGCCTCCCCCTGGGGTTTTGATATTCAGTGCTTTCATGGTCACCCTGATCCGGGGGGTGGGAGTGGCGTTCACATCTTCCATTTTTGTTTTTCACTTTATCTAATTTTATTGTATTAGGGGGTCACTGAACTTGGCTGGATGTACCCTTGTGCAATCTGAGATTGTTTGTCCTTGTGGTCTTCAGACAGCCATTTACTGTGCATGGTCTATGGATATTTAAAAAGGTGTAAAACATTGATCTGTTGGATCATGCTTGTAAATTCTATTAAGTAAATGCTCTGAATCCTTCCTTTTTTTTAATGATTGTATCTGTTGATCACCCACTAGGAACATGGACTTTATCTTTGTAGTTCTATCAATTTGGGCTTTAATATTTTGAAGGAATATTAGGTGGCCACTGCTCAGAAGAGTCTAAATCAAGAGGAATGCAATGAATCCTTTGGAAATGGAAGCTACTTCTCACACTGAAGAGCTCCTTGATGCTGCCCTGCTTTAGCACAGTGGTTCAGGGTAAGGGTTTCTCCCCCAGCTCTTGCTCTTCTGTCCTATGTGGAGGAGGGCTGTTTATGCAACAAATAGGTAGAAAAAATCTACTTTGTATCACATGTTGTGGACACAACAGTAAACAGTCCTTAATGCAATAAGTGTACAAATATGTAATTACAGATTATGGTAAAAACTATGAGGAGACAGTGCTGCTATCCTAGGTTTCCACTGGGTGGTGGTATCAAAGACCACCCAGAATGAACAGGTGATCTCTGATCCGGGGGAGGTTGGGGCCCTGTAAGCTCAGAGACCACAGCCCCAGGCCCCCTGAAGACTGGAGCAGGACGAGCAGGGCCCTGCATTGTAGTGTACTGACAGTGTGGGGAGGAGAGAGGGTCCCAGCTGGGGCAGGCAGCAGGTGCAGGGTGGAGGTGGAAGGAGGGATAGGTGGAGGCGCCAGTGGGTGGTACTCAGAGCTACAGCGAGGAGGAGTACAGTACCCAGGGAGAGAAAACAGAGTAAGAGGACACAAGCCCTGACAAACTCTAGCTCTCCACAGGCAGTAATAGCAGAAAGTTCAAGAACCGGTGGGGTCAGACAAGTGCACCCTGGGATTGCTTTCTTCCCCAGGTGTTAAAAACCTGGTGCAGAGCTCCTTGGTCGTGGTAAAATCCATCAGCTCTGGTTCCACCCACTCCTCTCCGTGCTCCCAAGGAGGCTGTCCCCTAACGGTGGCCCTAGGGAAAGGCGAGCGCAAGGTCATAGTTGTAGCCTGCCGCGGAGTCACAGGACGCTCGGCAGACGGGCAGCGCACTCTGGAAGGCCAGCCGGTCCACTGCAAACTCGTAGGCATGGATCAGCCCTCGGTGTCTAGGGGAAGCACAGGGACAGCAAGGGGGTCAGTCTGGTGCTGCTGGCCCGCTCCCCAGGGCAGGTCTGTGCGTTCACCTGAGATATGACACGCTTCCTATATCACACAGGTCCCTCGGGCCCCTACGGGGGTCGGACACTCAGAATCTCTGGAATCGACATGAGTCTGATGAGGCCAGCTGGGGTGGGGGGTCCACGTCAGGGAAGGCCAGCCAGCAGACTATAAGACATACTTGCACGGGGTCTCTGGGAGTGGGGGAAACCGAGTCACCCTGCAGACTGAGCATAAGGACTGGGCTTATGCCACTGTTGCTGGGCATCTAGCCACAGCAGTTTGAGTGCTCAGCCCCCCTGGGCATCCCCACCCCACGCGCTACTACCCACACAGCCACATAAGCTCACAATTTCTATGAAAATGGCTTGTTGCCTGTGACCCTGTGGAGACAAGGTGGCTTGGAGGGATTCCAGAATGAAATCAAACTAAGATGACCTGCTCTGCACTCCTGCAGCCCCAGCCCAGCCCGCTGACCTCCGGTGAGTGGTGAAGTTGTCCAGGTCAGTGTTGCGCACCACCCTCTCGTAGGGCACGTTGGCCGTGATGAGGCTGTGGCTGTTGAAGGACAGGTGACGAACGGGGTGCCTGGAACATGACAAGAGAGAGGTATAGGAATGGGAAACCCCCCAAATGGGGCACATCCTCCTAGAGGTTTAGAGTAGAAGGGACTCTAGAACCCTCTGCCAAGCTTCTCATTAACAGAGGACAAACCAGGGCCTGCAGAAGGGCAAGGTCTTGCCTGAGGTCTACACACTGGGCCGTCCTGTCAACAAATCTGGGTGCCCCCTGCTTGACTACCCTGCACCATGATACGTTCTGGACATAGAGGAGGTTAGCTATATGTGGTAGAGAACAGCCCCACTGCTGGCCAGCCTTGGACAAGTTCTGCAGGCTGGGCCACCCGGCTGCGGGGAATGGGGCTGATCCGTAAAGGCTCTTCCTCCTAACGAGGTACAGGCTGTCTGCATGTGCTTTTGTGCTGCCAGATTTTGCAACAATGGCTTGAAATCCATGTAACAAAGCCTTTGCTTCATTTTGAAAACTTTCATCCAGTGCCTCATATGGTCCTAGCATCAGCCAGGAGACACAGGATATAAAAGATGTCCTCATGCAAGCAGGAACCTCCATCAGAGGATTCCTAACTAGCTCAGATGCATTCCCACAAAGGGGAAACAATGTTTCTAGAGTATGAGAAAGATCAGGAGCCCCCAGGATGGGACAGAGGATTCCACACTGGGCCACAGGCCTCTGAGGAAGGCAGAGACAAGAGAAAAATCGTGCCGGTGGAGCAGGGGCTGCTCCTGAGATCCCCCACAAAGCAGGGGGAGGCTTCGTGGCTGAAACAGAACATTCTCTTGAAAGTATCGAACGTTCAGGGGCATCAGAGGCTGGCCTGGTCAGTCCAGGATTCAGGACACCAGCTAGAAGAGAGTATGGCTGGAAGATTTTGCTAGGGGCCCAGTAAGGTGGGAGGACTGGGGGTGGGGGGTGGGGTGGGGGCTAAAGCTGTTTGATGGAAGAGGCTCTCAGGTATAGCAGGGCTTGATCAGAAGCTCAAGAGAACCCAGACCAGCTGTGTGCACTGGCAGGCGAGGACCTGGCGAGCACAGAAGCTCTGGGTGGGAGACTGAAGTGAGGCCCACTCCTATCCTGGTGGAAATGGGGATCTTGCCAGGGACAAGCAAGTAACCAGAGTTGAGGACCAGTGGTATGTCTACAAATGAGCTAGGAAGACAAGTGCTGGGACGGTAAAATTCTGGGGAAGACTCTACTGACCCAGGCTTCATCCAAATGATGCACTGGAGGGACCTGCTGGAGTGCCGGCCTAGTGAAGTAGATGGAGCTACTGCTGGCAAGAGGGAGAAGGGATGGTGGCCCTGGAGGCTGGAGCCGCCTAGAAGGGGAGATTGATCAGCTCCGTAAGCCAATCATAGGGGGCTCTTGAAAGCAATAAAAGGGCCTCTCTACTGGCAGGTGTATCTGGGATGCCACCATGGAGGAGTTTTGGTTGCCTTTTGGCACCACCTGGTGGCAAGTCCATGCATCACCACAGAAAGCAGAAAACGGGATTACACACCTGTTTACTGAGTAAGGCAGGGCTGGACAGTCAGGCAGTGTAGACAGGACCCAGGGCTCAAGTCTGGTAAAAGCTGCTGAAGGGAATGAGCACTAGCTCCCACTGCTCTCTAAGCAGCAGCCAATTCCTCTTTTAAAATCTTGCCTCCTTTTGTACCTGACCTGGCCTGCACTGCCTTCACCATGACTTGCAATTTGTATTTGCAGGTCTTGGCATCTATGTATTTCTTCTTCTTATGCTCAGATTCCACTTCCCAGGATCTGTCTCTGGGAAAGAAGGCTTTCCTCCTCACCTTGCCCCAGGAGCAGAGGCTCCCACGGGAGGCATGGAGGGTGGGGTGAGGTAGAGACAGAGCCCTCGCCCCAGGCAAGATGGCCTCAAGTCAGTTCCAGGAGACAGGTCTCCTTAATATGATGGGCCTACGTCTGTGAGGCCGCCCACCCAAAGCATGGGATAATGAAGTTGAAACAAAGCCTGAATACTTTCAGCCCTATGGTGCCCTTCTAAAAAGAGGAAAACAAGCAGATGTCAGGGTCACGCCTGTTGGGGGCTCTGATGTGGGGCACGCAGCCGGGGCATCCCTATAGGTCTTGTCTACCTGAGCTGGGTAGGAGTCACGGTAGCACGAACACCGAGAGGAGCTGCCTCTCCAGTAACCAGGGTTCCTGGCCTGAGAATCGGAACCACCGCAGCCTGCCCCGGGGCTGCGTGGCGGGGACAGGGTGGCCATGCATGTGGGCGCGGAGAGCTGGCTCAGGTGGCCGGTACCATTAGCGCTCGGTTACCTGGAGTGCACTTCCCACAGCTTCTGGCTCATGCGATAATCCCACACCGAGACCAGGCCTTCCTCGCCTCCGCTGACTATCTTCCAGTCGTCCATCTGCACCGCAGACACTCCCAGTTGGTGGGCAGAGAGTGACAGGGCGATTTTGTCAGTGCGGAGGTCATGGATCCTCACCCTAGAAGGCCCAAAATGAGCACAGAGTGGAATGGGATGCGAGTTAAAGCCCAAAATGATACATTAGTGTTCAATTGTGCGGATCTATGTACAATGATCTTGTCAAAACAGAACCTAAGAAAACCCCTTGGGTTGCAAACATCTAAATACTGACAGAGAAGTTTTACCCCCTTCTACACTTTTGCAGGAGACTAAGCTGCATGAGGCCTGAGCAAGCTGACTGTGCCTGCGACGGTCAGGTCAGAATGATTTAAAAGCCCCTGGAACGAGAGACTTAAGACGAATCCATTAGCTGACGTGTCATACTCTTTCTCTGCTCGACAGGACACATGCCTGTCCTGAGCACAAGTCCACCCAGAAGGATAAGAGTCGGGGCTGGTGTTGGTCTGTGCAGGCTGGCCCAGGGGCCTGGGGTGAGTTCAGCAGCCAGCATAGTTGTGGGCAGCGTCAGATTCGATTAGGGGCAAGAGGTAAACCAGCCACACTTTTCTGCAACCCAGACCCTAATTTTCCGGTTGGGAAATTAGCTCTTTTCTGCTATTTAACTCGAGACTTGGTAAGTTCATCACTCTCTTGTTGAAATTTGGAAAGGAATGTGTCCCTACTTGATGACGGAGAAGAGAATCATGATAAAAATATGTGGACACTTGGCTGTCACTCATCTGAAGTCTCAAAATAATTTCTTGCCTTGTCATAATCTGAATTTAAGAACCCCTTTAAAAACTACTCTTATCTAAGTATATGCTGATTTTCCACATATGGACAAATTAGATAATGAGACAAATTTCTCATCCAGCAGAAACACCAACATAGTTCCGGAAATAAGCCATAAGAGCAAAAATGTGGCAAAATTTCAGTACAGATGAATTCAACAGCCTCTGTACTGCAAGTCAAACAGGACAAGACCCTAGCACTTAGCAAGGGGAGCTGGACAAACCTAATGCTAACATGCTCAATGTGGTCCAGACACGTGGTGAGAAGAGACCATCTGAAACACATTCTGTGTCCTAAACTCCTAGTTTCTGAGCGTGCATGCACAGATCTATTTTTTTGTTTTCTGAGGAGCACTTATTTGAAACAAAAATTCTATACCCAGTGCACCTATCAAGTTTAAATACATAATTAAGATTTTTTTGTTTTTGTTTTTAACAGAAAATGACCCCAAATCAGCTACCTGTGGATACTTTCTAAAAGAAAGGGATGTAGCAAAATACTGGCAGAACACACAGGCCATGGGAAGACGTATAAAACACTCAAAGGTCGCACCAGACCGACCGCTCAGGACCTGACATGCTTGCTGAGTCACAGATGCACCCAGGACAAACCCTCCTACTAACAGTGCTGTGAATGGATCACAAAGTAAAACTCAATGTAGGTTACACAGGGAGGGGAACTTCGGAACAAAAAGCTTTATAATGACAAAGGGGACAGTTTAGTAAATGTTTGGTAAAACTACCTGGGGAAAAAAAATGGACCTAAATTTTTTTGGTAGTTTTTTTTTTAAGTAATTCAGTTTCTTTTCTTTTTTTTTTTTTTTTTAAAGATTTTATTTGTTTATTCATGAGAGACATAGAGGCAGAGACACAGACAGAGGGAGAAGCAGACTCCATGCAGGGAGCCCGATGCGGGACTCGATCCTGGGACCCCAGGATCACGCCCTGGGCCGAAGGCAGACGCCCAACCGCTGAGCCACCCAGGCGTCCCAGTAATTCAGTTTCTTAAGTCCTATGGTTCATTTTTTTTTTTTTTAAGATTTTATTTATTCATGAAGAGAGAGAGAGGCAGAGACACAGGCAGAGGGAGAAGCAGGCTCCATGCAGGGAGCCCGATGCGGGACTCGATCCCGGGACCCCAGGATCACGCCCTGGGCCGAAGGCAGACGCCCAACCGCTAAGCCACCCAGGCGTCCCAGTAATTCAGTTTCTTAAGTCCTATGGTTCATTTTTTTTTTAAGATTTTATTTATTCATGAAGAGAGAGAGAGGCAGAGACACAGGCAGAGGGAGAAGCAGGCTCAATGCAGGGAGCCCGATGCGGGACTCGATCCCGGGACCCCAGGATCACGCCCTGGGCCGAAGGCAGACGCCCAACCGCTGAGCCACCCAGGCGTCCCAGTAATTCAGTTTCTTAAGTCCTATGGTTCATTTTTTTTTTTTTAAGATTTTATTTATTCATGAAGAGAGAGAGAGGCAGAGACACAGGCAGAGGGAGAAGCAGGCTCCCTGTGGGGAACCCGACGCGGGACTCGATCCCAGGTCTCCAGGATCACACCCTGGGCCAAAAGCAGGAACCAAACCGCTGAGCCACCCAGGGATCCCCCAGTTTCCTGAGTCCTAATCTACTTGGGTTTAAGATGATTTTCTTAAGTCTCCAAATTTGAAAACCTAGATGAAATAGCTTTCTAGAAAAATAAGAATTACCCAAATGATCCCCAAGGATAGAAAAAGTAACAATGAGCAGACAGGGAAAGCTGTGGAGGGAGCAACAGTCCCCACAAACAAGCTAAATGGGCCCACCCTGGAGGGAGGAGCCCCTGGGGCTTTGCAAACCCCTCCACAGCCCAGCAGGGAAGGACGACAACTCCCCAGTTCTATATGTGAAGCCAGCATGCTGCCAGCCACAAAACTGACAAAGAGGGCAGAGTATCAAGATCGGTATCAATGCTTAGTCCTGAATAAAATACAGCAGAATCCATTCAGGATGTCTATTAATATAGTTCCCCAAGTTATGGCAACAAATAAGGAAAACCAAAGTCTTTTCCATGGATGCTGAGTCACATGGATGCTGAAAAGAAATTCGATGAGATATAACATTTATTTCTAATGAAGACTTTAAAAGATAGTGATCTACTTTTTTTTTTTTTTTAAAGATTTATTTATTTATTTATGATAGAGGCAGAGACACAGGCAGAGGGAGAAGCAGGCTCCATGCTGGGAGCCCGATGCGGGACTCAATCCCGGAACTCCAGGATCACGCCCTGGGCCTAAGGCAGGTGCCAAACCGCTGAGCCACCCAGGGATCCCCTACTAATACTTCACATTGTCTTTAAAAATAGATACAATTAGATAAAAAAAAGAAGTGGACAAATTTATTAGAGAGGACAGTTGAAGATAATTCAGTATTAAATGAATATGTCAAAATCAATAGCTATCTATCTTAGATACAAACAACCACGAGTTTTAAAAAATGTACTCAAAGATGGGCAGCCCGGGTGGCTCAGCAGTTTAGCGCTGCCTTCAGCCCAGGGCCTGATCCTGGAGACCCGGGATCGAGTCCCACATAGGGCTCCCTGCCTGGAGCTTGCTTCTCCCTCTGCCTGTGTCTCTGCCTCTCTCATGAATAAATAAATAAAACCCTAACAAAAAAAATTTAAAAAAAAAATGTACTCAAAGAAAAGATCCCGGGATCCCTGGGTGGCGCAGCGGTTTGGCACCTGCCTTTGGTCCAGGGCGCAATCCTGGAGACCCGGGATCGAATCCCACGTCGGGCTCCCGGCATGGAGCCTGCTTCTCCCTCTGCCTGTGTCTCTGCCTCTCTCTCTCTCTCTGTGACTATCATAAATAAATACAAAAATTTTAAAAATTATTAAAAAAAGAAAAGATCCCACTTATAAAAGCAATTAAACACAAAATACCTTCTAACAACTTTCCCATCTTGTAGCTCTTCCAGCCACATTGCATCAAAATAAATTCTAGATGGCTCAAAGAGTTAAATAGAATCAACTATAAGAATATTCAGAATAGGGAAGCCCTTCTAAACAAAAAACCCAGAAGTCAAAAAGGAAAATATTGATAACTACATATAAGTGTCTAAATTCTTCCCACATGGAGAAAAAAAATCAAAGGCAAGTGATAAACTGGGGATAATGTTTGCAACAGAGGTAACTGGCTAATTTCTTGTAAAAAAAAAAAAAAATTCCTTCAAATTGAAAGTAAAGTTTGATAACCTAATATTAAAATAAGAGAAAAGCTAAGGAAAAAAGTTCACAGGAAAATACTAATGGCTTTTAAACATTTGTGAGTTATGTTCACTGGTAATGAGAGAAATTATGAACTAAAACTATAGTTCGATACCACCTGTCACCTATCTACCTGGCAAAGGTCAAGTTTGGTGGTAAACTCCATAAGACCCTCCACACTAGGGAGCCTTGGACAGACAGGTACATCCATAACACTTGATAGGAGCACAATCCCCTCTTTGGAGCATGATCTGGCAATTTCCAACAAACAACAGACTTTACTTTTGATCTAGCAATTCCGCTTCTAGGAATTTAGACTATATATATATATATATATATATATATATATATAGTACATACATACATACACACACATACAAATACATACACAGACATGCAGGGGCATTAGCCACAGCACTGTTTTCAGTAGCAAAAGATGGGGTTTCTGTCTCAAACTTTAGACTCTCCCACTGAAAATAAATTACTACCATTGGATAAATAACACCATTTAAAGTGCACTGCTGGATTCACAAAGCAAGTGACTGCCCCAGGTCCCAAACTGGAAAGTAGCCTGGAGAGCCTAGGGTGAGGTAGGGTGAGGTAAAGTGAGGCTGTGAGCAGGTGCCAAACTCAGGAATCAATAGGGTTAGATCTCCCCAAAACATGGCAGCAAGATGGTAAGACCCGGGCCCACCCAAAGCGGGGTGGGGAGTGGGAGTAGGAGACGACTCCTTTAAAAACAACCAAAAACAGCCATGTAAAACTTCTGTAAATGAAGACATGGCTCCTGAAATTAAATTCAGACTAATATGTGATTAAATGGCAAATCTGAGAGATGACCTAGAATGGAGCACAGATAAACAGAGGAAAAATGTGACCAAGGGGTTAAGACATGCAAATGATAAAGGGACAGTTCACCATGTGTCCAAAAGAAGTTCCAGAAGGAGAAAACAGTGTATGGCAAGGAAGCAATATTCAAAGAGAGTTAATGGCTGGTATTTTTCTAGAATTAATGAAAGGCATTGCATACTCACACTGTATGAGCATTAATGCAAAATAAGGATTACATATTTAAGAGCATCACACTGAAGTGAGAAAATGCAAAAGACAAAAGAGGTCTTAAAAGCAACCTAAGGGGAAAAAGGGCATTACCTATTGAGGAATGGTTATCAGAGGGGCCGGAAATACTAGAAACAACATGTACCATACAGTGCCCCTGCGGAGTCTTTACAGGAGGCAGAGCTGTGCATGCCTGTAGGAGGCTGTCACCAAGCCACTGCTGCACGTGAGGAGCACGGGCCCAGTGGCGTGACAGGTGTGGGGGGTGAAGAATAAATGTGTCTGTGCTGTGTGTGTATAGGCACCCTCTGGAGAACGCTAATAGGCAGTTTCGGCTGAGGAGGACGATTAGGCTGCTCAGGAAGAGAAGTGCCCAGAAGCCTGGCTTCTCTCCATTGTGCTTTTGAATTGTCTTGAATGTGTAGGTTACCTGTTTAAGTAAAGTTGAAAATTTTTAAGATTTTGCAGGCACCTGCGTGGCACAGTTGGTTGAGCATCTGACTCGGTTTCGGCTCAGGTCAAGATCTCAGCGTTGTGAGATCCAGCCCTGGGTCAGGCTCTGCACTGGGTGTGGAGCCTGCCTGAGATTCTCTCTTTCCCTCCCCTGTTCCCACCCTTTCTCTGAAAGAAAAAAAAAAAAAGAAAAGAAAAAATTTAAGACTGGGGAAGGACACATTTGAATTGGTAACAGCAGTTACCCTGAGTAAGAGTGGCAGTAGAGGGATTAAGTGTAGACACTGCCATGTTGTTTCAGAAACAGGAACTCATTCATGATGGGGAAGGGGGGGCACCCAGAGGTCTCCAGAGGTACCGGTCATGCTCTCTTTCTTAAGCTGGGCAGGGGGGTGGGTGGTAGATGCAGGCATTCTGTGATTGTTCAAACTGTACACATAGCTTACATACACTCCTAGCTGTATGCTGTGTTTCAAATAAAACTGGATTTTAGAAATATGTAGTCCTAGAACACAGAGGAGAGACTCATTCATTCTTTCTGGCTAGCTCAGGGCACCACCTGGGCGATGCAGCACAATGATGAGCTCTGTTACTATGGCCGGCCACGCGATCCTCCCTCCCCGGGGAGGGGTCTGGGACTACAGATGCAGAGAGAGCAGGGACCAGACTTGGAAAACAAAGGTCTCCTTCTCAGCACTTACAGCCACTTGAGGCATTCTGCGTAAGAGAAGTGAGAAAAGGTATAAATGCTGTAAAAGAAGCGCTGCCCATAGGCAACAGCTGCACTGCTCGCAAAGAGCAACATGCAAAGGGGTGTTGTGGGGAGGAGGAAGGTTCTAGCCCAAGCACTTTTCAGCACATATTTGGTTAATAAGGGTCTATTTTGCTGTGGTGATTTTCATAAAGAGCTCCTCTGTTGAATATTTATACTCCATAATTTACAGTTTGGCTGTTAGGGAGACAAAGGCAAACACAAATTTGGTCCAGAAGTTCAAAGTTTGCCATCTGTTTTCCTATTGTATTTAGATACCAGCATGGGTGGCTCCAAACAAAATAAACAAATACACCAAAAGATACAGCATTTGTGTATTTTACGTCACTAAGAAAATGAAAATGGGCCAAAAGAGATGTGAACTTCTCCCCAAAGGAAAAAGGGAAAAGTATTTCTAGCATATCTCCTTAGAGAGCCATCACTCTGCTTTCTTGTCAACACATAGAAATAGCACACCCCACAGTGTGCAAAGTCCACACGAGCCATTCCAATCCACATTAAGAACCCGGTGTCAGGCTTGCACATCTGACAGCGTGCGGCATCAACCTGAACCGTGTCCCTTGGCAGAGCTGTAGCCTCAGCACTCCAGTTAAAGACTCGGTGCTGGGAAACAGGTAGCACAGCAAATGGGCACAAAATCATGCCAGGACAATGAATTCCAGGGACAGAAAGAAGCCAATGGTAGATATTGTGACTTCCTATCTAGTGACTATTTCGTCAACTTTGCCCATTGAAAAGAAATATAATTGGTCCAAAAGCTGTAATTGTATTATGTTTAATATTCATGGTTGGGTTTGGAGGGCTGTTCCAACACTCCCTCTCTCCAGCCCCTCTCTAATGAAAATCACACCATAGGAGTCGGCTCTAGCCCGCCAATTAAAATAAAAGACACCAGAACCTTCCAAAGACTCCAGCAGAGGAGCATCCATCTGATGGGCAGGAAAACGTGCTGGAACTGAGAGGGAGGCACGCTCTGGTTGGTCCTGTGCTAAGAGCTTTGAATAACTTATTATAACACTTGCAGATGGAGCAAACACAACATTTACGCCCCACTCACTCTCTCTCTGACAGCAGGCAGCAGCACACCACAACTTCGCATTCGTCAGGGCCAGAAGTAAGCTCTGAGACTCTTTAACTGGGGGTCACCACCCAGGGCCTGCCTCCCATTGGCTTGGATTAAATAGTTCTGTATGATAATAAGGCAAACTGTATTTGATGGCAAAGATGAAGCCTATTCAGACTGGCTTGGCAGTTTCATTTAGAAGAACCTGACCTAAAGCTATATTTCTATCCAGAAAATAGAGGGAACAAATAAGGAAGCATTAAAATGGAGTCCCCCCCCCCCGCTTTTTTTAAAGACCAAATTAATCAAGGAAGCTAGTATTTTTTTTTTTTAAAGAAATCAATACATGATTCTGTTTTGTCCCACTGAACCTGGGCTATTAGAGAATCTTAAATAGAACCTTATATGCCAAAATCAATAGCTCTCTCTAGAGCACTGATGATGGCCTCTGGTGAAGGATTCATTTTAAACAGCAACTAGAAGAATGTGCAGTTTTAAGCAGAATGACCCAGTTTAATTATCCAACTCTAGGATCTGCTCAGAGCTCTGCGTTTTAAAGCTGTATCTCTGAGGCTTGGGGTTCTTCTATTGCCCATAATGAGCAGTAGAACCCTCAGACCCATCACTCGATCTTTCTGGCTCTGTTTCCTCAGCTGGGCCAGTGCCGGGTGGTCTTCAAGAGCTCTGTGAACATCCTGCGATCCACCTCTAGCAAGCCTGCCTGTGATGCCACCTGTGGGCAATAATGGTGATGTATATAACCCCCGACGACCACCACCACCACCAAAAAAATAAGGCACATGATGCCAAACTGGAAACATGGAAATATTTAGCTTACTTTAACATCCTTTTAGATTTCAAATTTTAATCAGATGAATATACCTAGACTAACCCCTCTATTTTATGGTCAGTTGATTTTCAACAATGGTGCTGAACAGTTCAATGGGGCACAGAATAGTCTTTTCAACAGACAGCACTGGGACAGCTGGACATCCATGCAAAAGAATGAAGTTGCACTCCTGCCTCACAACATACACAAAAATTAACTCTAACTGCATTGGGACCTCAATGTAACAGCCAAAACTAGAAAAATTCTTGGAAGAAAACTTAAGAGTAAATCTTTGTGACCCTGGGCTAGGAGAGGGCTTCTTCAGTGTGACACCAACAGCACTAGTGACAGAAAAAAACAGATAAACTGAACTTCATCAAAATTAAAAACTTTTGTGCTTTGGGGGATCCCTGGGTGGCTCAGCGGTTTAGCACCTGCCTTTGGCCCAGGGCACAATCCTGGAGTCCCGGGATTGAGTCCCACGTCAGGCTCCCAGCATGGAGCCTGCTTTTCCCTCTGCCTGTGTCTCTGCCTCTCTCTCTCTATGTCTATCATGAATAAATAAATAAAATCTTTAGAAAAAGAAAAAACTTTTGTGCTTCAAAAGACACCACCAAGAGAATGAAGGGACAACCCACAGATTGGGAAAAAATACTTACAAATCATATCTGATAAAGGATTGGTATCTGGAATCTATGAAAGACTCTTACAACTCAATAAATAAAAAGACAAAGAACCTAGCCAAAAAACAGGCCAAGGATCTGAATGGACATTTATCTGACAAGGCCAAAAAGCACATGAAAGGATGTTCAACATCATTAGCCACCAGGAGAATGAAAATCAAAACCACAATGAGCTGCCACTTCATACCCGTTACACTGTAATTAGAGACAAGAGTGAGGACTGGAGAGGATGTAGAGAAATCAGAACCATCGTCTGCTGCCAGTGGGAACATCACATGGCACAACCACTTTCGAAAAGAGTCTGGAAGTTCCTGAAAAGGTTCAATGTTGAGTTACCATATAAGCCAGCAATTCCACTCCTCAGTATATAGCCAAGAAAACTGAAAACCTATGTCTACACAGAAATTTGTACTTGAATGATACAGTATTCCTAATAGTCAAAAAGTGGAAACAACCTAAATGTTTCATAACGGATGAATGAATAAATATGGTATATTCGTACAGTGGCATCCTATTTGGCCAGGGAAGGAATGAAGTAGTGATTCATGCTACAATGCAAGTTGCTCTTGGAAACATCATCCCAAGTGGAAGAAGCCAGTCATGAAAGATCCTATTTTATATGATTCCATTTATATAAAATGTCCCAAACAGGTTCCTGAGACAGAAGATAGAACAGTGGTTGTCTAGAGCTGGAGGGGAATGGGGAGTGGCTGCTAGTGGGTACAAGTTTCCGTTGGGAATGATGGTGATGGCTGCACAACCTTGTGAATGTTACCCTGGATTGTACTATTTCAACTGGCAAATTGTAGGCATGTGAATTTTATCTCAATAATGCTGCTAAAAATTTAAAAACTAATCTTGAGATTACAGGGTGAAAAGGCAGTGAGAACTGTTGGTGCAGTGGCTGTTGCCTTGGCAACCCACTCTCACCCTGACAGAGGCCCTTACCACCAACTCCTACTTTGATTCTCCCTGCAGAACACTGATGAGCTGCTCTGTTCCAGATCCCTGACTTCATGATGGGAATGAGCAGGCCACTGCTGAGGAGCTGGAGAACAGAAAGAATGGGAAGAGGCCTCACCTAACACAGCTCCCAACTGCCAACTACTCATTTATTGAAGAGAAAGTGGGAGTTCTGGTTCTGGCCAAGAAGAATTAAGCCCGTTGCTGCCTGTCTCCTGCTGACCGCAGCCAAAACCTCTGGATGAGACACAAAAAGCAAATATCTGAGGATCCTGGAGAGTCAACTCAAAATGGTGGGCTGTGGAGGAAGTAGCCACATGGAGAAAGGGGAGCCTCTTCTCTCTTAGCCATGCCCCAAGTATGAGCTCCAAGAGCAGAGCAGTGTGGTGGTGTAGGAGCTCAAACTCTAAAAGAAATGTCACCTTCTGAAGACCAAGGAAAAGGGCTCTTGCAGTCCAAAGAATGTGTGTGTGTGTGTGGGGGGGGGGGTGGCTTATGGGGATTTTTCTCCCTCTTTTCTCTGTTGTTTTGCCCCCGAGGCAGTCTCTAGTCATAGCACTGCATGGTGGTAGTGAAGCAGGCAGGTAAAACTGAGAGAAACCCTCTGGAAACCCAAGGGATAGAAACCCCCTGGAAGCTGGAAAGTATAGGGATGAAGAGAGGAACAAACTGAAGGAGAGCCTGTTATTATTTGTACAAGACCCCACACTATCTCAGGCTCATCTCTGAGCTATGCAGGACAGCTCCAACCCAGTTATAGCAAAGGCTCTGAAATCTCAACTAAGATTTAAAATATTGCCATCTCTAGAGGATCTGAATAGACATTTTTTCTGAAGACACAGAGATGGCCAAAAGACACATGAAAGATGCTCAACACCACTAATCAACAGCGAAATGCAAATCAAAACCACAATAAGATAGGACCCCTTACCAGTCAAAATGGCTAGTATCAAAAAGAAGTAAGTCTTGGTGAGGATACGGAGAAAGCAGGATCCTATGTACTGTTAGTGGGAACATAAACTGGTACAGCCAGTTTGGAAAACAGTATGGGCGGGGGGGGGTTCCTAAAAAAATTTAAAATTCCACTGGTTATTTACTCAAAGAAAACAAAAACATTAACTTGAAAAGATACACACACTCCTCTGTTTATGGTGGCATTATTTACAAGAGCAAGATATGGAAGCAATTTAGGTGTCCATCGATAGATGGATGGATAAGGATGTGGTATAAATATACAACGGGATATTCTCAACCATAAAAAATGAAGTCTTCCTATTTACAACACGGATGGACCTAGAAGGTATTATACTGAGAAAAGTAAATAAAAAAGACAAATATCATATGATTTCACAGATGTGGAATCTAAAAAACAACTGAATGAACAAAAAACAGGAACACCCTATTAATACAGAAAACAAACGTGGTTGTCAGAGGAATGGGGGGATGGGAGGATGAGCAAAATTGTGAAGGAGAGTAAGAGAGTACAAAATTCTAGGTGTAAAATAAATAAGTCCCAGAAATGAAAAGTACAGCACAGGGTATACAGTTAAGAATGTTGTGATAATTATATGGTAATAGATGGTAACTATACTTATTCTGGTGATAATGGATAATGGGTTATTGGGATCACTATGTTGTATACCTGAACTAATATAATATTGCATGTCAACTATATTTCAATTTAAAAAATAAAAAACCACTACTATCTCAGACTAACTATTGAGTAACATATGTGCGGGATAGAGCCAGAGAAGCATAACAAAACCTTTGAAAATTAAGCCGACACCAGAATCACCACCCACAGAAGGCAAGACAGACCTGCAGTCTGAACCTAACCAGGGTGACTGCCTATTTACGATAAACATTTTTTTTTTTTTTTAAGTAGGCTCCATGCTGGAGCCCACATGGGCTTGAACTCATGACCCTGAGATCAAGATCTGAGCTGAGGTCAAGAGTCAGGCACTTAACCGACTGAGCCACCCAGGTCCCCCTAAAACAAAAAACATTCTCCACAAGATTGTACAACAGGACAAAGTTGGACACAAGTGGACACAGCATAACATTCCAAATGTCCAGGATACAATCTAAAATCTAAAATTACTCGACATACACACCTCACCCCCCACCTCACAAAAACAAAAAACACACCCCCCCCCAAAAAAAACCCTGAGGAAAATGTGACCCTCTCAAGAGAAAAAAAACTCAGATTTGGGGAATCATCAATGACTTTAAAAGTAGCTATTGCAACTATATTCCAAGAGGTAAAAGGTAAAATAGTAAGAAAGAATGATGTTCTGAGCAGAGAAGAGATCTACGTGGAAATTTTGAACTAAAAAAATCTGAAATAAAAAATCCACTAGATGGGCTCAGTAGGAGAATGGGGATGACAAAAGAGCCGGTGAATCTGAAGTTCAATTGAAGAGTTATTATGCAATCTGAAGGACAAAAAGTTTAGGGAAGAAAATGAACAGACAAAGCATCAATGGCCTATGGGATAATATGAGAAGGTCTGACTTTGACATCACTGAGTCCCAGAAAGACAGGAGAAAGAGATTAATGCCAAAAAACAAAACAAAACAAAACAAAAAACGGAAGAAATAATGGCCACAAAGTCCCCAAATTTGGTAGAAGACATAAATGTACAGATTTAAATGGTCATTGAACCCCAAAGAGCTCACTAAAACAACGAAGTGGCCTATTTCCTGTAGTCTATCTCTCGGTAACCTATTCAGGCTTCTCGTAAAAATTATCATTCCTAAGCCATTCATTTTGCGTTCATTGAGCAAATGCATACTTTCATTTAATTGAAAACCCCATTGACAGTAAGAAGCACCATTATTTTGGGTAACATTTAATAATGCTGCCAATGGGGGTCCCTCGGTGGCTCAATTGGTTGAGCGTCTGCCTTCAGCTCAGTTCATAGTCCCAGAGTCCCAGGATCGAGCACCGCATCAGGCTCTCTGAACAGGAGGGAGTCTGCTTCTCTCTCTGCTCCTCACTGCACTCATGCTCTCTTCTCTTGCTCTTTCAAATAAATACATAGAATCTTAAAAAAGAAAAAAAAAAGTAAAGATGCTGGCAATTGATTTGAAGATGTCCTTATAGAGGACATGTCCTGATTGCACAGATGTGAAAACACAGAAAAGGGCATCTTAGAATAAATACAAAACGTCATGTTGAGCACTCACTGAGCACTAGACAGTGTAGTGAGGAGAACAGATATAAACAGAGGAGAACAGATATAAGCATCCAGTCCTAACTCTGGATACCACTCCTCTGACGTTATTCCTCACTCTTGTTGTTTCAGCAGGAAAGGGCAAAGTGTGCATTCTGAAGAAGTCCGTGATCTACTATGTTAAGACTTGTGCAGAGCCACACCTCTTTTCCTCCCCACTTTACAGCCTTCTCTCCCAGCAAGGGAGACACACAATCCGACAGCGACTATTTCCACCCTCATCATTCTCTTCATCTTTATCAGACTGTCCTGTTTTTTCTGGAAAGGGTGACAGGTTAGGTGAGCTATTCTTTTCCTTTTTATTTTTTATTTTTTTAGTTCTTTTCCTTTTTAATTTTAACTTCTCAGACCCCTCCCCCAAAACTTAAAAAATTCCACCCATGTTTGCTGATTTCCTTACATTCATGAAAAATTATATTTGTCTTAACCTGGGACAGTTTTATGTATCTTTAGAGTCCACTTCATTCTCAAGTTATTGACAGAGTACTAAGAGCACTGTAGAAATTAAGTTTAATCAAAAAAAAAAAAGGAGGGTCCAGGTTTTTAAAACTGCATTGGCTATGAAGTGACAACCAAGTACACAGTTCTCTTTATAGTATTTGACCCCTTATTCCCACTCCCACTTTTGAAATAAAACATAAGCTGTAAGAGCCGGGGTGTGCATCTCTAATGAGATCTTACTACTCGCTATGAAGCCTTTGGGGAAAACACACACACACACACACCTCTACCCTCTATTATATTTGAAAGTCTAGATTCTTTATTCTTTCCTTTTTCCAGACATATAATTCTTAACCCCTGTGTTTCAAATTCATTTTGCTTACTCTACTATTCTGATTCATGAGGAACGACCTCCTATATAATGGTAAGCCCCCCTGGCATCCCTGCAGTGGTCAAACAGCTAGCACAGAACTAGGACTGCCCTTATGAAATGCCACTTTGAGTACCCCCTTCTCAACTCCAAGCCACTGGTCTTTTCTGTACATCCACAGACACACAGGTTTAAAAAAACAATAGCAACAACCCATACCACCACCATAACATTGGTTTCCTAATGAAAGAGACTTCACACAGTCAAATCTGCACTTGAACATGACCAGAGAGGCATTTTACGCAGAGCCTTTAGCTCCTCTTCTAGCAGTCCTGCTCCAGAGGACAAAGTCAGCTTTATGGAATCTGTAGTTCTCCTAATTGACAGGATGCTGTTCAGGTGACAAGGGTCAGGACACTCTGGCTTCCAATGTCCCCCCTAGAGCTGACTGGGCTAACTTACGCAGAAAGCAGAGGCCTCTTCTCTGGAACAACATGGTGGTTTCCTGGGAACCTCGCTGCAGTTGAACACCTAAATGCTCATGCTGTAAACAAACTCTGAAGCATAACCTATAATCCTCAACCCTTCCATTTGGATGCCCTCAAAAGCCCTCTGCATTTGCTCTCCTGGAAAGAGAGTAGTACCAGCTCGGTCCCTGAGGGGAAAGCCTATCAGATAAACTCAAGCCTTTGTACAGCTCATGCTGGAAACTAAAAGGGAGTGCGGGGGGGTGGGTGGGTAAACTACAAACTGAACTGGTTTCATTTGCTGTGCCACATGTGGGGCCACTTATCAGGCCTAGTTTTGGTTTTTTGGTTTGTTGTTTTTTTTTTTTTTAAAGAAAAACTGGACATCCCTGAGGAGTTCAATTCTTGAGCTCAGAGATTACCAGCCATTTTAGGAAGCCTGGAGAAAAATTTTCTTTCAGTAGATCACACTCACATTATCTTTCTGCTCTAAGGGAAGGGGGTAGCGGAGGGGTGAAGGTCAGGAGTTGAAAATATTATTGGACACGATAATTATTTGTGCAAGCTGCTGCACTGGGCGGCAGAGGTCTGAGGCTTGGCACACAGGAGGGCCCGCTTCGCGATCTGATCCCCCCACCGAGCAGCCTGCCACCTGCAGCCCGGGGCCGGGCCCGGGGGTGGGGGTGCGGGCGGACCCTGGCCTCCAGCCATGCTACCTCTCTTCGGGGCACTGCATCAGACATGGCAGATGACCAGCCAAAAAAAAAAAAAAATAGACAAGGAAAAGAAAAGACAAGGGCGAGAGGGGATGGGGAGGGGGAAAAGACCTAAAATTTGGACTCGAAGGGTCTTTTCAAACACTTTAATCCTTTCGTGCTGATGGTTCCTGGAGCGTCCGTGGCTGGCACCAGACCCTGTACCAGGAAAATCCGACTCCCTAAGCCAAAGCGTTAAAGAGAAGACTGCTAATCAGCTAAATAGAAACTGGAACCTGTTCCCACCAAGTCCCTTTTCCCCCCATCACCAGAGGGACACCATAGTGTTCTGAAATACACTCTTGACATCATTTGGCAGGCAACCCTATTCTGTTGAACATGATTCAGCCCTTAGGTTATTGTTTTTAATATTAGAAAGTGAGCTTTTAAATGCCAAACAAATTTTGCAGCAGGGGAACAAAAGATATTCCAAGTGGTCTCACTGGACCTTCTACCAACTGTGTCCACCAAATGGCTTAAAAGACCACCTTCCTGTGGTGTTTCAGATATGAGGCAGAGACATAGCTCTGTCCAACTATTACCTAATGCAAGACTTTGTTCTCCAAGTTGACAGAGACAGTATTTAAGGATCAGGGCTGAACGAAGGCAGGCAAGGCTGTGGAGTGAGAACGTAGCACTGTGAGCAGCAGAGGGAATGAGTGAGTGCGGTAGAGGGGCAAAGCCCCAGCAGAAGCGGCCATGGCTACAAAATGTGGCTTTCACTCACACCTACCTCCTGTCCATGTTGCCACTGACCATGAGGCTGGGAGGGCTGTTCCTGAGGTTGACGCACGTGAAATCACCAAGTGCATTACCAAGCTTTGAGAGGCAGCGTTCTGCTTCCAGGCTGTACACCAGGATCTGGAGAGGAAGGAAGATACATGAGCATGGGGTTGCACACAGCAGGCCTGCATCCAACATTTATTTCAGCACTGGTACTCAGCTCCCCTTAAGGAACATGTTCCACCGCTTCATTTCCTGACATTTTCCAGGTCATGACCAGATAGGGATGCAGCTCTTAGAATGACAAAATGAAACGCAAAAGAAAATAAAAGAACATCCAAAGATTTCCTCATACCAAGGTGCACAATCCTAGGACACAAAGATTTTTTAAAGATTTCATTTATTTATTCATGAGAGACACAGAGAGAAAGAAAGAGAGGAAGAGACACAGGCAGAGGGAGAAGCAGGCCCCATGCAGGGAGCCCGACATGGGATTCGATCCCTGGTCTCCAGGATCACACCCTGGGCTGAAGGTGGCACTACGCCATGCCACCTGGGCTGCCCGAAAAAAATCTTTTTAATTGAGGTATAGTGAACATTTCCAAACATTTCTCTCTTCAGCCACTCTCCACTTGCTAATTTTAGGAGGTTCGGTACTATAAGATGTGGAAGCAAACAAAGTAGCCTTGATCTCTAGACAATGTATGCATGATGTTTGGACATTTCTGCGCTTTCTCTCCAGCAAAAAGAAAAAAACATGATTCATAAGAAATCTTTCTAAAGATTAGTTAAGCCTTTTATTTAAAAAAATCTTAGTAATTCAATAAATTAACATTAAATGCTTGCTATGGCACACCTAAGTGGCTCCGTGGTTGAGCATCTGCCTTCGGCTCAGGGCATGATCCCAATGGGATCGAGTACCGCATCAGGCTCCCCGCAGGAAGCCTGCTTCTTCCTCTGCCTATGCCTCTGCCTCTTTCTGTCTCTCATGAATAAATAAACAAAATCTTTAAAAAAAAAAATAAACGCTTGCTATAGATTAGTCACTGTTGTAAATATACATTTATCAACTATCAGGATACAGATTCTTATTTCAGTATGGAGAGGTTGATGGTCTCCACCTTGAAAACCATGATCACATTTCTAACAAGTGAATCTTTGGAAATGCTTCACAGTTAAAACAGATTATCATATTAATTAACTATTGCCAGCAGCACCTGAAAGAAAAAGAGGCAATTAAAAATTTTTAAATGCCTTCCTAGTCCATTAAGATTATAGAGAACCCGCTGAATTTTATTTTTATTTTCATGCAGTTGAAAATAAGTTTGGGGCTCCCGGATGGCTCAGTGGTTGAGCGTCTGCCTTTGGCTCAGGTCGTGATCCCAGGGTCCTGGGATCAAGTCCTGCAAAAGTCTTCCCATAGGGAGCCTGCTTCTCCCTCTCCCTATGTCTCTGCCTCTTTCTCTGTGTCTCTCATGAATAAATAAATAATCTTTAGGGGAAAAAAGGAAGTAAGTTTGAAAAAACTCCAATTCTAAAATATCTGGAAAAAAAGTTATTCTTCCAAGTAAGAACACAGAAATAATCAAATCTTCTATCTACAGTGAATAACCTAGAAGCTGCATATAATCAGCTCCTGGAGGGAGGAAAAAAAATTAACAGCAACCTCACAGTCTCTCATAAGGATAATTTTCCATGCTTCTGTATCATAATAAGAGTTTTCAGTGGTGTTCCTGGACTCAATTTCATTTTGTTTTCAACCTCCATAGTAGGAAGGTAGGCCTCTATCTTGCAAATGTCGAGGGTAAACTTCAGAATTAAAGTCTGATACTGAGTCCATCTTTACTTATTCTTTTTTTGACAAGTGGATGGGTCATCTCTGAGTGGCACAGGGAAATCTGATCCCTCTCCAGAAAGAGTGCAAATTCCTCATAAAGGCATCAAAGTTCGTAGTCAAGAGTCAAGTATTTTCTAAAATGTTTAATAATTCAACGAATCAGAATATCCGAAGAGTACCTTTACCATTAGGGTTAGTTAAAGACCACAGAGATTAGAAAACACATTACCCATCTCAGAGGCGGTTCTTTCCATGTTAAAAGTCCCTTAACGACCTTTACCATTTCTCCCTCCCTCCCTCCCTCCCTCTCTCTCTTTTAATAAGGTTGAGCAAATGGGACTTCATTTTATCTGATTGCCACAGACTAGTGAGATTAATTATTCATGCTCACACTCCCCCTCTTGTTAAGACCATGCATTAGACTAATTTTTCTCTTTATTGCCCTAGTTGGGTGAGTCTCAACCCATGGCCACTTGACTCCCTCTCAGAGGTGTATGGATATGCTGGAAAGAAGGAAAATACTACTCAGAGCTAAAATCTCAGAGAAAATGTTCTACACTAATGTGACCACCAAATCAATAGATATTGCTGGGGATTTTTCAAGTACCAAGTGTATGTTACAAAAGAGCCTAAATAAGTGATTATAGAGAAGATCTTTAAGTATGATTTCAAGTGACGAGGTTAAGACTAGTATAAATTTTGCAGAGGTAACTAAGGAGATGTGGTGTGTAGTCAGAGGACACTGGGTAATTTTCCTTGCTCTTTGGGTTCCATGTAGATAACTAGAGGGCATCTGATGGAAATGAGCATTGTTTAAAAAGAATTTCAGCAGAAGGTTCTTTCCTTTTTTTCTTCTTAGAAAATACTTAGTATTTTCATAAATCTTAGAATCCAAAGTTTCAATTTTGTTAGCTATTCAGATTTCTCTAAAATCTTTCTTAAACAATCTATTTTTTTCTGATTTCAAATGTAATAGATCTTGTAACAAATTTTTAAAAATATTTTATTTATTTATTCATGAGAGACACACACAGAGTGGCAGAGACACAGGCAGAGGGAGAAGCGTGGGACTCGATCCCGAATCCCAGGATCACGCCCTGTGCCAAAGGCAGATGCTCAACTGCTGAGCCACCCAGGTGTCCTGATCTTGTAACAAATTCTAACAGAATTACATAACAAGAAGTGGTAACCTTCCATAGATGTCTCTCAGAAAAAAACTACACTTTAGCAGTTCAGTGTATATCCTGCTAGACTTTTTTTCTGACATATGTCTGCCTTGTCTGTTTCTGTGTGTATAAAACTTTTTCTTTTTCTGAATGAGATTACTGTTTTACAACTTGTTTTTCCTAAACAACATGAGTGAGAGTCCTTTCTTCATTAGTATCATAGATAAATCTTGTTCTTTTTAATGGCTGCATAGAATTTCTCTATGGATATATAAGATACTGGTGGCTACTTGGATTGTTTCCAATTTTTTAGACCAATAATGTAATTCATTCAACAGCTAAGTCAACAAATATTTATTAATCATCTTTGCAGTAGGTACTGGAATGAATAGGGATGGCGGATGACATGCAGAAGCCTCAGCCTGCTGCCAGCTGAAACAATCTACCTCTTCACCAGCTGGTGCACAGCCACCAGCTGTCCTGCTCCTCCATACATGGGACTTGCCTCTCTGAGGAGATCCACCTTACAGCCAGCCATGTCCTTGCATCTGGTGTTGTAATGGCAGGGTAGAATCAGGAAGGAAGTAGCAGCCACAGGGTTGACATATGAGATACCCTGGTACAGGTGTGACCGTACCTTCCAGGTATGACTTGGAATATTTAATGTGCCCAGGACTGGCTTTCCAACCAAAGCATGAAGGAAAGAGCTGAGAAAAAGCTATTGACCCTGCAGTGGGTAGGTGAGGTCCTTCACCTACCCAATAAGAACTGAGGATTGCACTGCAAATGTTTCCTAAGTGTGGGACTGCTACTACCTTCATAATGAGACAGGACCCAGTTGCATTAAGAAATCACTATGAAGAGATTATAGAGCTTACAGTCCCAGACTTTTGGTCATATACTGATAAATAAGAAAGGAAATCGATTTCTGTTTTGATTTTAAACTTACCCAAACAGTAAATTCTCCTCATACTCCTCTATCTGCCAAAGGCATCACAACAACCTAAGCAGCTGGCTCACCTCCTTAGGTGAGGCACTGCCTTTCCAGAGGAGTGAGGAATGGTCAGAACGCTTCCTTACAAGATGATAGTGGCATTTAAAAGAGCATGGTGATTTAAAGATCACTTGTCTGCCACCATTTAAAAAAGAAAGCAACAAAGGGAGCTATAGGTTGGGAGACGCCAGGCTGAGAGAGTCAAAGATAAAATGCATGGTTTGGGGGAGGATATCTGAAGTCCTTGGAGATGACAAAGTCTACCTCTTTCCGGATTCCCTAAGAAACCACCCCTATTACTACACCACACACTTTGTTCTTATAAGGGGGACTAGTCATGGTAAGAAGCCAAATTCTAGAGAGTAAAGCAAAGAATCCTCATGTTCTTCCTCTTCTGTCCCGATTAAGCTTATCTTGTGCCCTCTCTATACCCTTGGCAGAGTTCAACTTGACAAGTTCCCCTCTTGTAGTACTAAAG
Organism: Canis aureus; assembly: GCF_053574225.1. Lineage (NCBI taxonomy): Eukaryota > Metazoa > Chordata > Mammalia > Carnivora > Canidae > Canis > Canis aureus. The sequence continues at coordinate 17,169,161 of NC_135637.1, read as the reverse complement.
CTACTGATTATCTACACACTTCAGCTGGTGTTCCCAAGGACCCATCTTGAACTGCATATCAGCTGCTTTCCCCAGAAGGGTTGGTTCTCAAATACTGGAGGCTGATTTGGGCAGGCCAGCTGAGGAGGCTCTGTTACCAAGCACCACATGCTATAAAACACTGCTCAGACTTAGACTCTAAGTTCCTTGGAGCAGAAATCCTATCATTCATTCCTGCAGCAGTGATCAAAGACCCAGCATGTGCTAGGAGATTAACTGATTGGTACATGGTATCTGGCAAACCCAGAGCTTACCACAGTCTGGTTCATAATAAATACCCAGATACACTTTTTTTTGCTTGACACGTTCTTTCCCATTTCTGGATGCCTAATCTTACTACTGCATATTCAAAGTATCAATTCATCTCACTCAAAATAGAAGGAGGTTCCACAGATCTCTCTCCAGAATATCCAGATTCTAGAACACCCAAACTGTATCCAGGCTAAGGTTTTACCCTGACAACACAGCAGACTAGAATATGTGGAAAACCCTCCTGTTTACAAACACTGAAAGTGCTGGGTAAGTTTCAGTCTATTAAACATTCTTCAAACATTCTGTTTAACTCCTAAGAAATCAGAGAAATTCTCAGGAGCCAAAAATGAAGAGGGCACTAAAACCAGAAAAGGAAGTGGCACTCATGTCAGGGGCTGCTCTGAGGACATCTGCCAATGTCAGGAGCCTAGAACTAGGGAAAGAGGAGGCAAAGTTTCTACCCAGCACCAAATGGAACACCAGAACCAAGATGTCTATCTACCACTGGGGCCATTGTATGGATAGCACACTCAAAAAGCAAAATAGGGAGAAAGCCAATCTACTGGCAAAGAGAGCCTACCTGAAAACTTGTCTGACTCAGGTTCAGCTCAGGATGAAAAATGTGGACCCTGGGTTTGAATTTATACTACCCGCAAGGCCCCAACTCCCTATGCCTAGTAATTATTTTCAGGTTGGTAACAAGTCTCCTGGTACCTGGCAGAGTCTTCTCAGGAGGAAGACCCTCTCAACCCAGACGCCTTAGGAAACCTACAAATCAAGATCAGCCAAATATGAGTTCATAATAAAAAAATCCCAGGGCAGCCCCAGTGGCCCAGCAGTTTAGCGCTGCCTTCAGCCCGGGGTATGATCCTGGAGACTCAGGATCGAGTCCCACGTCAGGCTCCCTACATGGGGCCTGCTTCTCCCTCTGCCTGTGTCTCTGCCTCTCTCTCTCTCTCTCTCTCTCTCTGTGTGTGTGTGTATCTGTCATGAATAAATAAAGTATTTGAAAAAAAAAAATCATAAATACAGAAAGAGAAAACTCAGCATAAATTAGAGGTAGAAAACAAACAGAATAGACTTCCAAGAATATCATATACTTATTAGGTAAAACAAAAATGTTTGCTGAAAACGTTTATAGAAATAAAAGAGGGTGAGGGTTCAAAACCAGCAGAGCAGCCTTGAGATAAACAAAATAAATAGAATTTCTAGAAATTATAAAGGCAATGGATGAGTTCAACAAGTAATTAGAGTTCAAGAGAATTCCGTAAACCAAAGACAGATTTGAAGACATCTTTCAGAACGCAACACAGAGAGGCAGTGATGGAAAGTGTGAGCAAGCAGTGCATAGCACAGAGGACAACAGGCTGGTCCAATATACACCTACCCTGAGGTTCCAGACAGGAACAACAGATAGGATGAGGGAGAGGAAGATTTTGACAAAGGCTCAGAATGTTCTACAACTGAAAGGGAACAAGCACAAGAAATCCCAAATGGGAAAAATAAAAGTCCATGCACACCTACAGACACATCAGAGAGAAACCAAAGAAAAGTAAGGAACAGATCTTCAAAGCAGACAAAAGAAGAGAAAGAGTCCTGAGAGCAATGGCCCTTAGACTGACAGCCAAGTTCTCAGTGACACCAATGGAGTCAAAACCAGTAATCTCTTCAAAGGGCTGAGAGAAAAGAACTGTCAGCCTACCATTATAAAGAACAAGCAAAACTACCTTAGACTGAGGTGAAATAAAGCGGTTTTGGGGATAAAAACAGAGAACTCTTATGCCTAAGAGACTCTCACTAAAGGAACATCTAAAGAATATACTTTTAGAAGGTGGAAAATCATTCCAGAAAAAAGGCCTGGGACACTGGAACAGTGAGTAAAAATTCAGGTAAATGTGCTTAAGAATATGCAAATACTATCCACAACAACAATGCTGATTGGGGGTTAAATACGCAGAACAGACTGTCTCATCCTTCTTATTCCAAACAGACAAATGCCACGGATCAGGGCAATTCACCAGGACCACAAAGATTCCAGATGCCCAGGGGACCCTCCAGCACTACAGCCTGCAGTGCAGTGGCAGTGCCTGTGTGGCACATAGGAGGGACTCAATATGTATTTGACGAAAGAATGAATAAGTGCTACACATCTCTGCCTGTATCTATCGATTACAGGCCAACAGCACACTGGCCTACAGTAGAGATTTGCTCCACGCATACAAATGAACACATTAAGTCGATTTGCTTTTGCACTCACAGCAGCATATTTAGCCGTTTCAGAAGTGGGAGGTACAGTTTCATTCAGTACAGATCCTAAAGTACAAGATTAGTAATGCTCATTAAAAAAAAAAAAAAAAGATACAAAAGAAAAAGACTTCTCGGTCTTTGGAATAGAATTTAGTCATGTACATGACCCACTTTGCTATTCTGACCCAACCTAAGTATGACCCGCAAAAATGTGGTTAAAAATTTCACTATAAAAAAATGCAGGGTCTGCATATTCATGTTCACATACAAAGCTAAGTGAACAGCCTCTATAAATTCACAGATGAGCTAAGATTTAAAAAAAACGATGAGAAAGACAACTGGGGTGGGAGGGGGGATCTAGTGAGAAAAGAGTAAATCATACACAAAACAGCCAATAAAAAAATAAAAAAGCAGTTAATATACATGAATAATGGATGTCTGATTTAAAAGCAGTTTACTCCGATATGATGTAATTTTTGACAATCAGCCAGAGAGACTATTTTGTAAGTCCTTGCCAGAGAGAAGTCAGAGTGTGAGGCTTGGTAACACGGCGTATCTGTGAACATGTGCACAATGACTCTCGCCGCCATCCCAAAGGTGACTTTCTGTTGGCAAACAGAAACTTGCCTCCCAGGTGCACTTAGCAGCAGCAACCAGCAAGATGCGAAGCTTGAAGAAATGGACCCCCGACACAAGTACAAATCCCTGAAGTGTAGCACCCCCTCAACAGTTTCCATGACATGCTCCTGGCACAAGCCACAGTCAAATGCAGCACAAAGGGAGCAGCAGCCTGGGCTGCTTTCATGTTTAAGTTTTAATTGGAGTGACAAGCCCACAAGGCCAAGATATTTCAGGGATGGGACGGTGTTGCTGAGTGTCGCCAGGCGCTGGGTAGGCAAGGCCCGTGTGCGCTCCCCACCACCACGTGCCAATGCACCTGCAACCCCCGCTGTTCCAGGACTGGACTCTGCCTGGGAAGGCACTGCCAATCACTGCAGGCTGTGCCAACGTGGGGGCTTTGTGGTGTGGGCAGATGTCTACAAAGGACCAGAGTGAGGCCAAACCAACACCTATTGTGACCTAAACCTGAAAAGAACCCAGAGAGCAAGAGTACGCTTGGGTGAAAATGCAGGCAGACATAATCCAAATCTCTCTCCCTCTCTCTCAACCCTACGTCCATAAATGCTGGAAATAATAAAGGCAAGGCAGGTCTGCTCTGTGGGGGTGAGCAGAATATGGCTCTCTGCTTTGCTTCAGGGCTCTCCCTAGACAATCTCTGTCCTAGTGCTAGAATAAGGAACAGAGATGTGACCACAAAGAACTGGTTGAGGGGTACGTAAAACAGGAACTGTTCCTCATCAGAGCATTCAGCACAATGAAGAATTATGCAAACGTATAACCAAAAGCTGACAATCCTCACATCCTCCTGTTAGGCTCCCAACATGCCTCATGGTAAACAGAATGTGCAGCCAGCTTCAAAGCACTTCAGCAGTAACCACAGGTAACTGCTCACAGCCCTCATGAGAAAGCTTTTCCACCTCTTTCATACATGGAAGAAAATGAAGGCTGCTGCTGATGAAATGAATTCTTGAAAATCACAGGCAACCTGGACATCATTTCTTTAATAGAAAGACTGCAAGCAAGATGATCCCCATGGGACAGTGTCAGTAAGCCTACAGACTTAACATCGGACTCGACGTGCAGGCTGTCACACTGGCCTGGCTCTCCGTTCCCATTTGACTAGCCCAGTGACTTCTAGCTTGGCCCCAGGTTAGACAGGACAAAGGCTTAGAAGAGGGCAGAGTGTGGACACATAGGACAGCTGATGGGCGAGAGTGAACAAATTCACTGAATAGTCAGGGCCTTTGGTGTCAGGCAGACGGTCCACCCTACAGCTGTGGTTCATGACTGTACACCCACATAAACACGAGCTTAGAAGTGCTTCACACATAAATAATACTATAAATTGTAGCTGTTCATAATAATCCTGATATTCCTTTCACATAAATCCTTTCAGAATATTCCATGTGATTCTCACAACCACCAAGTGGAAGACAAATACTACTACCTACATTTTATACATGGAGACGCAGAGGCCTAAATCATTTTGAATAGCTTGCCCCAATTACGTAGGTGACAATAGTAGCCAAGGACACAGCAGGCAGAGCCCAGGCAGTCCCATCCCAACGTCAGTGTCTGCCACTGTATCACAATACCTTTCTGGTTTCCAAGAAAAATGGTTATTAATGATGACTAATGTTTATAGTGTTCTCTTAGGTGTAAAAGACTACCATGATGCAGTCTCTCACCTGCTCCCCACAATCACATATGGGGTGGGTCACACGATTTCACTTGCTGTACACATGAAGAAATGGGGGTGTGAAAAGGTCAAAGCATTTACAGAGTTATAAGGTTTTGGAGCCAAGATTCAAACATGGGTGGTAGGCCTCCAGGCCCATGGTCTTTAAACCTCTATCCCACGGGGCACAGCGTGTCGCCCCAGGACAAGAAGCATCACAGTAACTCTTGACATGCAGATTCTCAGGCCCCACCCCAGACCTCCTGACTCAGAAACCTTGGGGGTAGGGTCCAGAGATCCATATGTTTCTATACCCCCTTGGCATTTGAGAACCCCTCGTTGCACCTATACTGCCTCCCAAGCCAAAAATGAGTCTCCATCATGACATATTACTCAGCTGTAAATGCTTACTTCCTGCCTCCCAGCTAATGCTAATCTAGTTAAGGATAGCGCTGGGCAGTAACTACCAAAAGGTGAGATTTAGACCAGGTACCACACAAGTCAGAAAAGAAGGGTGCTCACTGAGAGCCAGGCTATCAGTAAGGCTCCTTCTGAGAAGTGAGACTCTGGATGGACCTTTCCTGCAAGGACATGGAGAGACAGGAGGGAAAGAGGGAATGCTACCACTAATCAGTAACAAACATGTCATATCATAGATTGAGTCTTACTGGAGCAAAGGACACATTCTGGAGGTGTGGGATGGAGGGCAGGAACTTGACTCCCATAGGTCTTGAGGGCCAGGCTGAAGGCTAGCACCAGGGCTTTACCCACAGTCCTCAGCACATAGCCACTGCTCCGATAAAGCCTGACAGAAGCTATGAGGAGGTACACTAACAGGTGGTATAAGAGTTCAGAGGTGCAGAAAGAGCAGGGACAAGTGAGGAAGGTGGACTGGGGAGCAATTATTTTCATGTCATTTTTGTGAACATGAGACAAGAGTTCATACCCCAAGGAAACACTGCAGTATAATGAGGCCACCTAGGAGAGCAGATGGAGCCTGACCAGAGGTCCTAGCCTAGAAAGATCCAAAGGATCTGGGTATTGAATTTGGTCCACGTCCAGTCAGGGAGTCCCATATCAATGGACCTTTCTGGAGCAGGAGAGGAGCAGAGGCTGGGGCCCAGGTCCCAGTAGTGCTTTCTGCACGCCCCAGTTCAGACGGTTCCTGGCCTCGTTTATTCTAATAGTTTTTGTTTTGAAACAACCAGTTATCATCTTACAATCCTGTAGATTGGAAACCTACTGTGGGTCTCATCGGCTAACACCTAGGTGTCAGCAATGTTCCCTGCTGCAGCATAGGGAAGAATTTGTTTCTTTGCTTTTTCCAGCTTCTAGAAGCTGCCCACATTATTCCCTGGCTCTTAGATCCCTTCCCTCCATCTCCAAGCCGTCAACAGAGAGTCAGGACCTTCTCACAGGGTACCACCCTGGCCTCCTCTCCTGCCTCTCTCTTCTACTTTTAAGAACCTCTGCAGGATGCCTGGGTGGCTCAGAGGTTGAGCATCTGCCTTTGGCCCAGGGCATGATCCTGGGGTCCAGGGATTGAGTCCTACGTCAGTCTCCCTGTGGGGAGCCTGCTTCTCCCTCTGCCTATGTCTCTGCCTCTCTGTGTCTCTCATGAATAAATAAATAAAAAAATTTTTTTTTTTTTAAAGAAAAGAACCTTTGCGATTACAAGAGGCTTACCCAGATAAGCCAGAAAAATCTCCCTATTTTAAGGTCAGGGGATTGGCAACCTTACTTCCATCTACAACCTTCATTCCCTTTTGTCCTGTAACCTAACCTATTCACAGGTTCTAGCAATGTGGCCATGTGGTGAAGGGGCACTCTGTTGGATTTCTGGCCTCATCGTGATACACTGTAAACCTCATTACTCATCTCAAATTCCTTCATTTGGAATATGATCGCTCAAACTTGGACTGAGCTGAGTTTTCCTTTACTCTGCAAATTAACACACAGAGAGAATGCTTAAAAGAGTAACTTTCTGTCCATTAGGACTCATCTGCAGCTCAATAATTTATAATTATTAACCTACTCTAACGTGATGCCTCACTGAAACTGGAGTGCTGAGTAGATGAATAAATCATATTCCATCTATATGCTGAATAAAAAGCAAAGTTCTCTAACTTTTAGTATTTGTTAGTCTAAGCTGCTACGTGTATTTGAAAACAGTGAAATGTCTTCAATAATCTGACATCCCACTCACACAGGTCATTTTCTGTGTGCCTGTCTGGACATAAACACATCAAAAGCATGTAGCGTATTCTATAGTGTTACTGACAAACATTTCCCATAGCCCTCCCCCCACTGCCCCCTGATCTTTATTAAGTGAAAAACAAGCTAATTTTTTAAAAAGAATTTTATTTATTTATTCATGAGAGACACAGAGAGAGGCAGAGACACAGGCAGAGGGAGAAGCAGGCTCCCGTACGTAGCCCAATACAATACTTGATCTCAGAACCCCAGGATCACGACCTGAGCTAAAGGCAGACACGCAACCACTGAGCCACAGGTGTCCCAACAAGCTAATTTTTAACCCTCACAAAACCTAGTTGAGTCTTGGCACAAATATGGCCCAAACAGCATCTGGTCAAAGAAACCAAAACCATACTTATCTGTGAGGTGAAACAAACACAAAGGTCAACTCCAAGTTCACACTCTTCCTTGGGTGTGGATTGGTAAACCAGGATGGAAATTCCACATAAATAATCAAGAAAGCCATTAGCAAAATTGGGTCCTATTAACACACCATCTGTAGATCTTCTTTGGATAGGTGAAGAGAATTACAAGATACAAACTTCCAGTTATAAATAAATTATGGGAATGAAAAGTACAGCACAGAGAATATAGTCAGTAATATTGTAATAACATTGTATGGTGACAGATGGTAACTACACTTGTGGTGAGCATAGCACAATGTATAGAATAGTCAAATCACTGTTATACACCTGAAACTAATATAACATTGTATGTCAGCTATACTTCAATTAAAAAGAGAGAAGAGGGGATCCCTGTGTGGCTCAGTGGTTTAGCGCCTGCCTTTGGCCCAGGGCACGATCCTGGAGTCCCGGTATCGAGTCCCGCATCGGGCTCCCCGCGTGGAGCCTGCTTCTCCCTCCTCCTGTGTCTCTGCCTCTCTTTCTCTATCATAAAATAAATAAACAAATCTTTAAAAAAAAAAGAGAGAGAGAGAGAAGAGGGGCACCTGTTGGCTCAGATGGTTGAGTGTCTGCCTTCAGCTCAGGTCATGATCCCAGGATCCTGGGATTGAGCCCAGCATCAGGCTCCCTGCTCAGCAGGGAGTCTGCTTCTCCCTTTTCCTCTGCCCCTCCCCACTGCTTGTGCTTGCTCTCTCTCTTTCTCTCTTTCAAATGAATAAATTAAAAAAAAAAAAAAAGAGGAAAAAAATTAGACCCTAAATAAAATTCTAAGCTAATTCAAGAGGCAAAGGAGAAGAAAGGCAATGATCCTCATATACTTCAGGATAATCATCTTGTAATCTTGTACAAGCTTCAATGTTTATAAAAACTAGGAAATGATACAAATGTCACTGGTATACAAAAATCATGCAAATGTAAGTGAAGACAAAAGATGTTTAAGACACAGTGCCAGCCCTCTCCAATAAGGCTTCTTGTGTCAGAGGCTCTGACACAAAGTGACTCAGCATTCATATTAACTTAATCCATTAGTTCTGCAAGAAGCTAAATTAATCCATCCCTTATCTATTCTAAATGTATTCTTCCAAAAACAATTCTTGGGAAAATGAATCTTGCAAAGCATCACAGACTGTTATCCCTACAAGCATGGCTTTAGCCCGATTATCCTTGCACTAGTCCCCATGTTCCAGCCAGCCCGTATCACCCAAATGCTGCTCCCCTGCCTCGCCTCAAACTTCTCCCCTCCAGGTCTGTGGCCTGTGCCTGGGTTTGCCCCCTTCCCAGTCTTTTCATGATGAACTCTAACTTGACCTAAAGCTAGGGGGTGGGAAGGTGAAGGAGGAACCTGACAAGCGCTGAGCACCAGCCCCAAACAAAGCACATTGCCTGCCTTTCCCAGGTCTTCTCCCTTTCCAAATGGGGGATCTTAAGGCATGCACATAACCCACCTAAGGTTTATCTGACTCCAGAACCTTGCCAAGTCCCCAGTGGCTATTCCACTACTTGACTGGAGCTGAAAATACTTTCTCCTGTATTTCCATCCTCTGAACTGTCATTCCCTCTCAAGAGTGGTTCAGGACTGCTAGAGACACTAAAGCCCTCTTAACTTCCTAAACAGCAGCAATATTCCAAGAAATGCTTTTTGTGGAGTCACTTGTCATTGGTTGCATAGGCTATCAGAGGTGGTGGTGTCCCAAAAGGTCTCTAAAGTCAGAGGTTCCATGCTCTGCCCTGAGAAACCCTAGAGCCATGGAGGTGCTTTGGGGTTTCTACAGCATGTGAGAATTTATTATTATTCATTAACAACACAGAACGATTGTCTCACCTCCTGGTACCATTTTAGTGCTAAAACACATATGAAATGCATTTTAATGTTCAATCATCAATGGTTTATCTGTATAACTTTTCATTGCTCTGAAATTCAGCAACTTCAATAAGAAGGCCTCCACAAGCCTCAGGTCCATCTTTATGGGGAGAAAACCACCTTTCTGTTGCTAAGTTACTGGTAAGGCCCATGAGGCAGTAAGCCCCACACAAAGGTTGTTTTGATTCATCTCAGTTTCCAGCACGATCAGAAATCTAGCACATCAAGGCACCTGGGTGGCTCAGTTGGTTAAGCATCTGACTCTTGATTTCAGCTCAGGTCATGATCTCAGAGTTGTGATCTCAGTGTGGTAGCATTAAGCCCTGCATCGGGCTCCCCACTCAATGGGGAGTCTGCTTGAGGCTCTCTCCCTTTCCTTCTCTTCCTCCCTCCACTTGCACACACACTCTCTCTTTTATTTATTTTTTTAAAGATTTTATTTATTTATGAGAGACATAGAGAGAGGCAGAGACACAGGCAGAGGGAGAAGCAGGCTTCTTGCAGGGAGCCCAAGATGGGACTCGATCCCAGGTCTCCAGGATCATGCCTTGGGCCGAAGGCTACCACCAAACCGCTGCACCACCCAGGGATCCCCTCTCTCTCTCTTTTAAAAAAAGAAAAAGAGAAATCTAGCATACAGCATGGGTGCAATAAGCAGTCACTAACAATGGCAGCAACCTCAACAGCAAAAATGGACCTTTTTGGTAGTCCACATCACTTAGTAACCCAGAAAACGGGTCTCCAAGAGCTGTTTTCCTAAATTTCTCCAAGAACAAAGTATATATAAAAAATTTTAAAGCTTTTAAGGTGAGAGTGAAAAGGAAATTAGCCATTTACTTTGTGAACTTTCAATTTTAAATTAGTCATCCTGTTTGTAAAATATGAAGGTTTTGTTCTCTGGAATAGAACTTTGAGCAAAAGATGGATTTCCTATTCTGGTGTAGGTATGGGAGAGAGGAGCCCGAATCCATGGGCACTGTGTTTCTGATTCCAAGGGCTTTCTCGGATATATGTTTCAACTTATGATGAGCACAAACCACCAATCCAGAGTCCTTTCACGTCCATGAACAGGGAATGATTATCATAGGAGACGTTAGCAATTATTTTCCAGCGTGATGTAAGCTGAGGCAGCAGCGCCAAGCAAGCGTCCTTGTCAAACACGTTCCAGCCTTCTGGATTACTTCACTCACATCTCCCTGGTTAGGATGCACGCCGCATGCTGCTTAATACAATCTGCCATCCAATGCCAAGTACTTCAGAACTAAATTAGGAAATATGTCCAAATACATGGAATGATGCTAGGAGCCCTAAATGGGTCTCTTTCCTTTATGAGGCATGAGACTCTTCGTCAACATAATGCTCTTAAATGAGGCAATTCTAGCTTCTAATCCTCTACCTCTAAGAGCAAAATTTAATTCAAACAGCATAAGAATTAATAAAGATAATACGGTATCATAAATAGCATTTTCATGGATGAAGTGTTTTTGACAGATTCAGGAAATGTGAGACATAAAAACAAATCTTAGAGCAATGGTAACAGAGTTGACACTGATTTTCGCACTATAGCACAATGGAGGCTAGAGTAATTGCAATAACATTTGCTTTCCCTCATGATCACATGCCACTTAGCAATGGCTATCTTTCAAGTTATTTATGCCACTGAAGTCAAGAGCCCAACAAGGCAATACCAAAACTCTGGAACTTGGGCAGCCTGGGTGGCTCAGCGGTTTAGCGCCACCTTCAGCCCAGGGTGTGATTCTGGGGTCCCGGGATCAAGTCCCACGTCAGGCTCCTTGCATGGAGCTTGCTTCTCCCTCTGCCTGTGTCTCTGCCTCTGTGTGTCTCTCATGAGTAAATAAATTAAAAAAAAAAAAAAAAAACAACAACAACAACAACAACAACTCTCAAAACTCTGGAACTTTTAAGTCTGGGGATCCCTGCACACAGGCAAACCAAGATGTACCAGAGCACTAACTCTCTCTCTCTCTGATCCTTCCTACCTGAGCTGGAAACAGCTGAACAACCAGCTGTATTTACAAGCCTTTTCTTAAGACTAAATACATCTATCTATCTATCTTTCTTTCTTTCTTTTTCTTTCTTTCTTTCTTTCTTTCGTCTTTCTTTCTCTTTCTTTCTTTCTCTCTCTTTCTTTCTCCTTCCTTCCTTCCTTTCTTTCAGAGAGAGGGAGAGAGAGAGAGAAAGCATGTGCGCACATGTGAGGAAGGAAGGGCCAGAGGGAAAGAGAGAATCTTTTTTTTTTTTTTTTTTTTGTATATTTTTTTTATTGGAGTTAGATCTGCCAACATACCCAGTGCTCATTCCATCAAGTGCCCCCCTCAGTGGGAAAGAGAGAATCTTAAGCAGATTCTATGGAGCCTGATGCTGGACTTGGTCTCATGACCCTGAGTTCATGACCTGAGCTGAAATCAAGAATTGGGCGCTTAACCAACTGAGCCACTCAGGTGCCCCAAGACTAACTACATTTGTGCTACATTCCTTGGTTTCATTTCCTTAGGAGACTATGTATATTAACAGAGCTAGGCTCCAACAAGAGCCAATTTGCTGAAGTCTGTGTAGAATGCCATTTGAATGCTCTAATGCCAGGAACACAACTGGTGTTCTCTACCTCTGTATTGAAAACATGTCCAGCTGGCTAGCTAGATGTATGAACGGATGGATTTGAATCATTATTACTTGATGCTCAGACAGCTGTGGTGCCTATAATATGCTAACGTGATCAATATATGGTACAAGGATATTCTCCAACTAAACAAAAATAACACCTCTGGAATACTTCTACAGGTTAGGAAGATTCTGGTTGCTGACTCAAATTCTGTATCAACATTTGGACTTCACTGTCTGCTTTGATCACACTTAAGCAACAACGGATTATAACTAAACCCCAGTTCTGTATCAATACAAACGAAGATAAACCAAACTCTCTGTTCTCATAAAGCCTTCATCTGAATCCTAAATATACAAGCCAGAGGCACAGACACAAACCTCTATGTGTATGTAGTTCTAGGCAAACTCTACTGCTAATAGTCTCACACCAGCCTAATAAAATGTGCTGGGCCACACGCTGCCAGGCCCAAGCAGATAAAACCAAAACATGGCATTCACAAGCACAGGGACACTGGGCACTGCACATGAGACTGTTTGGGAATTATGATATTACATTATAGGATAGCAGGATGATACTAAAATCTTATTTAGTCACCCATAACATGGCTTAATTCACTCAGAAATGTTACAGGACAATTACATTTCCTAAAAATGCAAGTTTTTCTCAGGAAGCAGAGAATCCATTGAACAAAATCAGATGGAAAGTGCTGCCTCCTGAAAAATGAGGAAAGTTTCATAGATATAGCTTGGCTTCCCTCGTGTTCCAGTGGGTGGCATTCATGTTGGAGAAACATCTCAATGCAAAGTTATTACTGCACTACTAACAACAACCAGCCATCCACCCACATAAGTGTTGGAAGGTTTGGAGCTACACTCACAAAATATTTGGATGACTAATGTTACTGTTAGATTCAAAGAGATCATGAAACACATTCTCGTAGCAAATTTACTACTCTCTTCATTTTAAAACATCAATGAGGGCAGTCCCGGTGGCGCAGCGGTTTAATGCCGCCTGCAGCCTGGGGTGTGATCCTGGAGACTCGGGATCGAGTCCCACGTCGGGCTTCCTGTATGGAGCCTGCTTCTCCCTCTGCCTGTGTCTCTGCCCCTCTCTCTCTGTCTCTATGAATAAATAAAATCTTAAAAAAATAAAATAAAATAAAACATCAGCGAAAAATACCAGTTAATAATGACTTCTTTGAGGAACTATAAACTTTTCAAAGTGAATTTTCATAAAATCAGTGGATTAATCAGTTGATGCTTATAATTACTGCTTTTAAGCGGGTGGGAAAACCCAAGAGACAGCCAAAAACTTCCTTACGTTAATATCTAAAGGATGTGCCTAGGCTAATTTTGTGCTGAACTATCCCCTTTACTGGTTTCTCAAATACATCCACTTAGGTAAGTAAAAGAGAAAGAGGACTTGCCTATGAAAAACTGATTAAAATAGGACAAATTTAAACCAGACTAGCGCTAAATATAACTATCACCTCACTACACTGAGAACTTGAGAAATAAAGGAGATAACCAAAACTTGAAAGTATGATGGATGAAAACTAAGAAAGCAAACAGTCTCTCTTCTCTCAACAAATGAGCTCACTGGTGACCAGAAAAGAAGGTTTTCTCAACGCCTTACAAAACCAAGAGCTCTCCCCTCCTGCACCCACTCCCCCAGGATGGCATGGCACAGGAGTTAGATTATGCTAAGGCCATCTTTCCAGCTAAATTGTGTTGAATGTCCTCCCACAAAACAGGCCAACTAGAAGCATAGAGGGAGTTCGTTGTCACAGTGAGGTTGCAAAGAGCCACATGTATTTTTGACTGCTTTATGCACCTTCCTTAACGAAGATTAGGTCATTGCAATCCAGGATGCTTCAATTCTTTAAGCATTTACTAAATTACAAAACCAGTGAACACCTTGATGAATGAGGTTTTATCTTGGAGGGGACTATACATAGGGGAAACAAGATGTAAAAATCACAACCAGAGGCCAAACTTAAAACTATGAGTGGAGGAAACAAGCAGGAAGTGTCATGATGGTAATGCTCACATGCCAGGCACTATGCTTAAAGCTTTACAGACAAGTTTTTATCTGACCCTACAACTTTATGAAGTAGCTACTATTCTGACATCCCTTTTTACCAATGAGAAAACTGAGGCATAATGAGACTTAAGTAACCCCCTTAAGGTCACACAGGGCATAGATTACTAGTGTGTTGGGACTGAAGGTCAGGCTGTGTGCCTCCGGAGCCTGCTCTTCAGGCCATAATGCTGCTCCGTGGAAGAGGGTCTCCTTGCAGAAGGAGAGGAGCTGTTGGCTCAGGAAGTTCCTTCCCAAAGATAGCACCCACTGCCAGCGGGGTCAAGATCAGGCAAATTGGAGAAAAACAAAACAAAAGTTGATCCTTTTCTCCCCTGATTCCACTGGAAGAAACAGAGATAAATCAGCTTTAAGACTAAGTACTTGGCCTATAGTCAGGATAGTAAAATATTAGGTAGTGATAAAATTTAGTCATCATGGAAACAATTTCAATTAAAAACCTGTCTCCTTAATTGTGACTCAAAGATTATCAGAAGGCACTTTTATACACTATTAGTGAGAAAATAAATTTTGGTGCAACCCTTTTAGAGGGCGATTTGGCAATGTCCATCACCATCTTAAGTGCACAGACCCTCTGACCAAGCAACATAATAACTGCTAGAATTTCTCCTAGAGGTATACTACACAAGGACTTTTCAAAGGTTGCAGTACACACTGTAGCATGGTCTTTAATAGCCCAAATAGTGAAAGCGACCTAACTGCCTACCAGCAAGGGGGCTGAATAAACAGACTATGGGTCGTAAGCATACACTGGAATCCCAGTGAGAAGGAGCATGGTATGTGCTGACAGGGAATGCTCTCCAAGGTAGATTACTGAATAAAAATGTTGAGTACAGGACAATATGTATACTATGATCTCATTTCTACAAAGATAAGTTTTTAGTGTATAAATGTACCTATAAATGCGTTAAATTTTTCTAGATGGACACCTAAAAAATGTTTAATAGTTTCTTCTGTGGAGGGAGGCTGGGGGAAGGCAGGAGAAAGGAAACAGTTACTTTTCATTTTATATCCTTTAGAAGTGCTTGAGATTCCTCTTTTTCACCATGCTGAATATATAGTGCCTGAATACACCTTATAAAATATAAACAGAGAGATTTAATTTTTTAATTGCCTTATAAAAAATAAAAATCAATGTTCTTTTTTTGTTACTTATACATCTTACTATTTTTGTACCTTGTTTCCTTCGTATACCCATCCTAGACTCTTCACACCAAAAGCAGCCTGGTTGGCTGAGACATCCAGACATGTGACTGGCTGGCCGTACACATAATGGAGGGTTCTGGCAGAGTCTTCAGCCTTTAGCAGGTATACCAGATCTCCAGCCGTGGCCACTGCCACAGGGTACCTTCCAGTATCTGGTACTATTTCAAGGTAGTCAACCTGTGAAAGGATAAGAGTTATGTAGCCCATCAGATCTCACCTATAGTTCCTCCTGACTTGGTAAAAAATACAATTTCTCCTACACATCAATAAGGCCAGCAACCCTAACAGAAAAAGACAGGCAAAGGGTCACAGTTCACAGGAAATGAGAACATAGTTCTCACACTAACAAAAAAGTTGCTCTTTGTAAAAGAAACATGATATATTCCTAAAAAGAGGAATGTGAAATAAAAATTCAGCAATACCATTTTCACCAGTCATATCAGCAAAGATCAATTAGCCTGCTAGGACACTGATCTAGAACTAGAGGAAGGGACAACCACATTTGTGGATCCCACTTATGGTTGGTGGGATGTAAACTGGTCCAGCCTCTCTAGAGAGACACTGGCAAAACTTACCACAATGTCAAAGGCATATGCGCTCTGAACCAGCAAGTCAGCCCTAGGAATTTATTTACAGATAAATTCACACATATGCAAAACAACTGTGTACATGGTTACTTACTGTGGCACTATGTTGTCTTAACTAAAACTGGGAAAGCCTAAACATGCCTTATTAAGAGACTAATTAACAGTGTATCTATTGGAATACTATGCAGCCACAGAAAACAAGCATGAAGCATTCTTTATAAACTGATACAAATGGAATCATCTCCAAGATAAATTTGGGGGTGCGGGAGGCAAGGAAGCAAAGTGATATGATTCACAGTGTGCTAATGTGTGTGAAGGGGGGCCAGGGGGACCAGAGGTACCATGAGACATATATGTGGCTTATGCAACTATAAATCTGCTAACAACGGCTGCCTTTGAAAAGGGCACAGAGTTTTTTGATGGAGTGGAAGACAGATTTCTCCCTGTAAACCTTTCTATATCTTTTAAATTCTGAACCATGAGGGTATAACTATTCAAAAAATTTTAAGTTTTTTTTTTTTTACAAGAAATTGAATGAAATCCACTCCGTTCCAAATTAGCACACTTCACATTTTAACATTTGTGCAAATACCAAAAATGATATTTGTGTTGCTAAAAGACTAAAAGTACCTGAGTTACATGTCCTCTGCTGGCTTCAATGTCATCGAGGGTAGAAAGGCTGCCACCAGTACTTTTATGCCACTTCAGTACTCCTGACTACATTATTGCAACACTTTCTCTAAACTGCAGGGGAATGAGGCGTTCCCTTTAGGAATAATTTGCTTGTCTATGTCCCGAAGTGGCACATTTTTCCTGAGCACAGTTTACACCAGGTTTTCACCTCGAGTAAAATCTGAGAGCACAAAAGCAGAAGGTGTGCCATGCTGTGTAATTATGAAAACCACTGTGTAAAAGGACAGCACTGCCCTGACAATAAGCCAAATGAGTTCAAAAGCCTGAATCCTGAGGACTGTCCAAAGGAGCTTGGGAGAGCGTAAACATCCGGGTGACTATGCTAATCCTCCGGCCCAAGAGTGAGCATGGCCCCACATCCCCAGCCAAGAACTCATCACAAAGGACAGACGTTCTCAGCCAGTAGTACAAACTGGGGAACACTGCCACTGTGATTCAGGGAGCCTATCTGGGGAAGACAAAAATGGCCCAGCACTAATGGGCCAAGAGGTGCCTTTTTCAGTGACAGCATATTCTATGGCAACCCCTAACCCAGGAGGAGAAATAACACATAAGAAGTATAGTAACACATGCCTCCAGCAGTGTCTGCTTCCTTCCTCTCTCTCGTATTCTAAAACTCATTTCTTATTTTCCTAAAATCAACATCCTCAGTCTAGCCATTTAATTTCACTTTACTGTTGGAGTATTGACAGACCAAGAGGCTCATATCGGCTGTGGTTGTGCCATTCGCCAAGAGCTATAAACTACTTCAAAAAGCTTCTAGTCTATGCCAGAACACCACCTTATTGCCAAGGCAGGATTTACCCTGTATAGAGGAACTCACATCTTAAATAATTGTCTGAATTCATATAATTATTGCTAGTGTAGAATGTTCTTTAGGTAGAGACCAAATAATAAACACTATGGTAGTTTTAAGAACAAACAGAAAGATAGTACTTCCACATTTTTCTAATAAAACTCCAAAAGGAGCATCAGGCTGTTTGGGGAAACCACCACCCAAACTGTAGAAATTGGTCTTTAAGGGACGAGAAGCTTATTGGGGTGAAGTGGTGACACCATGGCTTTTTAGTTACTCAAGCCTAACAAGATTTCTAGCAGGGTGAGAAAGGGAGGAGAACAAGATCTGTTCCGGGTTAGACCACCAATTCATCATTCAATACCGGCTTTTCTGTTCACTCCTCCAGTACTGCCAAAATCAAGTGTTTAAATTAAATCTAAATTTAGCAAAGATTTGAGCTCTTTCTTCTTACCACAAAATCATCTCCTGCCATATAAACATGGAGGCTCAAGTACAACTATACTTGGAGATAGGATCTATGTGAAGAGGTCTTAAGGTTGGCTGAGTCTCACACAGGACACCCTGGAACGCGGCTATCCAATTAACACTGACTTAAATTTATTTTCACTCAGGAGTTACTTTTAATTCCAGGTGAGAAAATCTTAGGCGGAAGAAAGTGCAGGATGGAAATCTTCCTTCCCATATGGACTGGGATGATACCACTGAATTCATTTTCACTTCTATAATAGGCCAGAAACCAAGCTCAGATTTCCAGGGGTGAATGTGAAGAAAGCTGAGGACCACAGCTTCAGACCCAGATGAGAAACCTTAGCCTTAAAGTCAGCCCTGAGGCTTGAAGCACAACTTCCTAGCTTTGAGATCTGGGCAAAGCCTCAGATTGGCTCTAAGCCTCTATTGGCTTTTTGGTAACTGGGGAAAAGAATACTATCTATTTTGCAAAGCTACTGTGAGATTTAGAAATGTTAAGGCCCACAGGAAGCCATGAGTGAACAGGAGCTGCCACCATCATTACCATCTGTCCCTCTGAGACCTGGAGATTCCAGAATGGTGAATACAGTGACTGGACTAAAAAGCTTACCAGTTTCTGAACTTCAAATTCAGCAGTGATTTGCCAATACCCCTCCTCATTGGGGCGTAACATCACAACATCAAAAGCAGAAGCTGTGGCAACAGTTGCATCTTCCTGGCTGAGGGCTAGTGCCTGTATTCTTGCGTCATGCTCAAAACGATGGACAGGATACTTTCCAGTCCTTAGATCCCAAATATTAAGAAATCCTATGTAGAGAAAAACAATGCAGGTAGCCATTTTTTTTGCAGGTAACCATTTTAAATTCACTTAGAATGCACAATTATAAAAACAATTGTGCAATATAAAGAAAACTAAAAGGTAAATGATCAATTTGCATCACATATAACAAAGGACTAATTTCCTTAATAAAGAGTTCCTAAAGTTCAAGGAAAAAAGCAATTAAGAATTGAGCAAAGGACATGAGCATCTTGGCCACTGAAAAAGAAATACAACTGACATAAAAATAAAAAAACAAAAAGTCACTCACAATTAGAAAAATATAAATAAAAACGGGAATAGAATATTATTTTTTATCAATCAAATTGACAAAGGTGAAAATTTTCATAAAACATTTTGTTGAGGATATGGGAAAATAAATTCTATCCTCTATCTTAATAAATTCTATCTATATTTAAATATCTTAAATTGTTGCTGGGGATGTAAACTAATTCACCCAACTTTGAAGGCAATTTGATAATATTTACCAAATTACAAATGTATATAGGATAGTCACTGTACTGTTTTTTTTGTACTGTTTTTAATTATGTCAAAAATATTAATAATTAATTTAAAAAATTAATGTAAATGTTCACCACACTTTGGAATTTAAATTAAAAATGACCAAACAAGACTGAGTCACCCTTATGTATAAGAAAATGAAATTATCAACAAAATATATTACTAAATGAAAAGAATAAAGGACAGAATAGTGGTATATGTTTTAACAAATTTATACACAAACACACATATACATAGACTATCCTTGTGTAGGAAGGAGACCCAAGAAACTTTACTAATGATTGGTCTTGAAGGAAAGAAACAGAAGAGATAAGAGTAGGAAGGCATTTTACTATATATCCTCTTATATATTCTGAAGATTTTCCCCAAAATTATTTCTACCAAAAAGATAAATTCTAGAAAATGTTTTTATAAGAGAGACTTAAAAAGAATGGGAGAACATATATCAATTGCTGAATTTTTTTAAAAAAGATTTTATTTATTTTAGAGAGGAGAGAAAGTGACTGCAAATGAGCATGTGAGCAGGGAGGGGCAGAGGGAAAGGAAGAGAGAATCTCAAGCAGACTCCCTGCTGAGTGTGGAGCCCATATGGGGCTTGATCCCATGAACTAAGACCATGACCTGAGCCGAAATCAACAGTTGGATGGCTAACCAACTGAGCCACCCAGGCGCTCCTTGAATATTTCTAACATATGGAATTCTTAATTCATTCTAATTATTCATTCATTCAACAATTATTTCCCAGTTTTACTGATACAACTGACATACAACATTGTGTAAGTTTAAGTTGTGCAACATAATGATTTGATATATGCATATATTGTGAAATGATCACCAAAGTTTAGTTAACATCCATCACCTCACATAATTAACAAATTTTTCCTTATAATG
This sequence comes from Canis aureus, assembly GCF_053574225.1. Lineage (NCBI taxonomy): Eukaryota > Metazoa > Chordata > Mammalia > Carnivora > Canidae > Canis > Canis aureus. The sequence continues at coordinate 17,149,094 of NC_135637.1, read as the reverse complement.
AGAAATTTTGAGATCTACTCTCTTAGCAACTTTCAAATATACAATACAGTATTAACGATATCATCATGTTGTATATTAGATCCCCAGAGCTTATTTATCTTATAACTGGAAGTTTATATACCTTTTGACCACCTTCATCCATTTCCCCTACACCTCCAGCCCTCAGGAATCACAGATCTGTTCTGAGTTTGTTGTTTTATTAAATTCCACATGAGATCATACATTATTTGTTTTTCCTTTGGTTTATTTCACTTAGCATACTGCCCTCAGGGTTCGCGCATATTGTTGCAAATAGCAGGCTTTCCTTCTTTTTATGGTTGAATAGTATTCCATTGTATAGGAATACCAAATTTTTTTTTTTAAAGATTTATTTATTTATTTATTTGAGAAAGAGACAGAGAGACAGAGAGACAGAGACAGAGACACAGGAGGAAGGAGCGGCAGGCTCCTGCCAGGAGCCTGACGTGGGACTCGATCCTGGGACTCTAGGATGGCGCTCTGGGCCAAAGGCAGGTGCCAAACTGCTGAGCCACCCACGGATTCCTCAAAGTTTCTTTATCCATCAATCCATCAATGGACATTTATGTTGTTCCCATATCTCTGCTATTGTGAATAATGCTGCCATGAACATGGGATGGGGGTACAGAAATCTCTTTGGGACAGTGATTTCATTTCCTTTTGGATATAAGCCCAGAAGTGGGATTGCTAGCTCATATGGTAGTTCTATATTTAGTTTTTTGAGGAACCTCCACACTGTTTTCCAGAGTGGCTGCACCAATTTCCATTCCCACCAGCAGTGCATAAAGGATCCTTTCTCTCCACAGTCTCATCAGCATTTGTCATCACTTATCTTGATGACAGCCATTCTAACAGGTGTGAGACATCATGCAAACAATTACTGAGCATGTTATAGACAGGGCACTGCTCTAGATGCTAGCCAGATAATGAAGACAGCCATTAACCTATACTCTACAAGGTTCTTGTATTTTACATCCTTCCCTCACATCACACTCTTCCAGCCACAGTGAGCAGTGGTGCTTTCTTTTTGCATCGTTCTAAAATATGAGCTTGACTATCCCACACTTGTTAAAAACCTTGATTTCTATACCAATACACCCTTCTCTCCTGCCCCCTGAATGCCGTTACCCAGATGAATTCCTCTTACACTGGCCACATCTCCACCTTTCTCCAATGGTCTGCAGCAGTGAAACACAAGTGTGGTCCCCAGGCCAGCAGTAGCAGCAGCGGCAGAGTCACCTGGGGGCTTGTTAGACATGCAGATTTGAGGGCAGCAGAAACTCTAGGGATATGTATATACACACACACACACACATATATATATACTCAAGCCTGAGCACCAGTTGTCTGCAGGAACTTATACTTTTCTATGAGAAATATAAACTTTTGGGGGCACCTGGGTGGCTCAGTCAGTTAAGCGTCTCTTGGTTTCAGCTCAGGTCATGATCTCAGGGTTGTGAGATTGAGCCCTGTGTGGGGCTCTGTGCTTGGCAGGGAGTCTGCTTGAGTTTCTCTCTTTTTCTTTCTCTCTCTCTGCCCTTCTCTCCCTGCTCACACTCTAAAATAAATAAATCTTAAAAATATACATAAACAAACTTCCCTGTATTTGGGGTGCCACTTCATCTTTTCCTGCCAAAAAATAACTTTTTATCATTTCTACCTACTTCTTTCACCTCAAAGATTTACCCAAGAAAATAATTACTGTCTGTATCATGCTCGATAAGGTCCTGTTCAATTACTACTGATTTTTCAAAATTCACTGAGAAATGATAGTACAGAAATAACAGTCTGGCTTATCTGAATTCAAATCCAGCTCTACCACTTGCTAACTGAAGACCCTAAGCAAGTTACTTGAAGCTGTGAGCCTGTCTCCTCATCTGTACAACTGAAGATAAACTACCTACCACATAGGTCTGTCACACAGATGAAAGGACAAAAACTATGCAAAAGGCTAACCATTCCTACCTTTTTATGTGTTCTGTAGGGCCTGCCATGTTGTAAAGTATATTTAATTAATAATGCAAATTTCTTCTGTTGCTCATCTAAAAATCCAGTCTTTATTCCTGTAACTTCCTATTACCTAAAACAGATAAAGCTTTTTCACTTTTCTTCTCTTTGCAATCCATCTTCCCATCTTTGTTCCTTGACTTGTTCTGTCTATAAATAGCACATGCTTTGAACTTAGGATCTTACTATAAAGCACCATTCAGCACTAGAGAAATGCAGACAGAAGAAAATAATACGTGTGGGCTGCTTTGCAAGACTTCTGAACTGCTAGTAGGCAAAGTAGGTGATTACAAACAAAAGCCGAGCTTTCTTCATGTCAAATGTTGCTGCAGACATAAGACAGTGTTCCTTTCTAAGAATTGTGATAAACTCAGGGGATAAGCAGATCACAAAAGGCTCCACAACACATTCCCCTGGCAAATATTCTGGCTAATTCTTTCCACTCTGACTCAGAAGAAATAGGCTGCAGAAAATGCCAATGGCTCTACTCATTAAAGAGGAGATAGGCATATTCCAAGATGTGGCTCCTCCAAACACTTCTGCATTACCTTTGTTTGCATTTGTTTGGACACATCACAATAATCAGTGATGAGAAATAAAAATTGTAATTTGCATAGAGCTTTCGAGTATTCAGACACTTTCATTTGTCTACTCTCATTGAGTACTCACTTCCATTTTGGAAGGAACATCATTATCCTCATTTTACAAAAGGGAGCAAAAGCTCTGAGTGGTTAAACAACTGGTCCAAAGCCACTTGGTATGGGATGAGGCTGGGCTGGGATTTAGCTGGGAAAGTGCTGGATATGCGGTTGCATCTACAGTGCATAAAATAACTATGAGCTCCACGAGTAAATGACCTAGGCTTGCCTGGATTCTGCCAAATGTGGAAGTTCTTCAACCACAGCTCACTCTAAGCACACATGGAGTTTATCTATAAACACATTTTTCATTATTAATCAACTACTTGGTTTTGTTGGCATCATTATTTCAATAGAATCATATGCAATAAAATGGCCTTTGCTGGAAGGTTGAGTTTCACAGAACTATCCTAAGAAGGGTCTTTCTGGAAAACATATTCTAGGGTTCACTCAATTCAATGGCTACATTCTTTTTTTCTGAATGCTTATGGCATCATCATCATCTGTGTCAATTCTACTTCCTTCAACCACAAAGTATAAAACTCAGACTTTCCCTTGTCAATGGCACAGTCCTCAGAGACCACTGTTAGACACATAAACGTTTAAGGATGTTATGCCATCTGGATGAAGTGACCTTTGTTGTATGAAATGCCCCTTTTTATCTATGGTTCTATTTTTTGCTCTGAGATCTACTTTGTCTACTTTGGCACTCCAGCTTTCTTCTGATCAGTGTTAGCACAGTATGTATTTTTCTGTTCTTTCTCTTTGCCATGTGTCTTCAATCTGAAATGAGTTTCTCGTAGACAACATGTAATTGGTCTTGCTTTTAACTGGAGTGTTTAGACTACTTACCTTTGGTGTAGTTATAGGCATGAATGAGTTTAACCTACCATTTGGCTGTTTGTCCCCCCTTATTCTCAGCTCTCATTTTTCTCTTTTTTCTGCCTTCTTTTAGACTATTTGGATTACCTGAATGTGTGTTTATTCCCTTTTAATTCTCTTGTTGGCTCATTAGCCAAATCTCTTTGTTATTTTAGTGGCCACTTTAGGATTTTAGCATTCATCTTTATTTTTTTTTTATTTTTTTATTTTTTAAGATTTTATTTATTTATTTATTCATGATAGTCACACAGAGAGAGAGAGAGGCAGAGACACAGGCAGAAGGAGAAGCAGGCTCCATGCACCGGGAGCCCGATGTGGGATTCGATCCCGGGTCTCCAGGATCACGCCCTGGGCCAAAGGCAGGCACCAAACCGCTGCGCCACCCAGGGATCCCTAGCATTCATCTTTAACTTACTCGTCTGCCTCCCAAAGATACTGGCCCACTTCACAGGAAGCATGAGAGCTTCACTGCAATGCACTTTCACTTCCTGCCCTCCAGCCTCTGTGCTATTGTTGTCATATTTTTTATCTCTACGTATGTTATGAAACCCAGGTACATTGTTATCACTTTTGCATAAGGTGATGATTCTCTTTCAAAGAGACTTAAATAGTAAGAAAAAAAGGCCATGTGTATTTACCCATGTAATTACCGCTTCTAATGCTCTTCCAATATCACTTTTAACATTAAATCCTGCCGTTTTTGCAAGATTTGCAATTTAACTTTCCAGCTGTGTTGCTGGATACTTGACCCAAAAGCACATGGGCAAGGTGGGCAGGAACAGATACAGCAGCAAATAGGGAGAGACGGTTGAGTGGAAGTTAATTGTATAAATGATCGATCTATCAGTTAATAGTTACATCATGGCTACTTTTACAATCCCAACACTGCAGGGACTTGAACAATACTGGAATTATAAGAATGTCTTAGAATATTGTAGCTGATTTCCCCCCAACCCAATAACTCCTTGTTAACCAACATTTAGCCAAAAGGGAATTGATGCGGCAATACATTCAATAAGTGTTTGCTAAGCCTCTGCTTCAGGTCATCCACTATTCTAGGCACCAAGGAAACTACAGCAAACAAGACAAAATGAAGTAAGGAAGTCATTGACTGCATGGGGCGAACATTCTTGGGGCAGCTATTAAGCGTCTTGTCTGGGGGCAGAGAGGATATGACCCCTCTTTTCATAAAACCCACATTTGAGAGAAACAAACACATAACAGAAAATACAAAGTGCAATAGGAAAATGAATAAGCTTAATGTTTTGTCATTTTGTCACATTTTTTTAATATCCCCAAAGAAGGGGCAGCTAATTTTTCCAGACATTTCAAGTTGACCTGGATGCACAACCATTACAAGACATTAAGGAAGGAGTAAGTTAGTCAATGCCTGTCAGAGCCAAATATATTCAGTTGTCAAATAAGTGGTAATTTTTAAGTTTTTCTTTTAATTTTTATGTATTTATGATAGTCACACACAGAGAGAGAGAGAGGCAGAGACACGGGCAGAGGGAGAAGCAGACTCCATGCACTGGGAGCCCGACGTGGGATTTGATCCCGGGTCTCCAGGATCGCGCCCTGGGCCAAAGGCAAGCGCTAAACTGCTGCGCCACCCAGGGACCCCAAATAAGTGGTAATTTTTAAAATCTGATATAAATTCATTTGAAAGGCCATGTTTTATTTCACAGAAACAGCAATAATAGGGATTCTTTGGCTCTTGATATTGTGTAGACTTCTGAAGTGGCAGGATTGTGTCCTTTTTCTCCCATATTCCCTATGTCAGTGAATTCAGAACATCACTGGCAATGTGGCTGATGAAAGTGGCTGTCAATAAAGGTTTGCTGAAAGTACATCTCAGGTTTTAGCAAGGGACCTTTGGTTCTAAGAAACAGAAATTCATTGAAACTTGCTTAAATACCAAAGGGAAACCAATTGGAAAGGAATGGGGCTATTTCACGGAACCCAAGGGCAAGAAGTAGAGCTGGAGGATTGTAAGGAATCTGAATCAGAGAATAGAAAGACATTCAGAATACCAGGGCAGTGTATGTCTTCTGTATACACCACTGATCTTGCCTCTGCAACTGTTTAATTCTTTTCTTTCTCCCCACAAGCCAGCTTTCAATCCTCCCCATTCTGTGGGGTTTTCTACTCCAAGGACACAACCAAGACTAAAAGTGTGAGGCCTGAATGCCACATCTCAGTCGATGAATAAGCTGCCCACAAGGCCGCCAGTCCCCATCCTTGTCCAACCAACTGAGGCCAGAGACTAAGTCAAATACTATGAATGTGTCCCTCTCCAGGGGCTAAGGAGGTTCGCTGGAGTGAGGAGACACTCCGAAAAGTTCCTACTACATTTATCCTGCAAATCCAGTCAATATAAAACAAAAGGTCTTAGCAAATTTAAGGGGGAGGTTCTGTGTAGCTCCTCAGTAGTGATTTGAAAAGCAGGTCGTTGCTATAATTTCCTGAACAAGGCATAATCTCTAAGAGCCAGAGCTTACAGCCCCCATTTGCCCCACCCCAGGGAAACTAAAAGGAGAGCAGGTGTCTTTCTCTCTTCCTGACGACACCTCAATAGCTGGATAAAAAATGTTTAACTCCGAGCTAGCACTGGGCTTACAACAATATGGCTTCATTCATGAGAAATATGAAAAGGACGTAGACAAAAGAAGAAAAAGGGTCTCTCAAAAAATCTGGAAGAGCACAATGAGTGAAGGCGACCAGCCCAATCAAGGAGACAGGAGTGGGGCTTGGTGGTCCCACCTGCTCGATGGGCTCAGCACTCTCCACCTTGACAGGCAGCAGCAGGGCTGAAGGAACTCTGAGTTCACTCTCGACTAGGAACAGTCGTTAACAATGACATGAGTAACGATGGCCAGTCTTTTGAGGAGACATAAAGCCTGCTCAGCAGCTGTGAATGGGCACCCATGCCAGTTTGCAACATGCCCCTCCCACCTCCCTGAGGAGGCCAGCCAGAGTGTGGTAATGAAACTGCACATAGTGGAAATGGGATCTAAATGAGTTTAAACTGATTTATGTTAGCTTTTGTAAAGATTACTCGATATCAGGAAAGTGCTACCACTGTGAAATAATGTCAACAATCCTTAAGACCTCTGCCTAATGGTACTTGCACAGAATATTTATATTCCTCGTCCTGGGAACAAGGACCATAATGGATACCATTTTTGTTTTATTAGGGATGCATATTTAAATTAATCTGCTATTTGCCTAAACAATTAGCTGCTTCTGTTTGTGTGCACAAAGCCAAAATTGCAATTAGGCTTCCATCAAAAAGATAAGTCCCAACTAAAACTGTCCCGGTGGAGTCGTAAGAGCTCAGGGCAGAACTTTCCAAAATTACTTTTTAGCATAATGGTAATTATGTTAATTGCTTGAAAGGTAAATAACTGCTGAACTGGTTTTGGGGGGGAAAAAACACCACATCAATTGGCACTGCCCCTCCCCTTTGATCTTTTTCACACACCATAAAATTTAAAACAGGTTAACAGTTTAGAAAGTCACAGACTGGTCACCTCCTGAACCCATACAGCATCTTGTGGTCTTTAGCGCTTATTTTAGCTATGAGCTCCCCTCCACTTGAGCTTGCAGAATAAATGCCTGAGGCTTGGGTCAGTATCTTACCACAGCAGCTTCCCCACCTTATCTGAGAGGATACGTTCCCAAGACGCCCAGGAGATGTCTGATGGTGGATAGTTCCAAATGTGCTATGTACTCTGTTTTTTCCTTTACGTATATACCTATGATAAAATTTTACTTATAAAAAAAGCTCAGGAAGAGATCAATAATACTAAAATAGAACAATTATGATGATATACTGTGACAAGTTATGTGAATGTGTCTCTTTCTCAATACACCTTACTATACTGAACTTACTCTTCTTCTTGTGAAGGTGTGAGAGGGTAAGAGGCCTGTGTGAGGACATGCAGTGAGGTTAGGGTGTTGTGATGAGCGCTAGGCCACTCCTGACCTGCTGACACGTCAGAAGGAGGATCACCTGCTTCCAGACTGCTGTGGACCAGGGGTAACTAAAGCTGCAGAAGATGAAATAATACAGATAAGGAGGCACTGCTGTAGGCAAGTAGCAGGATCATTTAACTACCATTCAGAGACAGTGAATGAAACTATTTGTAAAAACAGCTGGTAACTTCCATTTCCATCACATACATTTTCTCGACTTGCCTATAAGTAAACAGGAGTCATGAAAAATTCCTCAACAAGAAAAAAAGCATTTTAACAAAAATTTAAGATCTACCCACTGTACTCATTAAATGTGTACTTCCTCATTCATTAAGTCCATACAACATCACTACAAAATGTGTGCTAGAGATGTAAAGGTAGCATAAAGTCTGAAAGGACAAAACAACTTTTGATTTTATGGAAGAGGCAGCTGGGGGTGGAGATTAATATCAGTGCAAACAAGAATCATGATGAGGGGTTAAATTCTTAAGAAAGAGAAAGCAAGGACACCTGGGTGGTTCAGTGGTTAAGCATCTGCCTTTGGCTCAGGTCATGATCCCAGGGTTCTGGGATCGAGTCCCACATTGGGCTCCCCAGGGGGAGTCTGCTTCTCTCTCTTCCTATGTCTCTGCCTCTCTGTGTCTCTCATGAATAAACAAAATCTTTAAAAAAAAAAATCTACCGTGCATGTCCACCCTCAATACTGCAGCTGAACACAACCATAAAGCTGAACTCTGCTGCTTACGGAGAAAAACAATAAATGTGAAACCATCCTGGAAGCTATACTTTAGACTGACAAGAGCATCCGAATGGGCTCTTGATCCAATAAAGCAACTGGTTAGGCAGAAGCAAATCGGTGACCAGATAGGAGATCGCCAAAGCAGACACTGAGTCAAGAAGCAAGCAAGCTGAGTATATTTAGCAGTGTGAAGTTCAAAGCAGATGAAAAACGTTTGAAAAATAAACAAAAAGAGACAGGAAATTGAAAAGGAGTCAAACAACATATTGTAAGACTAGGACAATGTGACTAAGTAGAAGAATTTACAGTTGACAAACTCAAAGGAAAAACAGATTCATGGGGAAGCATCTGGACCAGCTCTTCTACAAGGGGAAGTGCCAAGAAGGCAGAGAATGTAAAAGAGACATCACTGTGCATGCACCCACTAACTGAAGCCAATTTTTTTCCTACAATATAACTGAGCAACATAAACATAACACAGAATATATCTTGGAAGAGTCTATCAGACACTGGTAGTAGGTGATACCTCTAGAGAAAAGATTGTGGTAGTGGGGGACTCAGAGGGTAGGTGGTGGTAGGTAGAGAAAGAACACTCTCTACTATACGTCCTTTGGTACAATTTAAGTTTTTTCTGCATGTAATACCATATCAAAAATTTTATTATAAATTGTATATACATCTTTATAAATAATATTAGTGACAAGATTTCTTTTTTTATTTTTTCTGATCACAATCCGCATAATTTTATAATCCATATTTAACTCTGATATACAAATTCTACTGCTAGGGGTGCCTGGATGGCTCAGTCAGTTAAGTGTCTACCTTTGGCTCAGGTCATGAGCATGGGGTCCTAGGATCAAGTCCTCCATCAGGCTACTTGCTCAGCAGGGAACCTGCTTCTTCCTCTCCCTCTGCCTGCCATTCCCCTGCTTGTGTTGTCAAATATATAAAATCTTTCAAAAACAACAACAAATTCTGCTGACTCAATGATGGGTTATGGTGAATTAAACTCCATCGGAGTCTGTAACATTGCCACCACTTCTGACCAGACTAGTGCATGAGAGCCCAGCATGGGGCTTAGGTCAAGAATGGTATTCGGTAAGTCTTAGTCTCCTTGTTCTTTCTCTTTATTTTTTATTTTTTAAAGATTTTATTTATTTAAGACAGAGAAAGAGCATGAACAGGGGGGAGGGGCATAGGGAAAGGGAGAAGCAGACTCCCCACTGAGCACAGAACCCAACTCAAATTTTGATCTTAGGACCCTGGGATCATGATCCAAGAGGAAGGCAGATGCTTAACTGACTGAGCCACCCAGGCACCCCCTCAGTTTGTTTCCTACGATTAAGAGTCTCTTATGGTTTGTCTTACTTTCTGATTTCATTTTGTTTTATTTTTCCCTCACTTCCCCTTGCTCCTTTGTTTCTTAAATTCCACATGAGTGAAATCATGTGTCCTTTGACATCTTATATATAAAACTGACAAAACTAATTTATTATAAGTTTTAAGTAGTGGCCCAAAAAACCCGAATTTCTGGCATATTACTAAATATTGACATTTAAAATAAAATGGTTATATCATTCTTTGAAAAGTATACTTTAGAAATGAAATACCATTTCATACCATCATGCATTAAATGAAAGGGGGAAGGAAGAACCAAAGAATAAACAGAAAGATACAGAAAGTATGCTGAGAATTCCTAATTGTATAACCACCACTAGGCTAGAGTCCTCTAATTCAGTCTCCCAATTCAACCAAACAGTAAAGGAAAAGGCATTTTTTCCCCTAGTAATTATTTAACAGAAAAAACATGGCATTAAATCACTATGAGAAAAAGAATCTAATCTTGTTTAATGATCTTTTTTTAAATTTTGAAATATTTCACACTTCTTTAAAAAAAAAGCCCTAGATATTATCCAAAAAGAAGAGTTAAAATAAACCCTTCACCCAGCTTCCCCAAGTATTAACATATTATACAACCACAGTAACATGATGAAAGTCAGGAAATTAACATTGATACAAGTTGTTTAATTTACAGACCTTACTCCCATCTCACCAAATGGTCCACCAACAACTTCTTCCTGGTCCAGGATCTAATCCAGAATTCCATGTTGCATTTAATGGTCTCCTTCCTATAATTTGAGACAATTGCTCAGTCTATCTTTGTCCTTCCTGCTCCTGCCCCTTGAAAAGTACTAACCAGGTATCTTATAGATCTCTTAGTTGTCTGATGTTCAGTCATGTTTAAAATCAGGTGATGCATTTTTGGTAAAAATAGAACAGAAGTTAATGTTGTACCTTTTCAGTGTACCAGGAGGCACATGATGTCAATTTCTCATTGCTGGTAATGCTAACTTTCACCACTTGGTTTAGGTGGTTAAAGCCAGATTTCTCCATTATAAAGTTACAATTTTTTGCTTATGGAGGCATAATTTGAAACTATGCAAATATCCTGTTTCTCATAACACTACTTTTAGCATCCATGGATGATTCTGCCTGCAACAATTATTGTGGTGCTTTCCAAATGAATTTCTATTTTCATCACCCTTCTCCATATTCAAAGTCATTAATTGAAATGCTGCTGTAAGGAAGAGCTGTCTCTTCTCCCTTGCTTATTCATTCAATTATTTATATCTGCATGAGCTTGCAGATACTTACTTTTTTTATTCTATAGGTTATAATCCATTACTATCATATTTTGTTGCTCAAATTGTCCCCAATATTGCTGTTGGGAAGGAACTCTAGTTTGGTTCCACAGTCCTATAAAAAGAACCTCCCCCTTCTCTCTCTCTCTCTCTCTCTTTTTTTAACATCCTTAATTTCTGGCCCCACAAGACATTTCAGACTCATCCTGAAATTTGCCTCCTCTAGCACAGGTTCCTTTTTACTGAAGAATTAGTAATATTTAGAAACCAAGATCTAAAAAAACAAACAAAAAACCCACAAAGAAATAAACCAAGATCTAGGCATTAGCTATATTCAGTATTACTAAAATAGCACAATATCTGCTTCCAACTCTTAGGAATTAGAATAAGCTAGTCCAGGTATTTATATCAAAGGTCATACAGTCTTAAAAATATGCAGAAAAGTCTGCCATGGCCTTGGAATAAAGGCTTGGGGAGAGATGTTTATCCAGGAATTTCTTTTTGTAATACTGAACCATTCTGGGTTTTAAGTCCTATTTGAGAGTAGAGTTAAAAGCAAGATAGAAGGCACAATTCAGAGCCCATATAGCTGCTATTTTTGGCCATGCCTACTACCACTATGATCCCATATATACAATATCCACTATTTTGGATCTCTTTGAAAATAGGTCCAGATTTCATCACAAAGGATTACTTTAGAATTTAAAATAAGAAAAAAACCCTTCAATTGCTAAATGTGTTCCAGTGACCACAGAGCCACCAGAGGAATTCTCTGTCTTGATCACCAACTCAAATATAGAGCTGAGCAGGAAAGCACTCTTCTTTCCACTCTAATACACCTCAGAGACCCTGTTCTTTCCTGATGAGCAAAAAGCAACAAAACAGAACTTTGCAAGAGTAGCACCAACTATATTGTAAAAAGTATTAAAATAGTACTTTTTGGTCTTTTTAAAAATCTGTTTTATTGAGCTATAACCTACATGAAAAAAAAACTCATCGACTTTAAGTGCACAATATGATGGGAACAGATAAATACAGTCCTGTAACAACCACCACCAGTCATAACAGAATATTTCCATCAAAGCTTTACAGGCAGTCATCATCCCTTGGCCCCAGCCCCTGGCAAATACTCACTTGTTTTTTTTGTCCTAGTTTTGCTTCCTCTAGAATCCTACATAAATGGAATTATATAGTATATGCTTTTTAGTGTCTGGCTTCTTTTACTTAGCATTAATGCTATTGAGATTTGTCTATACTGTTGCATATACCTGTAGTTTGTTATTGACATGTCATGTACCATGGTATGTATTACAATTGTATTCATTTACTGATCAATACATATCTAGGTTGTTTCCAGTTTGGAGTGATCATGAATAAAATCCTATAAATATTTAAGTTTTTGTGTGAACACAAGTTTTCCTTCTCCTGGATAATATATGAGTGGGAGTTCCTTATAAGAAACTGCTAACGTGGGATCCCTGGGTGGCGCAGCAGTTTGGCGCCTGCCTTTGGCCCAGGGCGCAATCCCGGAGACCCGGGATCGAATCCCACATCGGGCTCCCGGTGCATGGAGCCTGCTTCTCCCTCTGCCTGTGTCTCTGCCTCTCTCTCTCTCTCTCTCTCTCTCTCTCTGTGACTATCATAAATAAATAAAAATTTAAAAAAAAAAAAAAAAGAAACTGCTAACGTATTTTCCAATGTGGCTATCATTTTGCATTCCCACGAGCAAGGAATGAAAGTGCTGACTGCTCCATAGTCTCATCAACACTTAGCATTATCAGACTTTTTAAGTCAGGTGTACTGTGTGTAACAGTATATTTCATAACAGTTTTAATTTACATTTCCCCAATGACTAATGATGAATATCCTTTCATGTGTTTACTCAACATTTATAGGTCTTCTCTGGTGAACGAAGCGTCTAGTCAAACCTTTTGCCACTTTTAATTGGTTGTCTTCTTATATTTGAATTATAAAAGTTCTTTATATGTTCTAGATGCAGGTCAAATATCAGACATGTGTTTTGCAAATATTTTCTGCTAGTCTATGGCTTGCCTTTTCATTTTCTTAGTATCTTCAACATCAAAGGTTTTTAATTTTGATGAAGTCTAACATTTTTCTTTTATAATTTGTGCTCTGTGTCCTAAGAAATCTTTGCCCAACCTAAGGTCAGAAAGATTTTCTTTTTATCTAGAAGTTTTATGTTCAAGTCTATAATCCATTTAATTTATAGATGGTATGAAGTAAGAGTAGAGGAATGAAAAGGCAGGAATGAAACGGCATATAGACATCTGCTTGTTTCAACATCACTTGTTGAAAGACGATCATTTCTTCATTGAATCACCTTGGCACTTTTATTTTTAAAAATCAGTGTTTTTCTGGGCTTTATTCTGTTCCATTGGTCTATCTTCAGCCCAGTATCACCCTACCTTAATGACTACAATTTCACAGTAAATCATGAAATTGGGTAGGGTAACTACCAACTTTGTACTTCTTTTTCAAAATCATTCTTCACTATTCTTGGTCTTATGCATTTTCTTTTGGATTTTAGATTCTAAATTATTTTAAATTTTAGAATCAGCTTATCAATTTCTACTAAAAGAAAAAAAGCTCTTAGGGATTCTGACTGGATTTGGATTGAATCTCTAGGTCAATTAGGGGACAGGGGACATCTCAACAGCATTCAGTTTTTCAACCCATGATATAACTATGTATTTTGCTTTATTTAATTTTGTTCAGTATTTTATAGTTTTCAGCACATAGGTCTTACACCTATTTTGCTGAGTATTTGCTGAATTAATCCCTAATTAATCTTATATTTTCAACTGTTTGTTGCTAACTTAAAATAAAATTGGGTTTTGCATATGGACCTCATACTCAGTGACACAGCTAAAAATACTTATTAGTTCTAGTAATATTTGGTTGATGGTTTAGGATTTGGGGCATAGACAATTTATCCACAGACAATTATACTTTTTCCTTTCCTTTCTGTATGCCTTTTCTTTCTCTTGCATTAATGAACTAAGAAGGACTTCCAGTACAATGTTTAACAGTAGTAAAAGTGGACATCCTTGCCTTGTTTTCAATTTAGAGAAAGCATGGTCTTTTACCATTACATATGAAGTTATCTGTAAGTGTTTCACAGAAAGGTTCCTTTCTTTATCAGTCAGCTAAGAGTCTTTAATCATCAGTACAAAATGGTTTTTGTCAAATGTTTTTTCTATTGAGTTGATCATCAGGTTTTTCTTTTATAGTCTGTTAATATGACGAATTGATTTTCATATATTTATTCATAAAGACAGAGAGAGAGAGAGAGGCAGAGACACAGGCAGAGGGAGAAGCAGGCTCCATGCAGGGAGCCTGATGTGGGACTAGATCCAGGGTCTTCAGGATCACGCCCTGGGCTGCAGGCGGCGCTAAACCGCTGTGCCACCAGGGCTGCCCCGAATTGATTTTCAAATGTTAAACTAACTTTGAATTTCTTGAGTGAATCCTAAGTTGCCATGATTTCTTATACTCTTAATGTATTGCAGAATTGAGTTTAACAGTATTTTGTTTGGTATTTTTACATCTACGTTCATGTGGAATATTGATCTAGAGTTTGTTAACATAAACTAGTTATTTTTTCTTCTTTACCTGGTTTTGGTATGAGGGTAATGCTGGTCTCGATAGTGGAGTTGAGAAGTGTTCCCTCCTAGCCTATTTTATGGAAGTATACAGAATTAGTATTATTTCCTTAAATGCTTGGTAGAATTCACCAGTGAAGGTACTGGGCTTGTACTTTTCCTCATGAGAAAATTTTACATCGCAAATTCCATTTCTTTAATGGAAATAGAGCCATTCTAATTTTCTAGTTCTTAAGTGAATTTTGGTAATGTGTAGCTTTCAAAAAAAATCAATTTATCCACTTCATCTAAGAGGCTGAATTTACTGGTATAAACTTTTTTTTTTTTAAAGATTTTATCTATTTATTCATAGAGACACAGCTAGAGAGAGGCAGAGACACAGGCAGAGGGAGAAGCAGGCTCCATGCTGGGAGCCCGACGTGGGACTCGATCCCAGGTCTCCAGGATCACGCCCTGGGCCGCAGGCAGCGCTAAACCGCTGCGCCACCGGGGCTGCCCTTACTGGTATAAACTTGTTCATAATTTTTCACTATAGTTTTCACATCTCTAGGATCTATAAACATTTTCCCTCTGTTGCATTTTTCCCCCTAATCACTTTATCTAGTGCCTGTCACCTTGATTTTTTTTTAAAGGAGCTAGTCTTGATTTTTCTGTGTTTTTTTCTCAATTTCAGTGATTCCTGTCCTTTATTACTACATTTCTCCTGGTTATTTTGTTCTTTTTCTAGCTAAGGTAAAAAGTTATATCACTGATTTGAGACTTTATCTCTTTTATAATATAAGCACTTACTGCTTTAAATTTCCCTCTAAACACTGCTTCAGCTACATTCTATACATTTTGATATGGTTTTTCATTCTCATTCAGTTCAAAATATTTCCTGATTTCTTCTTTAACTCATGAATTATTTATAAGTGATTTTACAGAGCTCTGTTATTTTTACTTTAATTTCATAGTTGTTGGAAAATGTACTTTGAGAATATTTTGCAGGATTTCAATCCTCTCAAATTAAAAACTATGTTTTACCTGCGAGAAAGAGAGTGAAAGAGGGCATGAGCAGGGAGCCCAACCTAGGGCTCAATCCCAGGACCCTGTGATCACAACCTGAGCCAAAGGCAAATAAATGCTTAACTGACTGAGCCACCCAGGCACCCCTCAATCCTCTTAAATTCACTGAAACAAATTTTATGGCCCAGAACATACTCCATTTTGGTCAAAATTCTGATTCTGCTTGAAAAGAATGTGTATTTTGTAGTTTGTTGCATGGAAAGTTCTATAAATGTCAAGTAAAGTTGGCTGATAATGTTCAATCGTATATGACCTTACCAGTTACTTATATCAATTACTGAAATAAAAGTGCCTGAAATTTCCACTATAATTATGAATTTCTCTATTTCCCTTTTCACTTATCAGCTTTTCATTTTAAGATTTTATTTTAGAGAGGGACACAGCATGAGCTGGGGGAGGGACAGAGAGTCAAATCTCAAGCCAACTCTTCACTGAGCATGAAGTGCCAATGTGAGGCTTGATCTCATGACCCTGGGGTCATGCCTAAGTCAAAAATCAAGAGTCAAACGCTTAACTGACTAAGGCTGCCCAGGCACCCCTGAGGTTATTAGATGCATATTTAGGATTACGAAGTCTATTTGATAAATTGACCCCTTTATTATGAAAGTCCCGTTTTATTCCTAATATTCATTGCCCTAAAGTTATTTGGTCTGAAAGTAATATAGCCACTCCAGCTTTCTTATATGTTTGCATTGTATAACTTCCTATTCTTTTATTTTTAACCCTATTTGTATCTTCATAGTTAAAATGGCTTCCAGGTACCTGGGTGGCTCAGTCTGTTAAGTGCCCGATTCTTGGTTTTGGCTCAGGTCATCATCTCAGGGTTGTGGGATAGAGCCTCATGTAAGGCTCTGTGCTCAACATGGAGTCTTCTGGAGAGTCAGTCTCTCTCTCCACCACCCTCCCCCCAATAAAATCTTTAAAAAGAAATAAAATGGCTTTCTTATAAACAGCAGACAATGTTATGGACTGAATGTGTCTCCCTCTTCTCACACATGGGCACATCAGTACTTAGAGATGGAGGGGTCCCTTTAGATCTGTAGAGTTCTGTCAGGCTCCCTCTTCCTTGATACTCTGGCCCACAAATTCTTTCCACTTTGGCTTCCTTAACCTCTTGGTGTCTCAACAATGTGAGGTCCAGGTTCTGTTCAGGTTCCTTTACTTGTATTGGGTTGTTTCCAGTTGGTAAACTGGTGTAATCATAGGATTCATCTTGTTTGAAAAACAGATAGCCCAAGACTTGGATCACAGAGAGTAATGTTTGAAAGCCATTATTTTGTCCAGTTTTCCAGTTGTTTAACACAAAAGGACAAATCTAGTCCCTGTTACTGCATCTTAATCAGAAGCAAGGAGTTTTAACTTAGGGGATCCTTGGGTGGCTCAGTGGTTGAGTGTTTGCCTTCAGCCCAGGGCATGATCCTGGGGTCCCAGGATCAAGTCCCACATTGGGCTCCCTGCATGGAGCCTGCTTCTCCCTCTTCCTGTGTCTCTGTCTTTCTCATGAATAAATAAATAAAATCTGGGGTGGCCCTGGTGGCGCAGCGGTTTGGCGCCGCCTGCAGCCCGGGGTGTGATCCTGGAGACCCGGGATCAAGTCCCACATCGGGCTCCTTGCATAGAGCCTCCTTCTCCCTCTGTGTCTCTGCCTCTCTCTCACTCTCTGTGTGTCTCTCATGAATAAATAAATGAAGTCTTAAAAAAATAAAATCTTAAAAAAAAGAAGTTTTAACCTATTTGAAACAATTTGAAAATTACAGCAAAGCCACAAGAACTTCTATATACCCGTTATTCAGATCCCACTGCCAATTGTCCCAGTAATGTCCTTTATAACAAAAGGATCCAATCAGGGATGACACATGGCATTCAGCTGTCTTGTGTCCTTCAAACTGGAATAGGTTTTTGGTTTTCATCTTCATGAATTTGACAGCTTTAAAGAGGTCAGGCTAGTCTTTTTGCAGGATGTCCTTCAATTTGGGTTTTCTAATATTTCCTTGTGATTCAACTGTGTTATGCATTTTTGGCTGGGCTATCCCAGAAGTGATCCTGTGTTCATCTCAGTGCATTCTATTACGTAGCACAGGATGTCAATTTGTCCCATTACTGATGTTAAATTTGACCACCTTATTAATTTGGCATTTGCCAGGTTTCTTGACTACAAAGTTACTTTTTTCTCCCTCACTCTGTAATTAATTAGGGTTCAGCAGGGTGATTCTTTGAGATATAAAATCCCATCCCCTATCTTCTTCTCATCTTCTAATTTTAGCATCAGTTGATTTTTGTGTGTGTCAATTATTACCATTATAACTGCCAACTAGTGATTTCCTAATTCCATCATTCCTTCTATATTTGTTAGGTGACATTCTAGTATTCATGTGTACCTCTGTTACTATCATTATTTTGATACTCAAATTGTCCCAGATCTGGCCAGTGAGAACACCTTCAAGGTAGCATCTGTATTCTTTTGATATATGCCACCATCATTCCTTGAGTGCTTCCATATTTCCCGGTACAATAAGATGTCCCAGGCTTATTTGCTCTTTCCCCACCCCAGCCCTGGAGTCAGCTTCTTTGCCAAGCAGCCTGATTCCTTTTACCAGAGACTGGTATCTTTAAGATCTGAATACTCCGTATGCTCATTGCTACTTCTTTACCTTCACAGCAAAAAGCTAGGAGATACATGAACATATTTGCATACAAACACATATATCTCAACCCATCTACCTAAATCGAAAATCAGGAACTCCATGCCAACACCTATTCCAATCCAGCCCACAGGGTTCATTTGGATAGCCCTTTTCCATGCCTGTAATTCTTCTCCAAAAGCAAGAAAACTGGCTTCCATTATCCTTAATATACTTACCTGCTCAGTCTCCCTGGATATTGCCAACCTCCCACACCCGCCAGGCCACTGTTCCAGACTCCCTCCTCCACCTGTCCCTGGCCCCATGGGGCTGCCTTCCTACTCCACTGTAGCTTGCCTAATGACTTTTTACTGAAATGGCAGACAGGCAGGCACATCTTGTTTTTAAGACAAAAATACATTCCACAAATATACTTACATCTGCTTTAACAGAGCCTTAAGGTTTAGTATAGAATAAATGCTACAATCAAAATTGCAAGTAGTAAAAGAGAAATTAAATTCTTGTACATAAAATTTGATTTATCAGCCTCCAAAAAAAACATTCATGTGTGCATTTCATTAGGTACATTTAAGAAGCTCAACAATTTATTTCTCTAAACTATCTCCCCCAAAAAAATACCCTGTGCTATCGTTCCTTTCCATTTTTAACCTCAACTCTAATAACACGGGACAGGTATTTTGAATTTATGCATCATATTGTGTATTATTAAAAATCAGTTTTCAGTAAAACTACCCCAGTAAACCAGAAGATAAACACCAAATCTCCTCATACCATAAATTTAATGTGCCACTTTCTGCATAAGAAAAATCATTTCAAGTTATTTTCACTAATAACTTCAAAAAATTGTAGTTATCCTAGAAATTGATCAACAAGAACTTCTTTCTCCAGTGTTTCTTAAATCTGAGAGCTTGCAGACCTCTAAAAAGTCATCTCTGGACCCCTTAGCATGAAAGACAACCACAAGGCATGTATGATCACTTGGTGCCAACAGCCCAAATGCAAATTCAAATACTGAAATCATGCAGCATGGTTCAGTTACAAGGTCAAAAGATCTAGATTTTTTTAAAGATGACTATAAAAATATAGAATTAAAAAAAATACTTTTCTCGAGTTCTCATAGCTCCTGCTCAAGATTTTCTCTCTAGACTCCCGTTTGAGGAACACTACCCTAACACTTATAACATTCAGTCCAAAGCATACACACAAGCAAGTGTGAAATATAATTTTAAACTCTTCTCATTGAAAAATGGAAAAACTTTTAAAAGTTTTACTCAAAAATTTCCTCCATCCCATAAGCATGGGATCATAGACCATAACAAATGGCAGTCAATTTTAAAATCCAATTCCTCAAGAAATACTTCAATACCAAAAGAATCATCTCTATTCAGAACTCTGCATTTTGGTGTTAATTCCACTCTCAGCATCTTTAAAACATGAGCATTCCTACTGTTTATTGTTCATGTTTATAAAGGTATCCTATCCTTTAAAAGGACTACACCTGGTACTTGGGGGTTGTCAGAAAGTTGTTTCATTTCATTTGTCAAATACCTGAGTAAGTCCCCTAGAACAAAGGGTAGGCAAAGGTTTCAAGCAAAAAATGGTTGTTGAAACTTTTAAGAGAAAAATGACCAGAAAACGCAGGACTTGAAAAAAAAATCTCTACAATCCACAAGCAGTTGTCTTAGCCATCTCCCAAGCAATGCTTTAGCATGTTAATGCCCTACTTCTAAAATTTCTATCTTGATGGGGGGGGGGGGGGGGATACTGTTTATTGTATAGTATTACAACCAAAGGTTAGGTCATTACATTTTTTGTGTCACATCATACAAACGAGACATAAGCAGAAATATCAAAGAACTGAGTTTTTTATTAAACACAAAATTATAAAGTTTTAAAAGCAACTACTCTTCATCATAGCTGTCTAACTAAAACATGGTCCTACTGTTCTCTACTAAAAAGAAGCCTGGAGAGACCCACTCCCATCTATTGTTACTACGCCAGTAAATGAGAAATCACAGTCACTCCGGCCCAGGGCGGGTACAGCCGTGGACAATGGAGCATGTGTGTGTTCAGACAATTGCACTGGGAGTGCTGCAGAAGTGGATAAGCCACTTTGCCTTGCTTGATGGCAACACATAAAGACGATTGTTGGCTATCCCGTTGCGGCTTCCGCATGCTAATATGCACTGGGTCTTGTCTCTCTTCTCCATGTGGGGCGACAAATGAGAACTTCTTTGCACCTAGGAAGTGTGTAATATCGTTTCTTACCAAACAGTGAATTTTCAAGACAAACTCTGAATGAGGAGTGGGTTTTGAGTACACCGCCTTTCCTAATGCTGTGGCTCGGGGCCAGAGGCAGGCAAGCATGGAGCAGATGGAGTCCTGGCAAGGTCTCCTCTGTCCCTGCATTAGCAGCATCTGCTCATTACTCAGAACCTTCGCCTGCTTTATCTAATGCTCCAGGAAAAGCATTTTGATTTGATTCATTTCGGTACGGTAACGTGCAACACAATTAGTGGTAAAATCAAACTGGAGGACAGCCAGTGCTGACAATCGGAAACAAGGCAGAAGAAATATGAGGCCAGTGGGTTGGAATTCAAAAAATCACAACTGTGGATCACCTTGCCAAATCTCAACACCCCAGGTGGGTGTACAGTGTTCCTACAGGGCAAGGAGGCTAAAAAGGATGAAGGGACGACTTACTTTCTCCCAAAGAGTCTTCCATCTTCCCTCTGAATAGGACTCCTTGTGTGGAGAATATATGTGTAGACGATCAACAGGGCCTCAGTGACTACAGAGCTTCCCTTTGGCACAGCCAGGGAGCTGAAGTTCATTAACTCATTTTATCATCTTATTCTTCTTTTCTGTAGGGCACAGTCACAAATTTTATACAGTAGACCCCACAAGGTACATTTCTTTTTTGTCATGTTTTGGCTAAGAAGTGCCTATTTGCTGCTCCTGAAAAGGAGCAATATAAAAATGAGCATTTGATCATTTCAATCTGTCTTTGCCTCAGAAGTAGCTACTCATGAATATGTTGGTGTAAATACCACAGTGTCAATCTGTTAAAATTAAGTGAGACCAAAGACAATGCCACCTGAATTCTGGAAGAAAAAAGGAAAAGTTGTGGTATATCCCAGAAATAGTAAAGCCCCAAACAGACTCAGAGGGAGAAAAGAAGTAAAAATGCAAGAGTTCTCACCAAAGACAATCTTAATACCAAAATGAATTTGAGACCAAAGATTTCAACACAAATGACGTAAATATTATACATTTTAATCTGATCTTAGAGTAGCGGAGATCCCCCTGAGCATGCTGTGGAACCTAGAAAGACAACACAACTTCCATTCCTGTACTCAAATGAAAGGTCTTATAGGTAAGATTTTTAGCTACACTGTAATAGCAGAAGGTCTGGAACAACACAATTGTTCCTCAGTAAGGAGCTATGTAAGTGAACCAAGGACCAAGGTCTTTGTACACATAGAATACTGTGCAGGATGAAAAAAAAGGGGCGGGGGAGCTGTTTTTCTATATACAGACATGGACAAGCTTTCAAGACAGGTCATTAGGTGAAAAAAGCCAAAGTGTAGAATATTAAGTAATATGCTATCTTTCATTTAAGAAAAAGAGAGAGGAGGGAAATGAATCCTTCTATTTGTAATACAGAAATACCCAAAGGATAGACAAAAAATGTAAAATATATGGTTGCTTTAGGATGGAGTGGACAAAAATGGGTAAAACCAAGACTTCTCAATGTGTAACCTTTTACATTAGTGTGGTCTTACAACCCTAAAAATACAGTACTTAGTCAAAAACACTAAATTGCAAAAAAAACTTCACACAATTATGGATTAAAAAATTAAAATTAAACACACATACAACTACCATTTAGAAAAATAAACCATAAACTAAGTCCACTGAATAATAACTGACAAACTGAAAAAGTCTATATGAAATAGGTATGGCAAGGACTATTTCCCTTCCCAAGCAGAAAAGATAATCCAGAGAAAAATGAGAACAGACAAGAACAAGCAATTTGCAGAAAATAAATAGAAAAAAATAAGACAATGAAAATGTGTTCGTGTATGTACATGAAGAAAGGCAAACAAGAACAATAGTTAAATGCCATTTCCACCTATCAGGCCAGAGTGAGGAAGCCACCACTCTATGTTGGTAGAACCATTAACTGGTAGAACCTTCTTAGAGAGCAATTTGGTAATATTTATCAAAACAAAGCATATGTAGCCTCCAATCCGGTAATTACTAGTAATTTACCCCATGGCCATACTTGCACAAGTCCATCATGGTATTTCAGGATATTGCTCACAGCACTGTTTTTAATAACAAAAATAAACAATCCAAGTGTATGTCATTATGGGCTTTAATAAATTATAAATACAGCCACACCATGCCGTAGAACACAGGCTGAAAAAGAATAACGTTTGCCTGTAAAGTCAATATGAAACGATACCAAGTTGTGTCATTGTGTTAAAAAACAAAACAAAACAAAAGGGCAAGGTGCAGAAAAGTACATCGCATAGGACCTGTATGTAAAATATATGAAGGACATAGGTAGGGATGCAAGGGAGCACTACTTCAGCTTCTTTTTGGATAGGTTTTCTTTTACATATTATACTTTTTTTTCTTTGTTTGAATGTTAACTGTAATTTTTTTAAATCAAGTTTTAAAATACATTTTGACCATTATTAACCAAGTATTTGCCAAAAAACGTAGTTCATCTTATCTACGTGGTTTCCCAATGTTTCTGTGCAGCAAGAGGGATGAGGAGGACAAATGATTCTGACCAATGTTGTGAAACCAGCAGCACACCAGCCCATCTCCTCAAGCTGTATTTTCAAGCTCCCAAGACAGGAGACATGGGGGTGCCAGTCAATCAGGTGCACGTCTCTCCAGGCGTCCCTGTGTTCAGTGTCACATACACCGTGCACTACAACCCCAGCATGGCCTGGGACACCCAGTCACTCTTCTGGACTCACAATTCAACCTCAAGCCAATTACCTAGCTGGTCTCTTTGGGCCCCGGTTTCCCCAGCTGAAGGAAGATGTGTGTGCACATGTGCGGCAGGGGGAGGCTAGGAGAGGACACTACAGCTGTAGGATTCTTAACTACCACCTTTGCATATTTGCTTTTTAGAGAAACTCACTGGTAATCTGGAAAGTAGCAAACACTCTGAAGCCGATCTTATGTTATCTGTCAAGGAGCTCAGCAAACGCACAGGAAATGTTACCTTCCACAGAAAGAGGTTAGCTGAATTTCTAAAGGCTGAAGAAAAAATCTACCAGAGGTGTCTACTAATGTCTACGTGAAAGAACAGTTCATGTTAAAAAAACAAAAATCATTTTCAAGATTTCAGCCTTATTTTTTTAGTGACATATAAACTTGCCCCTTAGCTACTTTACTACAGTTCTGAACCTCTGAGCCAACCACAGACTCTGTGGTTGTTCTACTGCCTCTGAAGATCTGCAATATTGCCATGACATGAAGACTAACATTCCAAAATATTTTGCAGTCCAAACTCAGGCAAGTGGGGAAACAAAGCCTTTGCAGATTCCAACATCACAACCTAATGGAAGTTAGGAGTATAGAGTATGATAGCCATCAAAATTAGCATTCCTATTAGCTAGACAGGTATTTCATGACTTAGTAAATATAATTTTGGACTTTTCTTACCTAGTTATCTAAATCCATGGTTGCTCATTCACAAAAAGAATTTTATAAATCTCAGAGAGCCAACATATCACCATAATTTTGTATCGTATAGAAGCACTAGGAAAAGATAGGCATTGACTTTTTTCTATTTCCATATTTGTCAATAGATTATCTGTCTATCCCTCCTTTTTCCTGTTCCCTTTGGACTGAACAGAGACTAAAGGAAAAGTAGGCCAAGTATATTTAATATTTTATACCAAACAAGCTATTTGCTTAAGATGGCTTGGCCAGCCTTGTGTCTGGCACTAAAACCCAGCCTGCCAGTTCCAGTAGGAATTAAACACCAGTCTTACTGGGTGCTGTGCTCCAGTGCCTACTAATGCATGGAGGGGTTATTGGCCAACTTCTTCACATAAAGGCAAGAGTGAGTGTATGTGTGTGAACATGTGTGTGTGCACCCACGTGTATGTATACAGGGATTACAGGGGGAGCCGGCCACAGCTGCTTAATTTTTGTAAAGCTTTTTTTTTTTTTCTTAATAGGGAGGAGGGTTGCGGTTACTTACCATCCTCATAAGCTGCTACCGCCAGCGAGCTGTTTATCCTCACAAAGGAGACATATGGCTGCATTCCAGGCTCATCCTCCTCATACTCTGATTCCAGGAAAGGGGCTGTGTAGTCCCAGGTGCGGGTGTCCCACACCCTCACGTCCCCTGATGTATATCTGGAAAAGAAGGGCACACTTGGTTCCAAATGGGGCCTGGAAAGCAGGGCCATGGTGGAGAAAATGGGGAGAGTCTCAAAACAACAGAGGAATAAGATCTAGTTGGTGTGGAACCACTCCTGCAATACTGTTTAGGTGAGTAATTCTAACGGAGAAAATGTCACCTAGATGACAGAAGGCTATGAACATGGCTCATGTTCTCACACAGCACAGTGGCGACAGTTCAAATGAGAATGCTATACTATGACACTGATAGCAAGATCTCCTTTACACTATCATAACCAATTTGCTACCTTGCGTTCTCCCAGCAAAGGGATCACTAGCAGAAATTTGTAGAAGCCACAGTATTTACACACATACACTAAAGACAGACTGAGAGAGAAATGCTAAGGACTAATGGTCTTACAGGCACAAGCTTTCTAATGCCTCATCCATGCATCAGATTTGACTGATTAAAGTCCCTAAAGACTAATTGATTTGCTGAAACAATTAAATCTTGCCTTTAGCAGCCAGACAATGCTGCCTTCTCATGAAAAGCTCTTGCTGAAATGCATGACACACTCCCCAGTTTTGCCCACTTAGAAAAGCGGAGCACTCACTCTCTCCTATTACTACTGCCACTCCAACAAATGACTCTCTCCATCAAAGCTATGGCAGGGCCAGAGCCTGCTCAGACACAAGGGTAATGGAATGGCCAGATGACGAGGTGGTGTGCTGCCTGCCATTGAGGTATTTATGCTAAGTTCCTTACATCTGCTACAGAGGATTTTGTTCAACATGTAAATCAACTAACTGTCAGGAAGCATGTTAGAAATGCTTTAAGAGTCTAATGATGTACCCCACAAACACAAAGATAGGTACGCAATTTTAAGTAGTTCACAGTCTTCTTGAGGCCCTAGCCATAGTTTCTTCAGGGTTTCTTGGATCCCACATTAAAACTATGAAGACCCAAACAAGATAATTTGCTTAGCTACTGAAATCTAGCACATCTGTAGTAGTTACAGATCCAATTTCTCACGTGAAATATCTTAATAAGGAAACAACATTCTGATAGAGGAGTGCTTCATTTACTGAATAGAACAGCAATTCCCTTAAATTATTGACAGTAAATATATACATTATGTAATTCAAAGGTAATTCCATCACACAAATTCCCTCAGTTGGAGAATTCAGCTGCCCCCCTGCAGGACAGTGCCTGAGGAGTGCACGTGTGGCGTAAAGAGCCAATAGGAGAGACATGCTTTCTAAAATTGGACTGAAGGAACTCTGCATGACCACTGATCCCCCAGTAAACAGGAATGCTCACTCTATGAGTGTTGTTAAGCCTGGCAATGCTGGAGCAAGGGTGGGTATTGATATCACCGTGGCCAAAGCACGGCCACCGGCTCCCAAGTCCTCTTGGCAGCATTCCAGATCCCCCTTTTTAATGAGGAACGCTGTATGAGAACATACACCACTACACCAAATCTATCAGGCTCACCTTGGCACCCCTGAAAACAACTCAGGCATTCCCTGGAGTAAGGCCACTTGCTTAGCTATAGAGACACCAAACAGAGATAACATATTTGAATGTCTAGACTGTGCATGATTAGATTCTTAAATTCTATGTGAAACCAAGGAGCCATTTCAGAAAAGAAAGGTGAGAGGGATGGCAACACCATCAGAAATAGACAGGGAGTGAAAGGAAGACACAGAAAGTGAATGTCAGGGGTCAGAGAGCTCCAGAACTTGGAGGGAAAGCACACTGACTGGGAAACATATTTCCTTTCCTTTGATCACTTACATCGGCCCACACCCACGGCCTCGCAGGGCCCCTTGTGCGCCCCATCAGGGGCTCTAGAGGCCAGCAGAGTAGTACGGAGGAAAGCAGTTCAGAGGCCTGAGCTCCAGCCCCAAAGCCCCTTTACATAGCAAGTTCTGAGGCAAAACAACAAAACCAAAATTTGCCAAACTGCTGGCCCATACAGGGCACTGGGAGCTGTGACCTACACCGGGCTGCTCCCTCTCCTCCCCCGGCAAGGCTCTCACACAGAAGAGCACTCTATGAGTGTCTAAAGGGTCCTGACAGGGCTTCTCCCCCCACAAAAAAAGTTGTCCGCTCACTCCAAGACACCACAGGTCTAGAATTAAACCCCTATTCTGTTCAAAAGGCTTCAGTTCACCACAAACTAGCCTTTTTTTTGCTGAATTCTTCCCTTCCTCGGTGACCACATTAGTCCAAATCCCTGATGCAAAACTGAGCGGCTCCTCCATATCCCTTCAGCCCTCCCCACACTGCCTCAGGGTCCTTAGTCCCAAGCCTCCCTGGCCCCATCAGCCCTGCACAAGCCAAGCCCTCAAAAGTACTTGATGACATGAATAATCTTTCTCCCTTCCTCCCTTCCCCTTCAAACTGGACCGTGTCCCCCTGCAATCTAGCCTAGATAACAGCAGCCTCGACTTGACTCTCACAGCAACTGTATGTGTGTGTGTGTGTGTGTGTGTGTGTGTGTGTGTGTCTGTCTGTCTGTCTGACTGCTCACCTCCCCAAGAACCTATAAGCCTCTAAGGTCAGGGTCTGGGCCTTGCTCCCAGCTAGGAGCCCATCAACTAGAAGAGTCAGACTAGAATAGCACTTGACACTTAGCCCTCTAGCTACTCAGGCCTTAACATCTTATTGATGACATTTTAATCACTGGGCCTAGCACAGAGATCCCTCCACAAACTAGCTTCTGCCCTACTCCCCAGTCTCATTTTCTGCTCTTCTTTAGCATGAACCAGCCTCCAGACAAGTCTGCCATTTCTGGCTTCCATATGATCTTGCCTTGGCATCTTTGCTCCCATTATCCACCCTTCTGGAGTGCTTTCCCTCCTGACAACTCAGCTCAAGGCATCCCAACGTTGGTTGTACATGAGAATCACCTGGGTTGCTTTCCAAACTCCTGATATCTAGAGCAAACCCAGACCACTGAAATATGACTCTCTGGGAGTGGAACCGCCATCAGTTTTTCCAATGTTTAGGCAAGACTGAGAACCACTGATCTAGCCCAAGCCTACCAACTGCTCAATGTCTAGCATAGGCCCTCTTCCTCTACGAAGCCTTCTCTGACTCTACTACCACTGTATCAACTTGCTCTGTATCTGAAGAAATGGCATTCATCGTTACATTCTACATCTCGACTGTCAAGTCCCTGAGGAAGCCATATCTCAATGCCATATCTCCATCACAGTGCCTTACACATAGCTAATAATATGCAGTGACTGGAAGGTAGTGTCCACAAGTAACAACCTGACTGGTCTGAGTGGCATCCCCTTTTACTTCTACTGGCCCCATTCCACTGCTGATGATCAGTGAAATACTCAGAACACTTATCAAGAGGTGTTAAACTCTTCGCATTTACTTCCAAGTGGATTAAAATATCTATAAAAACACAAGATAAGCTAAATTATTTTGGTAAAGAAGAACATTTTCAAAGATATCCATTTAAATTAGCTCCATTCTTCATGGCCAAAGAACATGATAATAGCATAATGCAAATGATTCAGGAGGCAAAACATAAAAGACTCCATGTCTCCTTTTTGAGGGGAACAGAATAAATACCCTGTTTCAGCAGGTACCATGTGAGGACTCAGCGCCAGGCTCTAGAATCTAATGCAAGTGAAAGCAGCCATAGCAATGGAGATCAGACTCAGTGCTAATGGATCTGTGCTAAAGAAGCAGACATTTTCATAAGGGTAAAACATTGGTTGGAGCAGAGGGAACCGGACCAAACCCTAAATGTGATCTAAAAGTGCTTAACAACATTGGCCAGGAGAAACAAGAACAGATAATCGAAGGGAGGTAGGAAAAAAAGCTGATTTTTCTCCAGAGCTCCAGATGTCTTTATCGCTGCCTAATGACAATTACACTCCACCAATTAAGACGCCACTATGACAGTTGCATTGTCAGTAAGCCTTTGGACCTCAATGTTGATGGCTCTCTAATTAGGGTCTGTGCAAAGTACAACTGCAACTCATATATTAGCTGATGTAAGAGCACTAAAGAAAAACTGAAGGAGAAAGAAGCCTTTTCCAAATGAGTGAGGATGTCCCACTCCAGGGCACGGACCAGTGAAACTGTATGCTTTCCCAATCTTTTTTACGCTTGGCAAGGTTACCTCCAAATAAATAGGTCAGAGACCACAGCTGATTTTTTTGTTGAGAGGATGGGAATAGAGCCCCTCTCAAGCTCTGCACGCCAGAGCAATTGCCAATTTACAATGATTTACCACCAAAGAGCTTCCATTAACTAGTAAGTTCCCACTGAACAGACTACTTACTCATTTTGACTAAGAGACTTGAAGGAAGAAATGCTGTACAGCTAATAACAAAGAACCAAACAAATCCACCTTCAACTTTTCTTCTTATATAAATATCCCAAGTGGGGCAGGGGAGATGAAAGTAGGTGTTTATATATTGCTTTCAGGTGCCTCTACTTATTTGCTAAAAATATATTTTTTTCTGAAGCTCTTCATGACAACTTCAGGTGTTGTTTTAAGAATGCTGTAAGTAAGGTTAAGTGACTTACCCAAGGTCACAAAAAGCATTTTAGTGGCACAACTGGGATCAAACAGGTCCCCAGGCTTTCCTCAAACTGCTGCTTAGCCAACAAGGCAGACTGCCTCCTCAGATGACAGGGTCTTTAAACAAATACGGCTTCTAAGGACCATCCCCATTTAAGTGAAATATATTGTTTTCAATATGGTGACTCAGGCTTGCAGGACACAGCCCGTGAACCTAACCCATCAATTCTACCACTATCTCTAACTAGAAGGCAAGGAGCCAAAAAAAAAAAAGGCTCAGTGTGCTGGCAAAACTCTACCTAGCTAACTCCTAGTTATCCTTCCAGACCCAGCTGAGAAGTAATTTTCCAGGAGAACCCTGGCCTGACTCTGAGCCTGTACTAGGTGACTTTCTCTAATGTATTAACGGTGGGTACCTTGCTCTTCCCCACCCTAACATTTCCCATGTTCTGTCACCACCTGTCTTGTAACCTCTAGCCAGCCTGGGAGCAAGGGAAGTATCTGCAGCATTTGTCTGTGCTTAGTAAAAATGTTCAATGAATGAATCTACCAGCTTAAACCCAGAGGACAGAACTGGTTTAACGCTTACAAAGCAATTAGGCAAAGGTCCCTAAAAATGCAGCACCCGCATTTCGAGAAACATTTTGGTCCTTACCACACAGAGGCTTTAAGAACTATTCGCAAGCTCCATATTTTATTTAGTAAAAACCAAAGAATACAAATCAATGAAATCAAGAGTATTTACTGTTTTCTATGAAACTTGACTGTGTTGTATTATGCAATTAACAAAATGAACTCAATCCCACAGTGCAGTCTTTCTGCGGAAAAGCACTACTACAGACATCAAGTGCAGCTTAAGACGCATCAATTGAAAAATAATGAACATCTTAATGGACTTTACGAGATACAAGCACTACACACTTAAAACTGTTTTCCATACATCTTGGTTAATCACAATCAATAGAGTCAGAGTCAATGATGGTTATGCAGAGTTATTGTAGCTGTGGCCCTTCCCATTATTCCTTGGAGAACCAGAGATGGATAAATGCAGTCATGAGTTCACCAGTATTTATTAAGGATATTCTGGAGCTCCTTCATTAAGGATATAATAAATGTAATGCTCTCCTCCAGTCTCTTATCAATACCTTACCTCAGACTTATTTACCAGAAGAGCACATATACCTCACAGCAGAAAATAAATAAATTTAGAAGTATTTTTTAAAAGAGGTCCCTAACGGGTAATGATCGAATTTCTTATGGGAAACAGTCCAATGTCATAATGAGCAGCAGCACAAAATCTATATAAGCCAAGGTTTAAAGAAAAACTATCAAGAGAAAAAGTTCTTTAAGGAGGAGGAAAATAGAAATCATGTCCTTACTAAGTAAGCGGACATTTGTCTAACACAACTTTATCACCTGTATTTACAAAGCAAGTTATCTCAAGAGTTTCAAAGCAATCCATGGGGGATCCCTGGGTGACTCAGTTGTCAAGCGCCTGCCTTCGGCCCAGGGCATGATCCTGGAGTCCTGGGATCAAGTCCTGCATCGGGCTTCCTGCATGGAGGCTGCTTCTCCCTCTGCCTGTCTCTATCTCTGTGTCTCTCATGAATAAATAAATAAAAATCTTTTAAAAATAAAAAAATTTTTAAAAGCAATCTACAGGTATTATCCTTTTTTTAAAATTATCCATTTTTTATACATTCACCTGAAACTGGCCAAGTATTGAACCCCATCCTTACCATTTTTAGCTCCTGGGTAGAATAGATTTTAAAATTTGGTGCAAATATACATTTCAGAGAAAAGCCATATTGTGAAATGGTACATGGTCAACTAAAACACACATTTTTAATTACTAGGGGAAAGGAAGAGAAAAAAATGTCTGTAAGTGGAGTATTTTAAGCTACCTTAGGTGCAGGACTGTGTTTGAACCATTATTTTCTTGCAGTTATTAGAAATGAGAGAATTCCACTGGAAGAGCAAACTGAACCAGAGATTCAGACATTAGAATTTAAACTCAAAGCTTTGCTTCCAGCCTACAGAAGACTGGAAACCCTGATGTCCAGGTTAGTGTGGACAGACAGAGCTAAAAAAAATAAAAGCCAGAACAACAGCCAGAAGTCACTTGGCTGCTAGAGAGAGGTGTTGGCACTTTGGTCTTGTGTCTACTTAGGCACACTTGCCTTAAAGGGAACAGAGGTGGATGAAAATGCATGAGATCAAATGGGACAATGATATTTTTAGGGAAAGAAAAGAACTAATATTTTGAGACATTAAATTATAATTTTCCCCAGCTATTCCTGGTAGAGAAGAAACACTAATGCATGGTCACTGTTCCTTCTAGTAAAGATGGAAAGTGCACCCTAAAAAGGCAGATCACATCAGCAGAAAATGAGGGAAAAACACATTGAGGAGTGTTGAGAAAAAACCTTGATACAAGGAGGGTGCTTGATATTTTTTAAACCAAAAGGGGAGGGAAAGGTCCTCTAATGTGAATAGAGAAGTGTGCTCTCTTATGCACACTGAAATGCTTCAGACTTATGAGTCTTCAGTAACAGTAAGGAGGGAGTCTATTGCAAAACACCACCATACTCCTGGGCATCTGATAAAAGCTTCTGGTGAGCTAATAGCTTAATGGTTAGCAGAGCTGGCACAAGGCCTCCAGTGAGCCCCAGCTTGATTTTCTCCTGCAGGATTTACCTGAGACACTCTTCTTCACTAGGTGGCAGTAAAGCAAATACACTTCTGGAGGATTATACCTAGACCTATGTCTCAGGTTTATAATGTGGCCTTTCTGAACCTATGATGTCATCTGTTTTCAATGCTCTTAACTTCCAGAGTGCAACTGGGGACACGAAGAACAGTCTTGGCATCACAAAACAGGACAGGGAGGTTTTCATATGCTCATCTCTTCTGTTCTTTTTCTTTAATGATAAACATAATTTGGGAAACATTTTAAGATTCTCAGAGCTGTCATCACTAAAACAAACAAAACCACACTTCCTAATCACTTATTATCAACACACTTTCCAGATAATCTCTCTTCTTCTAAATACTAGGAAAAGCACACACTAACCCTCATTGCAATCAGGACGGCTACCCCCATCACAGAAAAAATGCTGCCAGAAGTTGAATTCTGAAAGAGACTGGTGGATTACAGTATGAAAATTGGTGGCTTCTGAACACAAATTTTTCTCAGGTTAAAGAAATGAGAAATTCTAGCTGAAAGAACAAAGGAAAGGTTGTGTCTGAATTACATAGTCACAGTTGAAGAAACTTCTTATCTAACCAGCAAAGACAACAACTGCTTCAGGTGTTTTTTGAGATACTGTATATCATTGCTAAGTGGTCAAATGAGACCACAGAAAGGCAAGAAGGCCAAATGAGACCACAGGAGGAGCCTGGGCAGGTCAAAGACATGGTAAAGAGGCTCAGAAAGTGTAGGGCCTCAGAAGTATAAGGCATTTTCATTCTGTACACACTTTCTTCAAAGTTTCTTGAGTTCTGGGTCCACTGTTAGGTTCCAAGGGTGCTCAATACACCACCTTCACCATTTTAAGAGGGATACAGTTAATAAGACCCAACACTGCCAAGACACAGAAGAGGGTGGGCCAGGGAAAAAAGGGTCACTGGTTCGTGAGCACTGGTGACCTCTGAGAGAGCGTGGCTTGGTGGAGGGGCTAGGATGGAATCCAGACTGCAGGAGGTTAAGTCATGAATGTGTCCTCTCTTGTTATTAATGGCACTGACAGAAAGAAGAGAGGTAGATTCAGGAGAGCAGTTTGAGGGATGGTTTGGAGACTTCTAGCCAAAAAGTTAGACTGGAGGAAGTTGAGGATTATAAGGGCTTTTTAAAAGTACTTTCTTCATCTGGAAAATATGAAAATTCATTCCCCTAAATCCAGTAATTCCACTAATGGGACTCTAGTCTAGGAAAATAGGCTAGGGGATAAAGGAAGACATGGGACTCTTTATTCTACACATTTATATGTAATTTAAAATTTCTAGAATTAGCATGTGCTTTCTAATTTTTTAAAAAGACTGGCAAAAGGGGATCCCTGGGTGGCTCAGCAGTTTAGCGCCTGCCTTTGGCCCAGGGCACGGTCCTGGAGTCCCGGGATCGAGTTCCACATCGGGCTCCGGCATGGAGCCTGCTTCTCCCTCTGCCTGTTTCTCTGCCTCTCTATGTCTATCATAAATAAATAAAAATACATCTTTAAAAAAAAAAAAAGACTGAAGACTGGCAAAATATGCAAACTTCTACGTAAAATATTCACAACATTATATATTAACAAAACACAGGAAGTGACTGTAATGTCCAATGCTAGGGGAATGAATTTTAAAAAATTAGGATATAATTATATCAGGAGGTTTTTTTTTTTTTTTTTTTAGTTTTTTTTAAATAACAAATCAAATAATGAAAAGCATGTAATAACACAAATAAATCTCAGTTTAGTGAGGAACAAAGGCCAAAATAGAATGTAGATTAGGATTATGTGAAAATATGCATTAAAAAAATAACTCATGCACATCAAAAACCATAACAAGAGTTGTGTTAGCATGCTGTGATTTAGATGGCTTTTTTTCTTCTCTGCTTTCTAACGGTTTTGCAAAAACATGGTTTTACTACCATTTTTCATTTTTAACAGGAAAGAATGGTGTGTGCTGCAAAAGAAAACCCAAAATGAAGCTGTCATAGCTGCGCCATCAGAATAGCAAATGAGGGCTCATGAAGTAGCCCTAACACCCGGCTCTCCGTGTGGACACCGCAGAACAGCAGAGAGGTGCAGTGCATGTGTGCCACTCTCTGCTCGCCAGGCCTCTGAGCCTTAGCCAGCCACATAAAAGGAGTGTTTTGGAAGAGTTAATCTCTACAGCTCCTTCCAGATTTAAAATTACATGGTTCGAAGTTGAAAAGACTAAGAAATCAAGGACCAGACAAATTAGGGATTTCTCCAGTCTTCCATGTAACACGCGATACCTAGGTGGGAGAGGGTATGTTAAACTGTAATGCTTCCTTCAGACAAAATAAGGAATAAGCACTGTGGGGCAGTTTACATCACATACCACCTCTAGTTTTTTTAAAAAAGATGCTTATAAATTAACTGCACAGAAAATACATGGCTGTGAAGTTAATTATTTCCAAGTACAGAAAACAAAAACGTTAACTGAGGCGAAGCTACATGATAAGCTGCAGTCACTTCTCCAGGAGTTAGGAGATGGGCAGATGTTGGGGGGGGTAGGGGTTAACAGGCCAGGGGGTTACAGACACCTCTGGGAGGAGACAAGACTGGAGTTGGATCTTGCAGGAGGACGAGGGGGTTTGGGGTGATGAAAATGTCCTGGGGTTAGACAGTGGTAAGATGGTTATACAGCCTTGTGAAGATACTAGTAAATACAGACTTTTACAATTTAAAAGGGTACATTTTATGGTATATGAATTACATCTTAATTAAAAAAAAAAAAAAAAAGATGTGGCAGAGGCAATTAGCAACTGTTGGAAAAGCCAAAGGTACCTTAAAGAGAATAATCAGGAGAAAGGGTGGAAACAAATTTCAAGGGCTCGGCACATAAGGAAAAGGTAACTAGAAATTGCCATCTAGAAGATATGAAGGGAAGCAAAGACTCATGGAAAAAAAGAGCAAAAGATCAAAAAGCTCTGAGAACAACATCTGCTTCCTCTGCTGGAAGCCAAGCCTGGGGTAAGAGGTGTCATCCAGGTCCTGCTTATTTGATGAGCACTAGGTCTTGGGTGAGCTTGAGTGAATGAGTATTTGAAGGTTACTCTGGTTTGAGTGAAAGGAATAGTAAGGCAGACCCAAGACAGTCAATGGTGAGGCTAATTATAACAAAAATTGCTCGAGGCCTAAGCAATGGGACCCCAAACCAGGAACTTCTAGAAAGGAAAGGCCTGAAAAGATAGGAAGAAGCAAGAGGATTTGCAAAAACTTTGCTGTCAATTATATGAAATAAACCTGATAGGTTTCAATGCAAAGATGTTACACAGTTTAGTTCTATGCATAAAACTTAAGCCCCTGAACAAATTCTGCCTGAGTTCAAAGGGAGAAAAAGGAAATGAAGAAGGAAAATCACAGAAACACAGGCTAAGTAGATGGGAGAGAGATGGTAAAGTGGCCAATGTCTCTGTAAGCAGCTCCTTGGAGATACATAGCTGCAGAAAGCTGGGTGAATACAACATTGATTGGAAATGAGGTAACCACAAACACCGCTGTCTCAAATGAAAAGGGATTCAAGATCTGACCCAGAAAACAAGCATCGTAACCACCAGATAAAATTTTAATGATAAACACAAGATGCTCTACACACAAGCAAGATTGAAGTACCCAACGCTAGGTCATAAACATAAGGTCCTCTTAGAAAGAGGAGCCGGGAGCCTCTCTGACCCACAGATCACGTTTCATCTTATTGATCCACAAAACTGTGCCATCACTTTGCGTTGTGCTGGCATAATCTGTAATGTTGAGCAGACCTCAGGGGAACAGAGAGGCAGGAAAAGAAGGGCTGGCATCTGGACGTGGGGCCAGCCTGCCTTTGTGAGGTCCATGTCCAGATAAATTCATACTTGGCTTTTGAGATTAAAGTCTCCTTTATCTCTAATTTCCTTTATGACTCACAGTCCCTTATCAACATTCTGTGCTCAGAGTCCTCCTGACACACCAGGAGATCCCTATAAACTAGGACTCCTTTCTGAGTTACCACAGAATCTTAGAATTTGTAGACAGACCTTATGTAGCATGAGTTCTTAGACCCACATTTTAGCACTTAGAGACAGAAGCTGAAAGCCACACTGATAACTGAATGAACAGAATTCCAGATTTCAGGTCCATTCATCTTTCTAAAAACAATGGTTCTACAGCACTCCCATTAACCTTTCAGTTGTGGCCAGCAAAAAAAGGTGTTCTTCCTAGGCATATCTAGTTTAAAGCAAAAATACTTTTTCTAGGCATAGACCACAAAACATTAAAATAATGTGTTTGGAGTTTTAACCCAAATGGTGCCCTTTATAGAATGCTTTTTTTTTTTTTTTTTTAAGATTTTTAAATGTATATTTATTCATGACACAGAGAGAGAGAGAGAGGCAGAGACACAGGCAGAGGGAGAAGCAGGCACCATGCAGGGAGCCTGACGCCGGACTCGATCCTGGGTCTCCAGGATCACACCCCAAGCTGAAGGTGGCGCTAAACCGCTGGGCCACCGGGGCTG
The DNA here is from genome assembly GCF_053574225.1 of Canis aureus. Lineage (NCBI taxonomy): Eukaryota > Metazoa > Chordata > Mammalia > Carnivora > Canidae > Canis > Canis aureus. Next base: position 17,112,705 of record NC_135637.1, on the reverse strand, counting down.
CCCTATAGAACACTTCTTAAGCAAAGAGTCTTCTTTAAAGAAAAAGACTCACCTGCTACCAAGCTGTTCAGGCAAAGATTTGTTTTTGGTTTCCTCCAGATAGGAATCTCTCTTGGGGGGCTCACCCCAAAGCCAATCCAGACTCAGGGTTTTAAGTGTCCTGGTCTCTACTTAGGGCATTAAGTATACAATTTGAGATTGTGTTCAAGACCACTTCTCAACCCAAAGATGAAACTGGTCTTCTCGTTGCACATTAAAGAAATACAAAAACTGAAATACACAAACTGTTTTTACATCTCTGTTGGTAAAATAGGAAGAATTCATGAAAGAGGTTTTTGGAACAGAAACCACAGGAATTTACAGAAGCTAAAATTAAATTTCTTGGTGATGAAGACAACCAAAAAGCCTATTTCAGGACAAATTAAGCAGCAAATACATAGTGTGTGGTGGAGAGGGAAGATTGTGTGTGGCCCCGGCCCTTTCTCATAATAACAGCTTCAGAGCAGAGAATAAGAACAGACTCTGTGCCAACACGTATTATTCTTGCTTGACTTTTTTATGTCTTCATAAAATACAGACTGTTTGCCTTAATGAAAATCCAACCTAACATGCCACAAGAGTGATTTAAAAGCTAAGAAAGACATATTGAGACAAATGGATTACAGCTCTACATTCTACACCATTCACTTCTCACCACTAACTTCAAACTCTCAAATACTGGACTACAGAATCAGAGATTTTCCACCTCAAACATGGGCTATAGTGGGAAGATATGTGCTCTCAAGGGAAGATAATGTCACTGGCACGCAGAGGGTGGCACATGAAAAATGAAAGACTTCAAGGTGAAGAGTTAATTATTAAGTGAAAAATTGTTTTTGCTTACCCGGCAATGACAACGCCATCATGGGAATGCACATCACACAAAACTGCGTCAGGAATGTGTTCCAGTTCACTCACCGCGCCTTTGCGATTCTGTGTAAGGAAAAGGGGCACGCAAGTTTCTACTATTTTTGGGAATCCCCAGAAGACAGTATTTCACTTCCTGCTATGTTCCACAGCAATTTCTAACCAAGTGTATTGTGCTCAAAGTTATCAGGGTATTCCAAAGGACAAAGATGACAGCTAATAGGATAAGTTATTAGAATTTACAAGTTACTGCATGCATGAAAAGCGCTGAACCAGGAGGCATGGGACATGTGAGTCACTGCTCCCGTGCTCCTGGGGGATTACAGGATATAAAGGCAACGTGTGAGCAGACAACTACAATCCATAGTAGGCTAGCAGTGGCAAGTATCTGAAGAAATGCATAAAGTGTCTTTAGAAAGCTCAGTTCAGAGAAAGAAAGTATGTAATGATATTTTACCTGTCAACAACCCTTATGAACACTCAGAGGATAAAATGATCAAATACATACAAAGAGATAAAAAATAAGGACTGGGAAACAAAGACTGAAAGGTCAGAGGCTCATGGAAATGGTATTTTTGAAGGGAACCCTAAAATCCACGACAAGTATAACTCCTGAGGGGACTAGGTGGCAGGTGGAAAGACACAAGAGGCAGATGTGTTTTCCACCATATGGCCCTTGTGATTCTTTTAATCATTTGTACAAAGCTCTTTACAGTGGACATGCTGTGTGGGAGGAGCGTTAATAACCCTCACCACCACCCAATGAGTGGGCTACTGTTAGCCATGCTTAGGAGGAAGTGGGGGCATCCAAAGGGAAAGTTGCGGGCTCTAACACTGCTTTTCATGTTTTACTAGGGGTTTCTTTCTAGAATCACAGTAAGAATTCCATCATTACAGATAGTGCATGATTTGTCATTTCACATTTCACTTATATAGTCCTCACTGTTAACAGGGCCAAGAAATGGGCCAAGACGCTCCAGAGAACATGACTCCAGTTCACTGAATTGACAAACATTTATTGAGTGCTTACAAACAAATGACTCTATGCTTGCTAGAGAAAAAAACAAGATGTTTCATATGATGTAACTTGCAACAGTTATGAAGGGCCAGATGCTTGCAGGTGGGTCTCTGAACACCTTCACTGCTGCCACTTCCAGTCGGATGAGGAGGACATATGTGCCTCCCTCCGTGGCTTCCTCTATCACCAAAGAGGAAGCAGAAACTTAACTGCTGTGCTCTCTCAGGGTGTGACATCTCTGAATTCAAGCCAGTGACACTCTAGGTCCCATGCACACATATCAAAAGTGTCCCTCCTTTCCAGACACAAAGGCCCCAGTTAATGCCCAGCTTGCCAACTCTGCCTGAATTCTAGCCTCCCCTGCCAGGGTGGGACCCAGCTTGTCTACACAGCACTGTCAACCCTTCATGGGTGCCTCTCACTGACATCCCACATCCAGGCCCAACCAAGCCACATGGGCAAGAGGGCCAGGGGCCTCCACATGAGTTTGTTACCTAGTGAGCACACAGCTCTGGGGCCAGGGTGTTTTTTATTTAGTCGTGGTGCTTTAATGGTCTATGAAAGGATGGCTATGCTAGTTCTTCTTGGAAAGGTAGTTCTCAACCAGTGACGATTTTGCCCCCCCCGGGCGACATTTGACGTGTCTGAGGACATTTGTGGTTGTCACAACCCGGAGTAGGTAGAGAATGCTACTGGCATCTACTAGGTAGAGGTGAGGGAAGCTACTCAACCTCCTGCCACACACAGAACAGTCCCCACCAAAGAATTATCTGGTCCCAAATATCACCGGTGCTGGGGTTGAGAAACCATGAATTCAAGAAACTCTGCTCTTACTAACTTTGCTAGAGACTGTGTGAGTTTGCCCAGATCTAGAGTATCTATCACCAATCAGGTTATGAGGTGACAGGGGATGGACATGCACATAGGCAATACATTACCATTAGTAATGAGCAAAAGCTTGTTGCTCTCAAAGTCTATTAGGATGACCTTTACTGGAGTGGAGAGAGTATGTATGATTCTACCCTTTCCATATAGGGGACTATCCAGTTATCAGGTAGGAAGAAGAATCACTGCACCATTTTCTTGTCATGCCTCAAAACAGCTTTATGTAAATGCTGTTCTTGACAGTTATTTCCTATAGAAACACTCCACTGTGTGAATTCTTAGCTGTGATCTAATATTTCTGTAGAGATTTTGAAGTGATAAATGCTATGGAAGCAAGCCAGTGGGTTATGTGAGGGGAAAGAAGACAGTAGTCAGAGACATTTAAAATCTCCCTCTTACAGTTACTGGAAATAGCATTTTCAGCTCCTCTTTTGTATTCAGTTGGTGTTTTTGATTTCTTGGTCCATCAGTGTTGGCCAAAATGAAAGGAGGCTGTGCTGAGCACTACTCCAAAGACTTCAACTATCAGAGGGGAGGTTACTGGCACTCCAATCTCACCCCTCCTCTCCTAGAGAGCAGGATGCTCCCAAATTGTGGTTGAAAACAGGGGCAGATACTCTAATGGTGAACAAAATGGGCAACAAATCACCAGCAGCCAACAGGACTCTCACCACACTCCTCTCTTTGCTTTTGGCAGTTAACCTCAGGCTATAATTGGAGGGACTCCAGGTTTAATCCAGGGCCTGGATTCCTGTGTCCTTGTAGGCTATTCTACAGGTAATGATATTGGCCATGGCCTACCTTCCAGTTGGTTCTTAACATGTGTTCCTTGGCTCGGCACTCTTGAAAGATGAGCTTCCAGCAAGAATAATCAGAGATGCTGCTCTCGGGAAGGTGCCCTTCCTGCTGGCACAGCCGGTACCAGAGCACTTCATCTTCTGCAATCACCTTCCACGTCTTGCTCACCTAAAACAGAAGTGACACAAATGTCAAATTCTGCAATTAGAGAAGCCCCTTGTCATCCAAAAATCAATCAACACCTTTATTATTGCCCTGAGTTTATGGCAGTATAAAATGTCTCATTAACAAAACACTCTGAGGTGAAAAAAAATACAAGCAAATGTTTCCAGTTTTATTTTTCAAGATTTCAAAACTGTTGTTCTACCATTTCATATCACATTTTAGATGACTTGGTTAAATTATTATATAACATGTAATAAAAATACACAAATACATAAAAGGCAAAAAATGCAAACTGCAACATAGCTATACAATCATACATATCTTTTCAGACTAGAATGTCTTTACTTTTTACCAATAGGCACTTGACTTTCCTCTTAAACAACTGAAGACTGATGGCCTCTGAAATAAAAGGCTGTAATAAAATAAATATCCATAACTCAACACTTCTGGTCATATAATTCAAATTTATATTATGTACAAAAACTTAAAAATTTTAAAATCTATACACTTACAGTCTAACAGAAAACTCAAGCTGTTCACCAGGACTATAAGATCTGATATAGAGATATTAATGTTGTGTCTGGACGGAATTTCAAATCCCAAAAGTATGTAGAGGAAATGGCCATTTCCACTATTAATATTTTGTCCTCCAAGCCTAACTTAGAGGGAAGATGGATTTACTTCCTCATAGGACAATGAACAAAGCTGGCTAGAGTGCAAAAGATGGACTCTCTTGGCAAGAGAGGAAAATGATCCACCAGATCAACATGATCCTGGGTCTGTAGCACATTCTGGTAATATGGGATTAAGTGCTCAACACTTGCTGCCCATCTAAAGGTTAAGACTCATTTCTAATAAGGTGAAAGTCGTAACCACTGACTTATAGTAACCTGTGCTCCTTAACACTCCCTTGGGGCCACTTCAAGACATTGAATACAAATAAGGAAAGGGAACATGAGACAAAGTAGGTGAAAGAGCATGTAGCATGTGTATAGCAGACTCTCATTACACCAGGGTTCCTCATTTGATGAAGTACTGATAGGTAGTTAACTTTCAGGGTGGCAGAGTAAAGATCTCCAAAAATCTGCTCCTACAAACAAGCAATAAGAATAATACCAAAAATTGTCAAAAATCCACTTTTTCAGAACTCTGGCTATTAACTTAAGGCCTTCAACATTCTGAAGAACATTTATTCAAGAAAAACGGCCGAATCTTAGTAAGAACAACCACCTTCGTTGTTGTTTTAATGTGCACTAATCCCATCTTCCTCTGCTTCCAGCACAATAGGTGGCTCCAAGGTAGCCTTAAACACCTACAGCCTCACAACTATGGTACCTGTAAAAACCAGCAGCCTAACAGTCACCAGAAGGGCCAGATGGCTTTACAGGTCCCCACATGTGCCATCTCCAGAGAACAGTCATCATTTGACTTGACAGCTTTCTAGAAAGCTCTATCCTAGGGGCTTGTCTTTATTTGACCTGACTCAAAGCTTCCTCAGTCTTATCTTCAGTGAGTTTGTCAGAAACAATAAAGGAGAACTGTTTAACATTGTGGCTGCCTGAGGTAACATTACCAACTGGAGCTAAGAAGAGCTGACCAAAAGCTTAAAATGAAAACCTGGGGAATGAGATGTCCATAAGGAGCTTTTGAAAGGCCCCAATATATTTCTGGGACTCAATAATGCCATGCACATGTGTAGGACTATGTGTGTGCCAAGACCTAAGAAGGCCTGATCTCTCATTCTGGCTAATCCTGAAGCTTTACACAAGCACAAAGTGAAGGCTAAAACGGTTGTGAGCTGTTGGCATTGAAAACACCCCAACATACAGACAGCAGCTTAGTAAAAACTGAGAGATTTATTGCTTCAACATATTTAAGGAAATATCTGTCCAATCACTAGCTAACCATTAAGCTAAATGAACAGAGATTTCAGTGGTCACATATAACAAAAATTACAAACCAGAGAATCAGTCCAGAAAAGTCACTACAAAACAAACAGAAGCAACAAAAATAACCACCACCTAACCCTCCCAAAGGCAGAGAATCTGATTTCCAGAGTTGCTCATTATTTTAAAAGTCCATTTTTTAACCAAAAAAAAAAAAAAAAGTTTAAACATGCAAGGGAACCGCAAAATATGAATCATATACAGGAAGAAAAAGTGGCCAACAGAAATCATCCCTGAAGAAGTCCAGACTTTGGACCTATTATAAGTAGGTCCAGAATATCAAAGGAAAGTATGTTTAGGAAAATAAAGTTATGAGCACAATGTTTCACTAAGTACAAGATATTGATAGAAAAAAATTTTAAATAGAAGTTTTAAAGTTGAAAAGTATAGCAATAAACAAAAAATTCAGATTTGAGCTAGAAGAATCAGCAAACTTAAATTAAGATTGGGATGCCTGAGTGACTCAGTGGTTGAGCATCTGCCTTCAGCTCAAGGCGTGATTCCAGGATCCAGGATTGAGTCCCACATCAGTCTCCCTGAGAAGAGCCTGTTTCTCCCTCTACCTATGTCTCTGTCTCTCTCATGAATAAATAAATAAACCTTTAAAAAATAAATAAAATAAAATTAAGATTATCCAGTCTAATAACAATGACAGAAAGTCCCTCCCCAAAATGAGCAAAATAACAGAGCCTCAGAGACCTATAGAATACATCCATGTGGACCAACATAGGTATTATGGGAGTCCCATAAAAGAAAGAGAGGAAGGGGTAGAAGGAATATCTAAAGAAATAATGGCTGGAAACTTCCCAGCTAGGATGAAAAACATTGATCTATCACTAAAGCAGTTCATCAAATTCCATAAAGGACGAACTCAAAGAAATTCACATCTAGACACATCATAAACTGTTGAAAACCAAAGACAGAATCATGAAAACAGCAAGAGAAAAAGACTCATTGTGTGTACTTCTCATCAGAAACCGGGAGGTCAGAAAGCAGTAGGCCGGCATATTCAAATTACTAAAGGAAGAGATTGCCAACCAGTAACTCTATATCTAGCACAACTATCTTTCAAAAATAAGAGAAATTAAGTTATTCCAAGATAAACAAAAATAAGATAATTCATCACTAGTAGACTTGTCCTACAATAAATACTAAAGGGAGTCCTTTGGCCTGAAATACAAGGACTCTAACAGTAACTCAATCCACATAAAGAAATGAAGTAAATTAGTAAAGGTCATTATAAGGGTAAATATAAATGACAGTATAAATATATTTTTGCTTGCAACATTTTTCTTCTAATTGAAAGACAACTGCTTAAGTATAAAATTGTATTGATAGGCTTATAACAATAAAGACATAATTTGTATGAAAGAATAGTACAAAGAAGGGAGAGGCAAGTTATATTGTAGCAGTTTTGGTATACTATTAATTTGGCATTAATATAGATTGTTTTAAGATGTCAGTAGTAATCTCTGGGCAGTTATTAAGAACTTTAAAAGGTGTACTAAAAGAAACAAAGGAATTAAAATAGCTAGAAAAAGGTCTATTTAAACACAAAAGGAGGCAATAATGAAGAACAAAAAAGACATAAGACATATAGAAAATACCAAAATGGCAGATATAAATGCTTCCTTATCAGTAATTATATTAAATGTAAATGGACTAAGCACTCCAATCAAAAGACAGATTGGCAGTATAAATAAACATGACCTAATGATAACCAGTCTACAAGATATATACTTTTTTTTTTTTAAAGTACACTCTACACCCAAAATGGGGCTCAAACTCATGACCTTGAGATCAAGAGTTGCATGCTGACTGAGCCAGTCAGGTGCCCTGAGACATACATACTTTATTTTTAAATTTTTTAAAGGTTCATTTACTTTATTTGAGAGAGAGTGAAAGAGCCAAGGCAAGGGGCAGAGAGAGTCTTAAGCAGACTCCATGCTGAGCCTAGAGCCCGACAGGGAGCTCAATCTCATGACCCCAAGATCATAACCCCAGCCAAAACCAAGAATCAGATGCTCAGCTGACTGTGCCACTCATATGCCCCACAAGACACACATACTTTAGATTTACATGCACAAATAAGAATAAAAAGGATGGAAAAAGATATACCATGGAAATAACTGAAAAAGAGCTGGAGTATATATACTAATACCACTTAAATTTTAAGAAAAAATGGTTACCAGAGACAAAGGATATTTTTATAATGAGGGCCAATCCATCACAAAGACCTAATAACTGTAGACATATATACCTAAAAGCAGAGCCCCTAATACAAAAAGCAAAAAGTGATAAAACTGAAGGAAGAAACCTAAGTTCAAAAGAACCAAAAAAATCATACAAAGTATATTCTCTGACCACAATGAGTGAAATCAGAAACTGATAACAGAAGGAAATTTGAGAAATTTACAAATGTGTGGAAATCAAAGAACACGTTAGCATGCTAAACCACCAATGGGTCAAAGAAGTTGAGGAAGACTAGAAAATACTCTGCAATGAGTGAAAATTAAAATGGAACATACAAAATCTAGGAGGCCCAGTGAAAGCAGTGCTTAGAGGGAAGTATATAGCTATAAACTCCTATAATTTAAAAAAAAATCCAAAATCATAATCTAGCCTTCCAATTTAAACTAGAAAAACTAAACCCAAAGCAAACAGAAAGAAAAAGAAAAAACTACAACAGAAGTGAAATAAAAAGAGAAAACGAAACAAATAAGAGCTGGATTTGAAAAGATGACCAAAATTGGCAAACCTTCAGCTAGACTGACTAAAGAGGGAGGCAGGGGTGAAGGGAAAAGAGTCAAATTACTAAAATCAAGAAGGAGAGGGGCCATCACTAAAAGAATTATAAAGGACCACTACGAACAATTATATGCCAACAAATTAGATAAACTAGATGAAATGGACAAGTGTTTAGAAAAAAGACACAAAGTACTGAAGTTAACTCATGAAGAGTTAGAAGAAATCTGAATAGCTTTATAACAAGAAGTTACATTAGTGATTAAAAAAAAAAACTCTGCACAAAGAAAAGCTCAGGCATAGATAACATCACTGATGAATTCTAAATGTTTAAAAAGAATTTTTTAAATGGTTAAAACTAAATTAAAAGAAATTTTAAAAGAATTCTACCAAATGTTTAAAAAGATTAATTAGCTAATCATTCACAAACTCTTCTAAAAAAATAGAAGAGGGAACACATCCCAGCTCATTTTATGAGACCAGTGTTTCTAACACCCAAATCAGACAAAGACCTCACAAGAAAACTACAAACCAACATCCCTGATGAACATACACAAAAAACTTCAACAAAACTCTAGCAAACTGAATCTAGCAACCTACAAAAAGGGTTATATGTCATGACCATTCGCAATTTGTCTCAGAATTAATTGCAAGGCCAGTTTAACATACAAATATCAATCCTAGTACTAGGATAAAGAACTAAAACCATGCAGTTCTCAGAGATTAACAAGCACTTTAAAATTAAATTGAGGGGGCAGCCCTGGTGGCGCAGCGGTTTGGTGCAGCCTGCAGCCTGGGGTGTGATCCTGGAGACCCGGGATTGAGTCCCACATTGGGCTCCCTGCACGGAGCCTGCTTCTCCCTCTGTCTGTGTCTCTGCCTCTCTCTCTCTGTGTCTATGAATAAATAAATAAAATCTTTAAAAATTTTTAAATTAAATTAAGGGAATTTTTTGAACTCATGTACAGTGTAGATTTATTTTAAATATAAAGTAGAGTGCCCTTATATAATGATGTCCCTAAGGAGATTTAAAGTGATAGGGAGATTATATATATATAATAATAAATATATAATATAATTATATAATTAATTTATATAATTATTAATTTATATAATTATATAATATATAATATAATTATATATTTATTATTATATATATATTTGATAAAGTTTTTAGGAACATGCTTCAAAGTCACCTGCATTATCCAAGGAGCAGCAGGCTATAATAGCAAAACCAGTGATGGGGTACCTGGGTGGCTCTGTCAGTTAAGCTTCTGATCCTTTGGCTCAGGTCCTGGGATGGAGCCCTGTGTCAGGCTCCCTGCTCAGCAGGGTATCTGCCTCTTCCCTCCCTCTGCTCTTCCTCTATTTCTAATTTAAAAAAAAAAATCTTTTTAAAAAAATTAAAAAGAAATAAAGCCAGTTACACTTGTGAAAAAAACAACCCAAAACCTGATTCTAATGTCTGGTCTTTCACTAGTTAGCTGAGGTATTATGACAAAGCCATAGGCTTCTCTGGTACCTCTTCCCTCTTCAGCAGTGGGGAGGAATCAGACATCCTGAAACGTTCCTTACAATACCAAATTCTGGGACTTAGGGGACGTTGTTTTCTCATTCTTAAAAAGTGAATCATCATACGCCACCACCAACAGAGCTGTTGTGTATCTATCTCAAAGAGCTCAAGAAAAGTACTCCGCAAATGTAATTCTTTACACATATGCCACACACTACTACAGATCACTATGGATAACACTACTGGAAGCACAAATTCATTATAAAACTACGCTACTCCAGGGGCACTTGGGTGGCTCAGTTGTTTAGGCAGCCAACCCTGGATTTCAGCTCAGGTCCTGATCTGAGGGCTGTGAGACTGAGCCCAGCATCAGGCTCCCCACTCAGTGGAGAGGCGCCTTGTATTCTCTCTGCTCCCCCCGACTCACTTTCAAGTGCTTGGTCTCTCTCTCTCTGAAATAAATAAATCTTAAAAAAAAAAATATGCTGCTCCAATTGTTACTTTGAGGAAGTCATCAGCCGCCTTGTATTTTTAAAATGACTTTTATTAAGTCTATGATGGGTTTCTACTTGCCCCATGGCAGCAGAAAGAGGCTAGCATTTATGAAGTAAAACTCAGAATCCAAGAATTCAGATTCGGTGTCAAAATTTCTGATTTCCCATTTCAAGCAAATTATACTAAGAGCAATTATTATTTCAATACTTTATTCAACCAAAAGTATGTCAAAGCATACTGACTCACAGAACATTCTAATGGCACATGAAAATTATGGCTGCCTTAACTACATTTTTGCTGTATATGTGGGCATGCAAGCTCTAGTGCAACAAGTAATCACAAAGTCATCTTCCCTGTAGGCACTGACACTTTGCATGGAAGCCACAACATGAGAAGTCATATCAGGTAGCATAAAGAAGTGCAAGGCTTTAATCACTTTTCTAAACCAAAGTGCCATGCTGTAATGCTAAAGGTATCACACTGGCTGAAGTCTTAAATGGTTTAGAAACTGAAGAAATAAGAGGGGTCTTGGAGATCAACCAGGAGCAACTCCCCGTCATATGAGGAGGGCTCCTCCTAGCAGCCCTGGGTGGTGAGAGGCTTCTGCAGAGAGCTAAACTTCCAAATCAGTCTGATCCACTGCAAAACAGTCTGGCTGTTAGAATGTGCTTCCTCTCATGGCCCTAATTTTGCTTTCTGAAGAAATCTCTATTCCTTCTTCCAGCTGACAGCTTCTCAAGGGGTCAAAGACACCATCATAATCCCTCCCTTAGTCATTTCATTGGCCTAAATATCACCCATTTCCCTCAACTGTCATAGGACTAGACTAGTTCCTGCACCCCTTGTCTCTGAATGCACCCATGTATCTGTGCACATATGGTGTCCCTCTTCAAATGCGGTACTCAGGACAAAACAATACCCCAAATGGGAGCTGTCAAGTGCCATGAAGAGAAAAATTTTATCAGACAGTAATTTGCTGCTTCAATCATTGTAAATATTCCAACATGGCTACTAAACTAACAGTCCACCAAAGCTTCTGGAGTCTGTTTATTAAACATTTAAGGCAAACGAAAAATATTACAAACACACATGGACTTGTCACCCATTTTTTAAAAAGATTTTATTTATTTATTCATGAGAGACAGAGAGAGAGAGAGACAGAGACAGAGACACAGCTAGAGGGAGAAGCAGGCTCCATGCAGGGAGCCCGATGTGGGACTCAGTCCTAGGTCTCCAGGATCACGCTCCAGGCGGAAGCAGATGCTAAACTGCTGAGCCACCCGGGCTGCCCCATTGTCACCCATTTAATAAGATATTACTAATAAACTTGAACTCCTGTGCATCTGTCTGCACCTTCTCCGCTGCTGTAAGGGTAAACTAAATTTGGTGTCCATCATTTTTTAGAGTGGTTTTGTTTTAAGAGAGGGGGAGAAGGGGAGCAGGGCAAAGAAGAGGGGAGGGGCAAAGAGAGAATCTTAGGCAGGCTCCAGGCTCAGCATGGAGTCTGACACAGGGCTTGATCTCAGGACCATAAGTTCATGACCTGAGTCAAAAAAATGCTGAGCCACCCAGGTGCCCCTATTCTTCAGAGTTTTGTTGTTTTAAAATTTTATTTATTTATTTGAGAGAGTGAGCACAAGCAGGGGCAACAGCAGAGGGAGCGGGAGAAGTAGGCTCTCTGCTGAGCAGGGAGCCTGATAAAAGGCTCAATTCCAGAACCCTTCAGAGTTTTTTAAAACACAAACTGCAATTAAATAAAGTCCCCTGTTCTTACTTCCACTGTATTCATTTTTTAAATCTAATTTTACATCCCATTTTACACCCCAGCTCAGGGATGCCTGGGTGACTCAGTGGTTGAACATCTGTCTTGAGTTCAGTTTGTGAATCTGGGGCCCCGGGATCAAGTCTCACATCAGGCTCCCTGCATGGAGCCTGCTTCTCCCTCTGCTTGTGTCTCTGCCTCTCTCTTTCTCTCTGTGTGTATGTTTCTCATGAATAAATAAATAAAATATTTAAAATAAGTAAATAAACCTCAGCTCATTGCACTCACGCCCAGCACTTTAGAACATCTGGGAACCCCAACTCTGTCATCTGTTGCATTAGCTACTTCTCCCATACATAAGTCAACTGATAGTCTGTGGCCTTTGTGTCTTAATTATTTAAAAAAAAAAAAAAAAGTTACCCAGGATGAGGCTGAGGACAGAGCCCATGGCAAACCACTAGAGCTCACCCCTCCACCACCTCCCACTCCCCCGGCTGACATGGATCCATCAAGCAGCCCACCCTGGGCCTGGCCACAGCATCAGTTACAAATCCACTTAACCACACTGTCATCCCACACTTCTCCATCTTAGCCATGAGGGCATCAGGGAAACAAACCCTCATCTGATCACAAGTGGGCAGGCGGTAAAGAATAAGAGAATGGCTCAGAACACCAGGGCTCCAGTTCTGACTAGACCGAGCACCACGGCTTTATTTTTGGCGTGTTCAAGCCACAGGTGAGCCTACCCCAGACATGAGCGGTATCTGTCCATCTGTCTGTGCCAGAGTGATTCTGAGAACTAGGCAATCACAAACAACAGATCAGGACAGGCCAACATCAACTGTGATGGGGCCAGGCCACAACTCAAATAATTCCAAAGCAGAGAGCCTCCCTATCAGGCCTCTGGGATTCAGGATTACATAAAGCAAGAGATAAAGGCTAACAGATGGAGACCCTAAGGGGTCCTCAAAGGCAGAAAGTGCTAGTGAAACACAGGGCAGCTTTGGATACCATGAACCTTTGTTGGTAAAAATTATGAAATGTAAAATTTCATCAAAACTCTGAAATAACTGGATAAAAGACTCAAGGTAGCCTAGAGGTCATATAACTTGGTAGGCATTATTACACAGACCAGCACTTCCCTAAGCATGCTCAGTGGAACAGCAGCTCCTCAAGGAGTTAGTAAGTTAGTAACCTTACAGGGTTCCATGGTCAAAGGAGTTTGGGGAACGCTGGCTTAACCAAAACCAAGCAGAGTTATTTGCTGAAGAACTGAGAGCTTTCCTGGCCTGATTCATGCTGTAGAGCTCTCATAAGGACAGGAGAGCTGCATTCTCCAGATGTGTTTGGCTCCTGACCTCTTCTTATGAGGATGGTCTCAAAAGCCTCAGTGCTCTGCAAAAGAAACTTGAGAGGACACCAACACGGCCTTCAGGTGAGCTGGTTAAGATATGTTTTGGGCATGAAGACCAGCAATTCTCATCTACCTGCCAGACAGACATCTTGCACATGACACCCCTCCTTCCCCCACAGTGGAGAAGGTACAGGGAAAAGTTCAGGTCTCTGCCCTTACAGTCAGTTGGATCCCTAGCCCCACCCCAGGTACAGGGCAACCTCTTTAATTCTAGAGTCCAAAAATTAGCTACAAGGCTGCTAATTAGATGGAGCCTCTCCATCAGCAGCAGCATTTTAGGAAAACCCAAATGCTCAGTGATTACAAACTAGAAGACCCCAATTAAATGAAACATTCTGGAGGAGTTTTCATGAGATCTACTGTCATATAGTACTCAGCCACTTTAAAACAGAGGAACTTTTCAGGAAGCCTTTCAAGAAGTCACAAATATATCAGATCTTGAAAACACTGGAAGTGGAAAATAGATTTTTCTATCAGTTGCAAAGAAAATGCTAAGTCACCTTATACATCACGATCTGAAGTTTGTATAACAGGGTTATGGGATGAAAAATGGAGGTCAAAAAGTTGATGTCTCAGTGCATCATTCCCACTGCACAGGTTTATTCTGTGGAAAGTAATATTCAGGATAAAGTTTAAACTCTGGATAACAAACAATAATCTCTTTGAGGGATTTATAAAAGCTAGAGGTGAGAATTACTTCCAAAAAGGGATCAGGACTGTACCTACAATTAGGTATTAAACACAGAAATGTGCCAACAATTTCTTTGGCAAACTGTAAAGGGAGGGTGTCTTTTCTCTACCCTTCTTTTATTTTTTTTTTTTTTTTTAGATTTATTTATGATAGCCACAGAGAGAGAGAAAGAGAGAGAGAGGCAGAGACACAGGCAGAGGGAGAAGCAGGCCCCATGCACCGGGAGCCCCACGTGGGATTCGATCCCGGGTCTCCAGGATCGCGCCCTGAGCCAAAGGCAGGCGCCAAACCGCTGCGCCACCCAGGGATCCCTCTACCCTTCTTTTAAAGGAGCACAAAAATGACAGGCTCTAAGAATGTCTTTTAATCCTGGGGGGGTGAGGGGGGGAACAAGTAAGACCTATACAAACTTACACAATTTTAAAGATTCTCACCAAAAGGAAAGCTAACAGTTTTGATTTCTTACATTTTATTAAATCTAGCAAGTTTACAAGCCTGAATTTTCCAAAGGCCTAATGGTCTTTCTTCAATACACAAGGACTAGAATGGCCCTGCCCAGTAAAAGCCCCACTGAGTGAGCCTCAGCTGCGAGAATTTGCTAATAAAAGTGTCTCCAGCATTTTGCTTTATAGCACCACTGTGAATTGCAGCATTAAAAAAAAAGAAGAAGAAAAAAAAAAAAACAGCCCTTGGCTCAAAAACTAGCTTTATTAACTCTGCCTGGATTAGGGTTACCAGTGAGGCCCACAACAGGGGGAAACACATCATTGTTCTAGTCACATGTTCACAAATCAAGTCTATTTGGAAAGAACATACCATGTACGGACAGTTCCACATATACTGATTATCTCAATTTCCTTATTGCCTCTCTCCCCATTCACTCTTGAACCCACTCACTTTCGCCCCTCCCCCCCACTGTGCCATGGATTCTGGTCAATATTACCAGTGACCTCCAAGTTGCTAACCCCAATGGTCATTTCTCAGTCCTATTTGACAAACAGTGACACTCAGCACCTCTGATCCCTTTCTCCTCCTTGAAAAGGTTATCCCTTGGTTCCAGGGGACTAGGTTTCTGGGTTTCTTCCCACATCACAGGGAATGCATCTTCTCTAACTCATCTTGGCCTCTAACCACTATGATGTGATGGGGCCCAATCCCTAAAACCCCTCCATATATACTCCCTTCCCTAATGACCTTGTCCAGTTGCCTGGCTTTAAATACCAATGATGTGGGGCATCTGTATAACTCAGCTAGTTAAGTGTCCAGTTCTCTGCTCTTGATTTCAGCTCAGGTCATGAGGTTAAGCCCTATGTCAAGCTCTGCATGCTCAGAGAGGAGTCTACTTGAAATTCTCTCTCCCTCTATTCCTCCATCTCCCTTACCTCAGAAATAAATCTTTAAAAATACATACATACTGATGATATGCTCCCAGCTCCCAAATTCATCTCTAGCCTCACATCCCACTATGGATCTTCCCCCAAAACTTTCTCATCTCACCTTCTCTCCCTTGTCAGTAACAACTATCCCGTCCACCCAGTTGTTCAGGCCCAATACTCCCGAATCACTGCTCCATGTGGACCAACATAGGTATTATGTCTTTCTCTGCCTTCACCCAGTCCATCAGCAGTTCCTACTCCACCCACCTCTAGGTCAATGCACTCCAAGCCACCATCTCCTGTCACCTGGGTTAGTTCAGTAGCTTTCTCCTGGTCTCCCAGCTGCATCCTTGTCCCCCTCTGGTCCAGTCCCCACATTACAGCCAAAATGATCCCTCTCAAAAGGTAAGTCAGACCTTGTCACTTCTCTGCTCAAAACACTTGAATGGTTTCCCACCTCCTTCAGAAGGAAAGTTCAAGATTTTTTAATGGACTTAAGTGCCTTTTCACATTTTAACTATTTCTTTTTCCTTTTGTCCTCATCTGCTCATTATACCCTTGCCAGTATTGGCTTCCTACTGATGCTCTAACAAATTACCAGAAACTTAGTGGCTAAAAACAATACACATTTATTCTCTAATGGTTCCAGAGACCAAAAATCTAAAATCAAAGTAGAGGTGGCAGGGCTGCACTCGTTCTAGAGGCTTTGGGGGAAAAATCTGTTTCTTCCTTTTTTTCCAGCTTCTAGAGGCCACCTTATATTCCTCGGCTTTGTGGCCCCTTCCTCCATGTTCAAAGTCAGCAATACAGCACCTTATCTTTGACCTCCAGTACCTCCCTCTCGTAAAGAGCTCTGTAATGACACTGAGCCCACCTGGATCATGCAAGAGACCCATCACATCTCAAGATCCTGAACTTCCTCGTATCTGCAAAGGTCCATTACCACAAGAGGTAACATAGTCACAGGTTCTGAGGATTAGGACACCTGGGAGAAGGAACATTATTCCGCCTATTATATCCGAGGCACTCTGACTTTGCTGCTGTTTCTTAAGCAGAGCAGGTGCGCTCCACCTCTAGGCCTTTGCCAAAAACCTGCACAGCTTCTTTCTTTCCTCCTTCAGGTCTTTGCCTCAAGGTTACCCTTTCTATGAAGTCTTCCCTGGCCACTTCACCTCTGGGGGTTTATGTTTTCTCCATAGCACTTTCTACCATCTGGAGCATACTCTACTTAACTAGGTGCTTCCTGCATAGAAAGTAAGCTCTGAGAGGTGAGTTGTATGTTCTGTTCTCTGTTGTACTGTCTAGAGTAGTGTATGACACATAGTAGGCTCTGAAAGTAACTGAAGGAAATGAAAAAGTCCAACTTTTAAAAATTCAACACTTAAAAAGAGCTGCATTGCTTTTATTTTCACTGGTTGGCTTCTTGCATGTACTGCCCTCAAGAGGCTCAGACTTTCTTATTAAATTCTAGCTCTTGATTTCTGGTTTGTTTTGCTTTCTTCTTGTAAACTTTTTAATTATAAACAACTTCAAACACACAAACACTGAAGTGAGCAGTGTGAAGAACCTCATGTCCCCAGGACTCTGTTCAAATAATTACCAATGCTCCACCATTCTTCTTTCACCTAGCTGCCCATCTTTCCTCCCAGCATGGTTGCTTTCCTGACACCCCATGGTTTTTAAGGTTTTTAAAAAAGATGTATTTATTTATTTGAGAGAGAGAGAAAGGGAGAGAGCACATGTGTGCATGAGCAGTAGGGGCAGAGAGAGAGAGAGAGAATCTAAAGCAGACTCCCCACCGAGTGCAGAGCCCAGTGCAGGGCTCTGTTTCATAATCCTGAGATCACGACCTGAGCCAAAACCAAGAGTTGGATGCTTAATAGACTGTTCCCCCAGGCACGACCGCCCCCACCTGTGACCACCTGTTAAAGGGGGCAGCATTACAACATGGCAAATTAAAAGGAAATCCCTAAGGGCACCTGGGTCCCAGGCAGGCACATGTCTCCCTTGGAGGCAGTCAGGTGGCAAAGGCAAAAATGAAGAACTAAAGGAACACTGTGAGCAGTTACAGATTTTCAGAGTTATGTCTGCTATGAAAAAAAAAAAAATCAATCCAGCAGTACTTGGCTGGGGATTCCCAACTTTAAAGACTTTGTGAGAATCTTCAGCTATAGAAAACCTCAGATTTTAGTTGCTCCTATTTGGATATCTGGGAAGTTCATAAGATCACATTTTCCTTAAAATCTGAAATATCAGGGGTGCCTGGCTGTTCAGCAGGTAGAGTGTGCAATTTGATCTCAGGGTTGTGAGTTCGTACTCCACATTGGATCTACAGCCTACTTAACAACTTGAAATATTGGGGCGCCTGGGTGGCTCAGTCACTTAAGCCTCTGACTCTTGATATCACTCAGGTATTGAGCTCAGGGTTGTGAAACAAAACAAAACAAAACAAAAACAAAAAATCTTAAAATACTGGAATATAATTTAGTGGGGTTTAGTTCCAGATTTATTTATATTGGTAACACCTATTTCTTGCTTGCCAATTTTACTATACATCATAAGTTCTTAACTTTCATCTCTACCCACTTTTTCTTTATTGCTTCCCTTCTGCACAATTTCCTACTTTTTACTTGAAAAAATGTGACATTGTTGGGACATCTGGATGGCTCAGTGAGTTAAGCATCTGCCTTGGGCTCAGGTCATGACCCCATGTCTGGCTCCCTGCTCAGTGGGGAGCCTGCTTCTCCCTCTCCCTCTGTCATTCCCCTTGCTTGTGCTCTCGCTCTCAAAATCCTTTAAGAATAATTTTTTTTTAAGTGACATTGTTACCTACGCAGCTAGATTTCTAAAATTATACTTTAGGAAATACACAATAAATAAAATACAATTTAAAAACTTTTTAAAAGACAAAATTGGGCAGCCCAGGTGGTGCAGCGGTTTGGCGCCGCCTGCAGCCTGGGGTGTAATCCTGGAGACCCAGGATCGAGTCCCACATCGGGCTCCCTGCGTGAAGCCTGCTTCTCCCTCTGTCTGTGTCTCTGCCCCTCTCTCTCTGTGTCTATGAATAAATAAATAAAATCTTTTTTAAAAAAAGACAGGGGATCCCTGGGTGGCGCAGCGGTTTGGCACCTGCCTTTGGCCCAGGGCGCGATCCTGGAGACCCGGGATCGAGTCCCACATCAGGCTCCCAGTGCATGGAGCCTGCCTCTCCCTCTGCCTGTGTCTCTGCCTCTCTCCCTTTCTCTCTCTGTGACTATCATAAATAAATAAAAAATTAAAAAAAAAAAAAAGACAAAATTATAGAGATAAGAACAGATTGGTGGTTGCAAGGGGCCAGGGATGGGGAGGGGGCAGAGGTGGCTGGGCCGTAAGAGATAGTACAAAAGATTCTTTGATAGATGTTATATACCTTTACTGTGTGGTCACACAAATACATACCTGTAATAAAACTAGGTAGAACTAAATATACTCACAAATAAGTTTATGTAAAACTGATGAAATCTGAGTAAGCTCTGTGGACTGTACTAATGTCAGTGTCCTGGCTTTGATTTTACTTCTGTAGGTATGCAAGATATTGCCAATGAAGGAAACTAAGGGAAAAGAACACAGGACCTCTTCATACTATCTTTTGCAACCACTCGTGAATTTATAATATTTTAGAAGTTTTAAAAATGAGTGTTAGTAAATCCTAAAACAATTACTTGTCAGAATTATGTCTATTTCATATAACAGATTTTATTCTTCTCATAAAAAATTTGTAATTTTGAACTGAACAATTTTTTAATTGTTATCTATTTGAAAACATGATCTTTTAGAGTGCCAGGAATCCTGTGGGTGCATACATACACGAAACCATAAAATTATAAGTAGCAAAATGATAAAGCTGTTCAATGACTCGTCCAATGCATAACTTTGCTTACTAAAAGCCACACTGTTTTCAAGACCTCTCAACCTGAAACACTCCCATAGGGACACTAAATCCCTTAAGAGACAACTATTGATAGCAAGGAGCTAGAGAGGTCAGCATCAGAAATACACAAGGATCACAAACTCATGTAGTAAGACTTTAGTTCTGAAAGCTTAAAGCCCACAAAGCAGAAAAATAGGGGACGCAGAAGGGAGACACAAAGTCAGAGCAAAATCACTTCTCCAGCATAGTTTGTGGCATAATTAAATCTCAAAAAGTTCCTCCCAATCCGGGTTCCTTACTGTTAGTCAGTTACCAATTTGGCATAAAGATCTAAGCAAACAGGTTTTCTCCAAGGGCACACATATAGTTCATGGTGCCAACTCCAGTATAACTGGCCCAATTTCACTAAAATCCCAAGGCGGCTTGATTAAAAGAGAAAAAGAGAGAGAGACAGACAGAGCAAGCCCCCTCTAAAATCAAATCATAAAGCAGCAGGATATTCCACTCAACAGAAGGATTTTTTCCTGGTTTCAAAAATAAAAACACAAGAAACAAATGAAAATGCTACTCTATTACTTTGTGGCTGTATTTTAATTCCTGAAAAAACAAAGCCAATTCTAAAAATTACCAGCCATCCATTGTCATCTTCATGCAAAGGCACTATTAAAAATAAATAAATCCTGGCTTCACAGACCAGAGCCACGTGGGGGTTCTGTTTAAGAATATTTTCTATGCTTGTACGTGTGCTCTAAAAATTAGGTTGAAATGAAAAACAATAAACAAATCCAACTGGCCAAAAAGAGAAGAATTCTGGTGGACAATTGGACCACTGTGTTGCAAATTAAACTGTTCACACCTGCAGAATAATCTCACCAGCATAACCAATCTATCCTGAAATGTAGCCCCCTTGTACCAAAAGGGGGATCTCTTCTTCCACTAGATCCTATCTTTTACTGATAAACTCTTTGGATGAGAAAACCAGCAGCAGATGTGAAAGCCACATGGCCCTCTACAAAGCAGGAGAGCAAAAAGCAATGTTAAAAGAAATGTTCCTTAAACAGCAGCTCCCTATCAAGAATGAAGATTTTATCATCTAATGCTGACTTTGTGGAAAGCAGCTAGCTATCAGACCCTGTTCCAAGACTTCAGCTAACAGCATCAGGCTGAAATCCAGGAGTTGGACTCATTTAGCTACACTCTTGTTTTCGACTCTTGGGAACAGGGCCAAAGTGTAAAGTTAGAATAGAACAAATCCAATTTCCAAGGGAAAGAAGAAGACAATATAGGTACTCTTGCTTAATGCAATTGATAGGCTCTGAGCACGGTTTACATTTCAGTACATTTTTACTTAGTAAATTTTAGCCCTGGAATAATTTCTTCCATCATTTCCTAAAGATTCCAGACTCTGCATTAAAAAATATTTGCCAACACCCCCATACTTAAAATTGTGGCAATCAAGAACACTGAAAGATTTTTCAAATTCATATATAGGTAGAAAGTTTTGATTAAGCAAAACTGCTTCATATGGTGTAAAACCATATGTTTTAAATTGTCCTATATTGTGTGTGACTTCATTGAATTGCCAGAGGTAGCAAGCTCTAAAGTCTTTTTTTTTTTTTTTTTTTTTTTTTTCTAAAGTCTAAATTTAGCTACAGTATGCACTTCTCAAACTGCCTTTATGTTTTTAACTTCACTTCTTGGGGGTGGTTTGGATTTTTTTTTTATTAAGTTTATTTTTTAAGTAATCTCTACACTCAACGTGGGGCTCAAACTCACAACCCCAAGATCAAGAATTGCATGCTCCTGTGACTAGCCAGGCAGGCATCCCTGGATTTTTAGTATATAGTTCTGGTACCACTCCATTTGCCTGATCCCTTTAAGGATGTAGACAGCTGTGTAAAATGTAATCTAGAATCCAGGTGCAAAATGGCGGCCAGTAGACAAATTATTTCTTTAGGAGTTATAGACAACAAACACTCTAGTGTCTTCTGGGGAATACAGTTGTTCATGAGAGTCAAATGGTTAGCAATCATATATTCAACTTAGGAGAAATTGTACACTTCACCAATTATACTCTTCACCAAAAAGAAGTGAATAAGAGACCTAATTTAATGGCATAAACTCTTGCCTCTGCAAGTGTGGTCCAAGCCACACGGAAATTACCTGGTTAGAAATGCAGAATATCAGGCCCTACCCAGACCTCTGAGTCCGAATTTGCATTTTATCAAGATTTCCTGTGACTCGTGTACACAGTAAAGTGTGGCCTGGATGGTATGTGCCACCATGCTGCCCCATGGGCATACGCCCTAGCACAAGCAGGAGACGGGGGACACAGATCTGCAATTCCCTCCGGGGGTGTCTGTTCTCACATGAATCGCACCTCACATTCTAGTGTTTTAAAGGATCATTTGGCCTACACGCCTAACACATGACTTCACTGTTTTGTCCCCAGGCTGACCCCTCAACTCCCCACCTAACAACTGGCTTGATTTAACCAACGGCTGGCATCCTCGCATTAATGGTGAGGATATTAACAGCTCAGGCTAGCTCTATAAAGGCCAAGTACAGAGTTGTCAGCCCACAGGTCAACCATAACTCAGACTGCAGGGAGAACAGAGCTATTGAACAGATGGCCACAAAAAGATAAACACCAAGTGGTAATGTGGAACAAAATCCTTCCAGTTCAGGGAAAGGTGCTATCCACTTCATTCGTTCTTTAAAGTTTGCAATTCTGATAAGTCAATCTCTGTCACCCAAGAGCTGCCCATCCTCGCATTACAAGTGGAAGTAAATCTTGAACCATCAGCCCAATGACCGCTTACCTGTGCACACCTTCCAAGTTCTTTCCTGTCCAGATACTGAAATATGTTGATTGCCAGCTCATAAGGTAGCTGGATATCAAAGAAGGGCACGTCATCCATTTCATTCTGAGGAGAAAAAGAGAAGGGAAAGAAGTTTACAATTCGGAAGTATGAAAACACTCCTTTAATGGGCAAGAGATATTCTTGGTGGGAGTGAGGGAAGTGCTATTGTCCCAGGGGGAGCCTCGCATTCTCACTACTACTCCATGGAGCACTCACAGAATAGATTCCAAACCTGAGGACCCTTCTGGATTCTCACTGCCACAAGCCCACCCTTCTCACATTCCCTGCCTTCGGCCCAAGGGCCTGATCCTGGAGTCCAGGGATCGAGTCCCACATCGGGCATCCTGCATGGAGCCTGCTTCTCCCTCTGCCTATGTCTCTGCCTCTCTCTCTCACTCTGTGTGTCTCATGAGTAAATAAATAAATAAAATCTAGGAAAAAAAAAAAAAGGAGAAGCAAGAGTGCCAGCTCACAATCTGGGGTATGCCACAGGAATCAGTGCAAAGGTCGTGGAAAGGCCTCTGAGCAAAGTTGAGTGGGGCAGCCAACAAAGTGAACCTTGAAATCAGAGGGGCCACCAGTCCCCCAAGGACAACTCCTATTATACCCAACTTGGAGGGCAGTGAGCACCCACAGTCCGAGAAATGCTGACCTAGGTCACTAAAGTGTTTTCATCAGGGAAAGAAGAGGACTATGAACATGAGCAAGAAGTAAACAAACGAAATGCTGCTCTTGAATGAGGTGAGCACCACCTCCCCTTGGCCACTGGAGAAACATACGGTTTCCTAATGCACTCGGGGGCCTACGCTGGTTAACCTGAGTGAGCCAGTGCAAACAAAGCAGTTCTTCTTCGATGTCATTTATTAATGTGGAGAAATTAGAGCTCGCCTGCCTTTGGATAAGCAATTAGGGATGAGGTAACAGGCTTTATTTGAGAGATAAGGCTGTCATGACGATCCTGGTTGCACAAAGAAATAGGAGTGTGAAACAGAAAGAAAGCCAAGTGTGTCTATGTGCCCCTCTGGCTGTTCCAAAATCCACCTGCTAAAGCTCACTTTTGTATGTATTTCTGCAAAGCTAGGGACAGCAGGCTGTTTGTCTCAATGGAACTTACTTAATAAAATTTATTTCTAATAAGTTTTTGCTGACATTAGTGACTTACAGATTGCAAGCAGATTATTAATTCACCACTCAAATATGACAGTCCTATACCTCAAGGCTGCAGTCTGAAAAGTGAAAATAGTCCAGCATTTCCAAGGGAGTGGGAGCACTGATTTAGCCCCAACCAAGATCCAGGGTAAAGATTTTTCTGGAATCACGTTTCATTCATCTAGGAGTCTCAGAGCTAAAAGATAATGCAAGGCATAAGAAGGAAATGTATTCAACTTTGCAAAAACAGCACAAGGCTAAGTATGAGAGCCAAAAAGGATCTCTGGAGGGAAAAAGAGCAAGAGTTGACAGTTCTCTGTGGGCAAAGACAGTACAGAATGTTAAATCGGCAGAGAAATGTTGGCCATACGGGTGGGGGGGGGGGGGGGCAGGGGAAAAAACTCAGAAGAAAATCTGCAAGTGTAATCGAAGACAAAGGAGTCCCTGCCTAAAAAAATAATGGAAAGTCATTAGTCTAATGTCAGGCTAGGTCCCCTCTTACAACTAATCGGCTTCACTCACAGGGGGAAAAGAGGCAGCACTTTCTCACTTGGCCCAGATATAACCTGAGACTCCGTAACACAACCACACAACCGGGATGGTGGGGGTAGGGGAGGGGTTGCGGTGGGGGGGGGAGGGGGTCACACACCACCAGCTGAGGAAAGCCATACACAGGACCAGACTATCATTTGTGACCTTGAACTTCCTTCTGCTTTCTCTTTTGCATTATTTGATTATGGTGAGGTGAAGAAGCTTACTTTACCTGCTTGGTAGAGAAACCAGAGAAAAATGTTCCTTATCCTCATACAAGCAGAATGAAGGCAAAGAAAAGCATGCCCTCATACAAAATGAACTCATATTTAGCTTTTCACTGTTAGAGACACCAGGCATGCTTTCTCCAATCACTCCCTGCTTCAGGACTCCCTGCTTCAACTGGTATGGGCACCTGGATGGCTTAGTAGTTGAACCCAGGTGGTAATCCTGGGGTCCTTATGGAGCCCCACATCGGGCTCTCCATGGGGAGCCTGCTTCTCCCTCTGCCTAGGTCTCTGCCTCTCCTTCTGTAACTCTAATGAATAAATAAATGAATAAATAAATTTTAAAAATCTTTTTTAAAAAAAGGACTATTAACTGGTTTCTGGACGTGACACTACTGCAACAAAGCAGGAGAATCACCTTTATTTTTATTATTCTGGTTCAGAAAAGTCACACTTGTGATGGCAGGAGCCTTCCTTCTTTTGCCCAATTCAGATGGCTAATACTCTCTTCTCATTCTGGAAAACAGTGCCTCTACTCTTGCAGAACCACAACCCTATCGCCATCCTCTTTAATTCCAACCACCAGACCTCTGGGATGGAGGTTCAGAACAAAGATTCAAACTGATAATCCTGGTTCTGCCACCTGACTAGCCATGTGACCAGGCTAAATACATCTGTGTCTCTGATTCCTCATCTGTTAAAGAGAGAACATACCTACCTACTCACAGGGTAGTTACAAGAATAAAATGAACTAATACATGGAAAGTGCATGGGGCAAGTACCACGGCAAAGCATGTAACTAATACCGTTATATTCTTTCCTAGAATGACACTTCAGCTCCCTTTTTCCCCCTTCAACAGAAATTTGATTAGGTCTACATTCCATGTGACTCTTCTACCAGCTTGTTTACAGAGAAAGTTTTGTCTCCCCCTGTCACACCCTAAGCAGAGGATAGTTGGCGACAGTGGATGAAAAGTTACTCATGGGAGTGTCCACACAATAGGTCTTTTTCCAGAGAACTTTTCAAAGAGAATCAGCAATTTTAAGAGGTTATACTGCAATAATAACTAAAGAAAGATTTACTCTAATGCACAGTGAAGGTAAAGGATGCAGCCTCCAGGGTGCAAATGACCAGTCAGGGGTGTTATAGCCTCCCATACCAACAAAGGATCTGAAATGCCGTGCTGTTCTCACTGTCCACATAACAGTGTGAGTGTTGAGAATTTGTAAGTTCTGGGGAACAACAACGGTTTCAAAGCACTGAATTATAATTACGTGAACACCAACATTATAAAGCCAAACTTTTAAAAAATAATTATGCCCCTAGAATGACAACTAAACTCCAAAATGATTGTCAATCCCTAACAGATCAAGTTCCAGACTCATGTAAATGATCCTCCCTGTTGCTACCACTGGTTGGGGAATGGCAGGGTAAAAAAGAAACCAATGTGATAAAGGAAGGTCCACCTCTTAAGACCTATGTAGACCCACAAGGTCAGGAAGCCAAAGGCTCAAGTTTCATGCTGCACACTTGGAATCTCTTTGGCAAGACATTTTATCACGTTCTTATAGTTCTTATAGTGGTGGGTCATCAGATTCTCCCTCTGGGTCCATGACACTCATTGCCCAAAACACTCAGAATGCTGCCTATTCTTGATTCACTGGCTCAGCTTGACGCTGAGCCCCTTCCTAGGCACTACTCTTGGTCAAATAAGCTGCCTCGGGGATCCCTCAGTGGCTCAGCGGTTTAGCGCCTGCCATGTCCCAGGGCGTGATCCTGGAGTCCCGGGATCGAGTCCCGTGTTGGGCTCCCGGCATGGAGCCTGCTTCTCCTTCCTCCTGTGTCTCTGCCTCTCTCTCTCTCTCTCTCTCTCTCTCTCATAAATAAATAAATAAATCTTAAAAAAAAAAAAAAAAAAAAAAGCTGCCGCGTCCAAGGTTACATGACATTCTGGAGGGCAGCCTGCATCCAGTGACTAGTACAAAGGCTTGTCACTCTTGTCTCAAGTCAAGACTTCTCGAGAAGGCCAACCTGCTAAACCACCTGCAGGCAAATCTCCTCCCAGAATCTATTTTACAAAAACCTTAACCTGATCTCCCAAAGCAATAGAAATGATACATGACAGTCCGTATTTAACATGTTCCCAAAGGTTCTGATGCACAATTCTGGAGACATAGTTTAGCCAACATATTTCTCTTTCCTCCACTCAAGGAGGTAGAGTGATATTAGAGTGACATTATTATACCAAGAGAGAACTAGAGTAGATTCAAAGTTGAATAAGTAATTTATAAACTTCACTGTTATTAGTAACCTATCACTTGAGAAACACCTTATAAAATATTGAGAGTTATGAGCATGTTTGACCCTGTGGTTGAAAATGTAGTTCTTTTATAGATACCCAGGATTTGACAAGGATATGGAGACACATCCTGGACAGAGGTGCTAGCCCAATAACCACACACATGCTAAAAGCAGCAACAGCAAGGGTTGAGCACTACCATTTGGCCCTTCCCACAGCTCATAGAGGTAAACAATACTACCTGCTACAAGTGTACAGAGAAATACCTTATAATCTAAAGAGTGCTATCAGACTTCCACCTAGGCTATTCTGAAGCACACAGCCATCTGAAAAGTTACAGGCCACATGAACCAATTCTGTAGTTATATGGACTTACAAACATAGAAATGGACAAGTTGACATTTTATAAACAAAGATATTCCAAGAGTGAAGGAAAGAGATTAAAAACACTGGAAATATTAACATAGGGGAACCTAGTCACACTATGAATATATCAGTAGGACCATAATGTTTAGAGAGAACCACGTTCCATTAATTTTATAACCTAAGCAATGTAATACTGGCTAATAATACTATAGAAAACCAATACATTAAAGTATTAACACGGCTTCAAATTTGGGGAAAAACACGATTTTGATAAA
Source organism: Canis aureus (assembly GCF_053574225.1). Taxonomy (NCBI): domain Eukaryota; kingdom Metazoa; phylum Chordata; class Mammalia; order Carnivora; family Canidae; genus Canis; species Canis aureus. Next base: position 17,085,369 of record NC_135637.1, on the reverse strand, counting down.
ATGCAACCAACCTGGCTTTCAAGTCTTTAATGGCTCAAATATTGATTCCTTATCACTATGGTGACTCTTGTCCTGTATTACACATCAAGACCATCTATGAAGTTAAAAATGTCCCAAATTGAATACAAATAATAGTGAAAGGGAATATAAGACAAGGGAGAAGAAATGTGTGAGAAATATCAGAAGGGGGGACAGAACATAAAGACTCCTAACTCTGGGAAACGAACTAGGAGTGGTGGAAGGGGAGGAGGGCGGGGATGGGGGTGAATGGGTGACGGGCACTGAGGGAGGCACTTGACGGGATGAGCACTGGGTGTTATTCTGTATGTTGGTAAATTGAACACCAATAAAAAATAAATTTATTTTAAAAAATGTCCCAAATTGCCTGTTACCCCAAATTTCCAGGGGTGAGGCTCAAGCATCTCTTCCTCAGGGATCCTCATGCACACTAGAAATTGAGTATCACAACCCTAAATCATAGATGGATTAAAAAAAAATACAAAAACCCCACACAAACCCCACAAAGGGGTCATGTTACTTTGTTAATTCAAAGTCAGTGAATACTAGATTTTCCCAAAGTCTGCTGGACTTACTCCAAAAATGCTAAAAGAAATTGCAAATAGATCCATCCCCAGGGAGGCTGATTTGTACTCCTATGTGCTAATGTAAGACTAATTCTGTAAATGGATTGGTTTTGTGCCTTACTGTTAGAAATTTAATCTGTCTTCTCTTGTTTAGTAGAAGAAGGAATAATTACTATGAGCCAAATCAGTGAAAAGTGAAGAAACGGATTCAAGGTTTGTTCCCAATGTACATCTCCAGGGCAAACAGAACATGAAAGCTCTCTCGAGGTGGTGTTTTAAGAAACTGAGAAAAGTATCTCAAGGATACAATAGGTGTGCAATAGTATTTCTGCTAAATCTGTGGCTGAAAGGAGACTGTTTTCTAAAGGAATTTATCTTGATTCTCTACACACTGCAAAAGCGGAGTAGAGCAGACCTACACAATCTCAAACAGAAAGAATTCCAGTTTCACCTGGGTCTTGAGAAAAAGAAAAAAACTGGTTGATGGGGGCAGGAGGGGAGAGGATGTCTGAAACACTCAGGATAAATAGGTATTTATTCACAATCCCACATTGGCCTCAAAATATGTATTATTCTTAAAAAATGACAGAACACCACCAAAATTCAAGTCATAGCCTCTGAACGTGGCATTACAAGATTTTTCTTCTTCTGAATTCCCTAAGTATTCTTACAGTAAGTAATCATGATGATATTTTCAGACATAGAAAAGTAAAACATTCTTGAAATAAAGTGTTTTATGTTCAAAACACTGTCTGAAATCAGAGCCATCCCAGGTGCTGGGGGGAGAAGATGTGCTGTTGGCAAATGTATAAGATGTCTACACTCAAAGAACTAAAATCTTTTCTAGAGATAAATCATCATCATATAAAACAGCACAAAAATGAGAGACAACAAAATGCAACATACACAGTCCCCTCAGGCTCAGGCATTCCAAAGTTCCTAAGTAAGTTAGCTATTTAGAACTTAGAAATCATTTCTACACAGAAGCAATGCTATGAAGAGCGGTTATGCTCCAAAGGTTCACAAAAAGCCAAGTTAGCTCTTCACATTTAACCTAATCCCTGTGCCTTGTGATGAGATAGAGCAAAAAGTATTTAGTAAGTTTCTGTTGTTTGCATGCATGGATGGGAGAACTATAGCACTACACAATCCAACCAGTACAGTGCCTTGCACACAGCAGACACACAATAAACGCCCATAGGATTTTTTTGGTCTTTTTCTAAACAGGCTTTCCAACTTCGAGAATCATTCTCACTAACCACACCTACTGGTAGGACTGCACTGGGCACTTTGGCAAGGAATGGACGCAGCAAACGCCAATCTAAAGGACTGGAGGGGAGTACTGGGTGTGGCAGTGAAAGAAGCTGGTATGAAGCAGAAGAGGCTGGCCCTCTGCCTTCAAGTCCCTTTTAGTTTAAACTGAGATCAGAGCTTAAGGACCCAGAAAGGAGGTAAGTCAGGTGAGGGGGTACTCTGAGTCAAAAACTTGGACCAGTATGGGTATGGATTTATTTGTGGAAAGAGTAGTTTCACATCAAGGGTCCTAAATATTCTAAGCACATTCTTACCATCAGGATCAGCTACATAATTTGTGGAATCCCCTGTAGAACAAGGGGTGGTAGGGGCTTGTTTAAAAAGGATTAAGAAGGCAGCCTGGGTGGCTCAGCGGTTTAGCGCCACCTTCAGCCCACTCGATCCGGGATCGAGTCCCATGTCAGGCTCCCTGCATGGAGCCTGCTTTTCCCTCTGCCTATGTGTCTGCCTCTGTGTATGTGTGTGTCTCATGAATGGATAAAATCTTTTTAAAAAATAATTAAAATTAAAATTAAATAAAAAGGATTAAGAATTTTATTTGTTTTTTAAAGATTTGATTTATTTATTCATGAGAGACACAGAGAGAGGCAGAGACATAGGCAGACAGAGAAGCAGCTCCATGCAGGGAGCCCAATGTGGGACTTGATCCCATGACTCTGGGATCACACCCTGAGCCAAAGGCAGATGCTCAACCACTGAACCACCCAGGTGCCCAGGATTAAGAATTTTAAATCACATAGGTCACACAGGCCCTGGGCAGCACAGAACCAGTACGTTTGTTATTCTCTGCCTATAATCCCCTCCCACAAATCTCTGCATGTTTGCTCCCTCATCTCCTTCCTTCCATGAAGGCCTTCTTGAACAGCACTGTTTAAAATTATAGCCTCTCCTCCGACACATATACACTCTACCCCTTCTACCCGCTGTATCTTTCTCCAGACCATTATCTGACAATTTGGTTCATTGTCTACTTCTCTCCAGAACTAAGTTCTGTAAGGGCACAGAAGTTTCCTGTCTTGTTCACTGCTGTATCCTCAGTGACCAGAACAGTGCCTGGTACTTAGAAGCCATTTAATAAATACTTGTGGAATGAGTGAATGAATGAATGAATGAATGAAGCCCAAGCTGCTTTAATCAGCAGAAACTTCCAAAGACGAGATGGTGACCTAAGTTACAGGTTACACAAAGAGCATTTCAAAAGGTGCCTAAGTAGAGACTTGCTGATTTATAACAAGAAAAAATGAACTGCATTGATAAAGTAAGAACTCTTCCACTGAGGTAAAGGAAGAAGGAAGAGAACCCTGAGCTGGAGGGATGGGGATCAGGGGAAGGGCAATTAACAGAATAGAGAGAATTCAAGTTGAGCATCAAAGAGAGGGCAGAGGACAGCAAAGAGGGAGGGAAGTGTGCCCAGCTAAGCCAGTTCATAAGTTCACATTTTATGCTGTTTGCTGGAGTTCATATTAGCAAGTTTCCTCACTCATTTCTAACTTAAAAACAGAAGAAAAACACGCCATCAAATTGAACTTGTTGACAGCACAGATGTAGGTTCTGACAAATACGGACATAATGGACAATACATATTAGTCAGCACTAATAAAACTTTATCAGGCCTGAAAACCCAAATCCTACCCTGAAGAATGTTTGAATGTTCCCAGGGGTTCTAACAACCAAGGAGCTGCTTTGTAACACTGCTGTTGGGAGCAGTAATTCTGCCAGTAATTCTACATCAACAACTCTAGATGTGGCCCCTACTGCAGGGAGTGCTACAGGAAAGAGTACAAGGAAAAGACAGGACACCCTGCCCTCCAGGGACTCCCTAGCTAAGGAGTAGGACAGTGATAAGTCTTAGCAAAGAGCAAGTGAGGATGGTGAATGCTCTGCAGTACTAATAAGAAAAGGGCCAGCTTTAATTCACTGGCCACTGTATGCCAGGTTTTATTTCATGGTCTCTTCACAAGACAGGCATTAGCATCATCCTCACTTGATAAGGAAGGCAGGATAAGTTAACTCCCCCAAGGTCAAAGAGCTAGTATAGCAGGGTCTCAATTTGAATTTGAGTCTGTTGGACTTCAGAGCCTAGACTTCTAACCAGGGCTAATGTGTTTTATCTTTTCAAGATTTTATTTATTCATGAGAGACACAGAGAGAGAGGCAGAGACATAAGCAGAGGGCAAAGCAGGCTCCACATGGGGAGCCCAATGGGGGATCCGGGGTCACCACCTGAACCAAAGGCGGATTTTCAACCACTGAGCTACCCAGGTGCCTCAGCTAATGTGTTTCCATTAATGTCAGCCTTTTAGTTAAAAGAAGCAGGACTCTAGGCTTCTGAGGTCAGGGACTATGTCCATTCAGTTTACTATGGATTCCCCAGCATCCAGCTGATCAATAAACATGGTTGATGATTAGAAAACACATTAATTCCCATAGTTAGGGCTGCTTCAAATATCCACCTAAGGCAGACATCTGTCGTTTCAGTCCTTTCCTGCCCAACACCTATTCCCTCTTCATTTAAGAAACCACCCTACTCCCACTCTTGGTCACCTTGGTTTAATGAGGCTGACCCCTCCCCCCTAACATCTGGAGTGGGAGTGGATACAAGCCTGGCCAACCTGAGTTAGTGATTGGCCCGAGATGAACACATGATCCAGGCTGGACCAATGGGAATTTAAGTTCATAATTTCTACTGCAGATAACAGATGCTCTCTTTCTCCTGGTTGGAAGTGGATAGAAGATAAGACTGGAGTTGCTGGTAGCCCTTTTATCCCCAAAAAGGAAGAGCCTGCCTGTGAATAAAGACAACAAAAGGAAAGCAGGACCAGGCCACAGAGATTTCTAGTTGCATGATCTAAGCACCCACACCTGGAAGCCCCGGTGGCTCAGAGGTTTAGCGCCGCCTTCAATCCAGGAGTGATCCTGGAGACCCCGGATCGAGTCCCACGTCAGGCTCCTTGCATGGCACCTGCTTCTCCCTCTGCCTGTGTCTCTGCCTCATTCTCTCTCTGTTTCTCATGAATAAATAAAATCTTAAAAAAAAAAAGGAATCTTCAGGAGCACGAGTCAATAGATTCGTTCCAGTTTCTTAAGCCAGTTTGAGTTTGCTGCTGATTGCTTGCACTCAGAGTTCTGACACATCACCTAAATAAAATGGGACCAAGCAACTGGACATCACATATACCAAGCAAAGAAAGAAGTATCCTTGCAATTATGCTCAAGTGTCCCCACTTGTAATTTGTAATTTATGGAGAGGGGTAAACGTAGGAAGCAAGTGCCTACTGCCTCTAAAAATCTGTCCAAGGGCATAGCATTTCTTTCACTAGTTAAAACCATATATATTAAAAAGACCGTTTGGGTATCCCCATTCAACACCTAAAACCAAATGGCTTCTCAGTACTATTACTTAGAGCTTCACAAGACGAGACCCAAGAGGAGTCACTTCTAAGTTTTCACCTCAGCTGTGCTTGTCCTTGGAAGGTCCAGCCTGCACCCAGCCGGATGACACTCCAAGGCAGTACTGTTCACCTATTCCTTGAATGGCAAGTTAACTTTTGATTGCCAACTTACTAGTTGTTTCTCACTCTAGCAAGGATACTGAAGACTCTACAGTGAAGGAGGCTGCAAATACAACACAATAGGCCACACTGGCACAAGAGAACACACCAGAGACTGGGGGGAAATCACCCAAGACAAGGAGATGTTAAGAGATTTGTATTTCTCCTTCATGTCAAGTGGATCAGACTGTCAGTTTCTGTGGAGTCTCTAGTGGAATTAAATCTTCCTTCTCAGGAGTCAGCCATAGATCAAATAAGGATTCTTGGAAAAATAAATGCAAAGATCACAAACTTGTGACCCAAGGCAGACCTGGCCCACAGAAGGTTTCATTTAACCCAGTGTTAACACTTAAAAACACTTTTTTTTTTTGGTCTTAGTTACCAGCAATTAAAAATGGGAAGAATTTGAGTGATAGATGGTATTAATGGCCACTACTTTGTTCATTCCTTCCTGTATCCAGGCACCAGGTGACTCCCCCTAACTCTAGACTTGGCTATCTGGCTTGCTCTGCCGGATGTGACCATAACCAACACAACCTGGGCAGATTTCAGAAGCACTTGGGCATTAGAGCTTGCCCTCCTGCTGCTCTTTTAACTCTGAGAAAGTCCATCCAGGGCTCATTTCTTGGGTGATGAGACAGACCACCACACACACTCACTAACTCACTCACTCACTCACACACAGAAGCAGAGTTGCCTAGCTAATCAGGAGCTAACCGTAGACATCTGGGCAAACCCACCCATGCCCAGCCCAAACTCCAAACCTGAAATGATGAACTAAAGTGGTGTTTGTTTTTAAAATATTTTATTTATATATTTGAGAGACAGAGAGAGAGCAAGCATGAACACATGAGCAGGAGGAGGGGCAGAGGGAGAGGAGAAGCGGACTCCCCACTGAGCAGGGAGCTGACCCCGCGGATCATGACCTGAGCCAAAGGCAGATGCTTAACTGAGCCACCCAGGCACCCCTAAATTGGGGGTGTTTTAAGCCAAAGTCTTGGGTGTTTTCTGTGTGGCACAAACTGATGGGAGTCCACATAAAAATAAACATTCCTGATTACAAAACAAAAATCTGAAGACTCTGCCAGACTGGGTCCACATTCCTGCAAGGCAACAACTAGCTGACATGGGCAATGGCTCCCACCTTTAGCCCAGCTACAGCTTGGATTCCCCCAATTTATCACCTTCTCATCTTGCCCATGCTGAGGTAGAATTCAGTTCCCATATGTCATCTCAGTTAGATGTTGTTATATGTATGGCAAGAAGAAAGTGAGATACTGTATCATGTAGGAAAGCCATTATAACCACCTTGGAGAATTGTTTGTTGGTATTTACTAAAGCTGAACACCTGCAGACCTATGACCCAGCAATTTCACAATTAGCTATATACCCAAGAAAAATGAGTACACAGGTTCCAAAAGACATATAAAGCATTCACTGCACTACTCCCAATGGTCTCAAATGAGCTGTTAAACTAGTTATCAAGAATGTCCATCAACAGAGTAAAACGTGACATATTCATAAGGATGAATTTCACACGTAATGCTATGTGCTAGAACCCAGACACAAGCAAGCACATGCTGAATGATTCTACTTATAGTTCAAAAACAGAAAATGAAAATAAGGTGTTAGAAGTCAGGTGAGAACACATGGGGGTTCTGACAAGCTAATAATGCTGTTCTGAAAACTGGATGCTATTTACATGGATTTGTACATTTGTGAAAATTCACCACATTTGGACATTTATGATTAAACAGGGCTTGATTTAAAGAAACTTTTAGAAGTATAAAAACAAGACCAAGAGGGATAGTTTTCAAAAAAAAAAAAAAGGTTAAGTATTTTTTTAAGGATATTATGAAGGCAATGTCTACACTCTCTGTCATCTTTAATATTTAACATGACAAAAAAGAATAGCGGGTATCATGGGGAGCCCAGTTGGCTCAGTCAGTAGAGCATGCAACTCAATCTCCGGGTTGTGAGTTCAAGCCCCAAATTGGGTGAAGAGTACTTTAAAAAAATTTTTTTAAAGGATAACCATGAGGGGATCCTCGGGTGGCTCAGTGGTTTAGCGCCTGCCTTTGGCCCAGGTTGTGATCCTGGAGTCCTGGGATCGAGTCCCACGTTGGGCTCCCTGCGTGGAGCCTGCTTCTCCCTCTGCCTGTCTCTGCCTCTCTCTCTCCTCTGTGTCTCTCATAAATAAATAAAATCTTAAAAAAAAATAAAAAATAAAGAAAATAAAGGACAACCATGAGTTGAAGCATTACAGATGTATGGCTGGAATCTGGAAAGATATACAACAAAACACGTGATGAACTGGGAAAAAGGACAGAATGAGCCACTCCTAGGCTACCTCACTCATTTGCAGGATCTGCCTGACCTCCGGGCTCTGGGGCTTACAACCTCGGACATGGGGATCCAAGTCTTTTCTCTAAAGGTTACAAATCATTTCTCACATTTAGGATACTAGGTTGGTTGACTGCCCCTAAAAATCAATTACTTTTCTTACTGCTCATCTGTCAAATGGGCCTAATAGCTACTGGAGAGAGTTGTTGGGAGAACAGAAGATAAGGTCTTTAAACCCTTAAGGCGGTACCAAGGAGATGGAGAGAAATTTTATTTACAGCCATGTTGATGATGGTGAAGTACTTAAAAAAAAGTGTCCTTAAGGTTGATGCTGTTAGGATGCAGAGCCCAGCAGTACCTACTGTGGTAGGCATGGGCATGCAGAGGAGGTTTTCTCTAATTCCAATGTGCCCCTTGGATCCTACAGTAGGCAGGCCCTTTCCTTTTCTAGAATACTTCATTTAGGGCTCTGCTATTTTTAATCTCAATGCCTATCCCTCAGGAGTATTAGGGCCAGAAAGCCTCGAAGAATCAAGGCAGTAATCCAAAGGAAGCTGTACAGCAAAGAACAAGGTCTCAAATTTGCTGGACATCCCAACCAGCACATTTCTAGGAGCTTCCTCGAGATTTTGATTAAGCAGATCCAGAGACACACCAGAACCTTTTACTAAGGCTTAAAGGGATTTTTACACCAAGTCAAGTTTGTCAAATTACTACCTGGTGAAATTTACAGTCTAGCAGACCTAGATCCAAATTCAACCCCCCCACCCCCGAACTTTTCAGCTAGGCATCCCTGGGGTGGTTACAGAAAACCTTTCTGAATATCCTTATTCATAAAAAGGGATTTACAATATGGATTCCCCAGGATTGCTGTGAAACCTGAAGACACCGCCACATTCAGCAGGTTGGATTTTAGCTGTGAGGCCCCAAGTGTGCCTTTGTCCTAACAATCCACTTTCTTGTTTCTCTCTACTGCCATGAGCTGTTCTTTCCTTAGCCTACAAATCTACTTCCATGGGAGTAACTTCTGCATAGATCTGGACTGGCCTGACCAACTTATCCGTGCTAAACCACCTTCCCAAGGCATTGAAAGATTTTTTACATCTGCCAGATGTAAATAAAGTCTTTAAAAAAACAAAACCAAACTGCCTCAGCGATGACCCACGTTTTACAGAAGCAGACAGGAAGCCACCATGAATTTTCATACATATAAAAATTATCACATTAAATGAGTTTATAATACACACAACACAAAAAGGTTCTAGCCCTAGAGAGATAGGGGAGCGCAGGACCAGAACTTGGTGGAAACTCCTATCACTTGATAGGAGTTAATATCACTTGAGGAAAACTACACGTTAAGTAAGTCATTACTTCTAGAAACAACTTGCCAATTACAGAATTACTCTGAACTGGGAAGCCGTAGAAGCCTTTTCTATAAGTCTAATTTAAATCGACCCAGGGGCTCCTCGGTGGCTCAGCCATTAAGGCAGCTGACTCTGGACTTCTGACTTTGGCTCAGATCATGATCTCAGGGTCATGAACTCTAGCTCAGCACCTGCATCCAAGCTTAGCACGGAGTGTGCTTAAGGATGCACTCTCCCTCTGCTCCCTCCATCTCTAAAATACATTGAACCATTAAAACCTGCTGTACTGGGAAGCCTGGGTGGCTCAGTGGTTGAGCATCTGCCTTTGGCTCAGGTCGTGCGTGGTCCCGGGATCCTGGGATCCCGCATCCCGCTTCCCGCAAGGAGCCTGCTTCTCCCTCCGCCTGTGTTTCATGAATGAATAAAGTCTTAAAAAAAACAAAACCAAACCTGCTGTATCGTCCGAACCCTTAACCATGGACGTGTTTTGATGATCCTGGCCGTGCCAACTTTGCTAAGGGGGTGGGTTTTGGGGGGAGGGCGCGCCTCCAAATTCTCAAGAACCTCCATGCTAATGACAGTGCCCAAAGAACTTCGCCTTCCCTGCTTTGTTTCTGAATGCATGTGCAGTTGGGGGGGGGGGTGGGGGGGACTGAGTGGTACAAACTTTATGCAAATGAAGTTAAAATCGCTTTCTAGGGGATCCCTGGGTGGCGCAGCGGTTTGGCGCCTGCCTTTGGCCCAGGGCGCGATCCTGGAGACCCGGGATCAAGTCCCACGTCGGGCTCCCGGTGCATGGAGCCTGCTTCTCCCTCTGCCTGTGTCTCTGCCTCTCTCTCTCTGTGACTATCATAAATAAATTAAAAATTTTTTTTAAAAAATCGCTTTCTATCCTGGTCCGGAGACCTCCTCCCTAAAGGCAACCCTTGTTAAAAGAGCCCAAGAGCGGGATTTCTCAAACGGATACGGACATTTGGGGTTGGATAACTGTTTCTGAGTGCTGTCCACGCGCTGTCGGACGTTCAGGAGCATCCTCAACTTGTACCCGCCAGGCTCCAGCAGCAGCTCCCCGAACCCGGTTGTGGCATCCTAAGAACGTCTACGGACGCTGCCCAAGACGGGGGAACAAGGCCACCCCGGGGTGGGGACCGCCACTTGCAGGGATGCTCCGTGCCTGGCCGGAGACACAGGGCGGCACACGGTTACTTTCCGACTCGCTGGGGAGGGATGCGAGCCGGGCGGGGGCGGGGGGGGGGGGGGGGGGGGGCGGCGGCAGCCACTCACTCACCAGGTCGCGGATGAGCTGGTCCACCAGCTGCTCCTCGCGGGCCGGCGGGGAGCGGGAGCGGCTCGCCGCGTCCTGCCTCTCGGCCCGGGTCGCCCGCGGCGCGGGGGGCCGCCCCGCCCCCTCCAGGAGGCCCTGGGCCAGCGCCAGGTACCCCGAGGCCTGCTCGCCACGCCCCGCGGCCACCTCGGGCCGCCGCGGCCGCCGCCGCTTCCGGAGCGCCTGGGCCTGCGCCAGCTCCTCCTGCCAGCGCCGGCGGAACTCGTCCAGGCTGTGGTCGTCCATCGCCGCCGCTCCGGGCCCGGCTGCCACGGGACAGTCCCTCCGCCGGAAGTGTCCGCCGCGGCCGGAAACGCGCGGCGCCGCCGCACTCGGGTTCCGGGTGGGCGGCCCCGCCCCCGGCGCGCCCCTCGGGCGGTCCCCCCGGCGCAGGAGGCTCGAGGCGCCCGCCTGGCCGCGGCCCCGGGACCCCGACCCCCGGCTCACCCCCCCGCACCCGCTTTCCCGCCGCCCGCTCCCGTCGCGCACGCCCCTGGCGCCGAGCACCGTTTCTTGGGCGTCGAGCACCTACTAGATGCCGGGCGCTGGGGGCTTAGCCTTCACATCGGCGCCCCCGCCCCTCGCCCCCATAATATCCCTCCCTTCTTGGGGTCTCCATTCACGCGGGGCGGGGGGGACGTTCCACGGAATGAACCCGAAGGCTCGAATCACTGGGAGCTGTTGGTAAGGCAGAGAAGCGGAGGGGATGAGGGCTTCGCTTTAGGGGGGGTCCCGGGAACTCCTGAGATGGCACGTGAGCTAAACCAGGAGAAAAACCAACCGTGGGAAGATCGGAGAAGACCTTTCCAGAAGGAGCTACAAGGGAGACGGGAAAAGTGGCGCGCAGTCGTATTGCATCTTCCAGATGCTGTGCACCTGCCGTTCCCTCCTCTGGGAATCCCCCCGACCTCGTGAACTCCTCCACAGCTTTCCTGGCTCAGCTCATACCTCGATTCATCTCCCTCAAGTGAGGTCACCTGGTTGTTTATTCCTGTAGCACCCCGTACTTCTCTTGCACAGAACGCAGTTTGTAGATTTAGATTCATGTAATTGCTTGTTAATCTCTCCCCTTTCCTACTGGCTTATCCATTCTTAACTTGGAGTCTGGAGATTAGTGGGCCTTCAATAAGTATTTACTAACAACCCCTTCAGATCATAAGTTTTGTCCCCACTTTACAGATAAAGAAACTGAGCTTACCACCCCCCCCCCAAAAAAAAGCACACAGCTGGTAATGTGCAGACCCAGGATTTTTTTTCCCCCCCACTCCAGGCCTGATCTTACGTAATCATACAGCCTATATGCCTAAGCCAGCTAGGAACCACTTGGTTACCTTAGTTACCATGATTTTTCAGCACGGGGATATTAACAGCATGGTTATCAACAGCCTGGGCCCCAGAATCAGACAGACAAGTCTAGTTGGGGATCCCAGCAACACCCTCATTTACCCTCCTCTTTTCTTCCAGCAATTCCAGCTCTAGGAAGTTACCCTAAGAGAAGAAACGAGAGGATGAATTCAAGGAATACCACCAAAACTTTGTTTTATAATACTGAACATCAGAAGCAATCTAAATAACTGACAGCAGGCCAGTGGTTTAAAAAAAAAGTTTGCCCCATTAGGATATAAGAAAGATCCTAACTAGAACACCAGCTCCAGGAGAGCTGAGACCCGATCTGTTTGTCCATTTGCTAGGTCTTTAGTGCTCAAGACAGTGCCTGGGACATAGTAACTGCTCTATAATAATTTTTTAAAGAGAATCCGTGAAATATTGTGTAGCTATTAAATATTACATGGAAAAATTTAATCACATCATCACATGACTTAGCAAGAGAAAGCCAGGATACATCAATGTACAGTATGAGGTCAGTAATTTTTTTTAAAGTGCATATGCAGAGAAGCTCTCTAGAGGGGGCCAGATTATGGATTAGAATATACAGATATAAAACAAAAAGACTACTGATTTTCTACAGTGAATGTTAACCTAGCCCAGATTCCTCCAGAAAGCAGAGACTGAGACCTGGGCTGGCAGGTAGCTAGTTGTTTGTACTCGTTTTTTCAGAGAATAGAAGTGGGGTGCCAAGAGAAGAGCAAACAGGGGTAGGAGGGACAGCTAATCCAAAGACCATCTTGAGTTGGTCCTGCTGTGAGCAAGTTACACTCCATCCAACGGAGACCTTCCAGGCAGCCTTGAAGTCACCACCAGATTGTCCTCCCAAGGGATCAGAAATGAAAGACTTTATTCACTTACCCATCCTCCATTAGAGAAAGCTTAAAAGTTTTTCATAATCTCCTACTTCCAAACTGAGTTTAACTGAGTTGTTACTTATGTCCCACACCAGGGAAGCAGAGATGCCCTGAGGCAAAAAGCAAGAACTACTCTATGCAGCTAACAGGAGGGACTGTCTGATTGCCCATGCACAAAGCCAATTACCACAGCAATGACAAAGTAAGAGGTGAGTCAAGAGGATGTGATGTGGGGCTTAACAGGAGTCCAATAAGTATTCCTTTCATAATAAAAACAAGGAGTTTTCCTCAGAACCTTTAGCTTACATTCCACTTCAAACTAGATATTTTCCAAATGGAATTCCAAAGGTTAGATTTGTTTTGATTATCTATTTGTGAGTCTAAGTCCAAACATGGCTTTTCTGGTGGCTCTGGAGTTTACAGAACACCTAATATTTAGGACAAAACAATTTTTAACACACCTGATTAGGATGTTCAAAAAATAAATCCTTGTTTTCTCTGGTCCTTTTAAGAGAATTTTTACAAGGCTAATGCAGGCAGGCTAATGGGGCCATTCATCACCCAGAGAAAGCAGGGGTTAAAAAAGGGAGGGGGGAATATACCAAGAAGAAGGAAAATATTGTTCTCTATTCAATATTGCGTACCATTAACTATGTTGATTTTATCTTTCTAATAGTAAATTCCTGGGCCTCCATTTCCTCAAGTGAAAAAAAAAAATTTAAAGATCTTTCCTTCAGAAGGGTTGTAAGGCTGATAGAGGTTTATAAAACTCCTAGCACCTGAAGGGCACACAGTAGGCATTCAGTAAATGCTGGCTAGGATTCATATTAGTAAGTTGGCTGATAGAGATTACATTCAAAATATGCTCTAAGTCTGGTGTTCCACGAGACCCACCTTTTTTCTGTGTCACGTGTTCCTTGCAAGTTCCATCCATTAAAATTCTTTGGTTGCAAGTCTTGCTAGTTTAAGAAGCAATTGAACCAGAATGGCTCACAAAGTTTAAAAGAAAAATAACCAGATCCTCAGAATGCCCAGAATCAGATCAGATTCAGGGATTTCATGATAGGAAGTCATGAACCATCTGTTTCAGATGATGTCACCATCTGTTTTGGATGATGTCACCACCTGTCTTCGATCTTCTAGGACTCAGATGACCCTTTGACCAACATCACCTGGGCATTTGTTAGGAACACGGATTCTCAGCCCATGCTACAGGGTCAGACTTTGGGGGTGTAACCCCAACAAGTGTTTTAATAACCCCTAACGGTGCTCCTGATGCACGGTCCAGTTTGAGAACCAGTACCCCAGAGAATCATCAAGATGGCCTGATTCCTGGGCAGCCCAGGTGGCTCAGCGGTTTAGCGCTGCCTACAGCCCAGGTCGTGATCCTGGAGACCCGGGATCCAGTCCCACGTTAGGCTCCCTGCATGGAGCCTGCTTCTCCCTCTGCCTGTGTCTCTGCCTCTCTCTCTCTCTCTCTCTCTCTCTCGCTTAAATAAATAAAACCTTTAAAAAAAAAAAAAAGATGGCCTGATTCCTTGAAGAGTGGTTGGGGTAGAGGGGTTGTAATGGGCTCAGTTTCCAGGACTATATGAAATGGGGAGGCAAAGTTCCCCAAAACAGAAGAGGCAGGGTGGGATACTGGGACAAACTGAAACATTTACAAGGCTATCACAGGAAAGAGATACTGGAAATTCAGGTGTCCATACCATCAGTGTTCTGTTGCCCGTTGCTGACGTATTGTGTATTCCCCACAAAACCCAAGCTCAGGTCTACCAGAGCCCCAGAAGGATGTCTGAAAAGTGGCCGCCATCTTTCCCACAAGTACCTCCTGTCTCATTCACCCTCCTCAGGCCAGTCACTAGACCACCAAGGTGCAAGGACTTCTTTACCTCTGGGTCAAGGTAAGTCTTAGAAAAGTAGAGAGGGCGAGAGACAAGAGCAGATGTTATTAATTTGTTTGTTCTCAGGTACAAGAAGGTGGATCAAGTTCCTACTGCTGCAGTGACATGTTAAGGGGTTTAAAATAACACACAATTATTCTCTTACAGCTCTAGAGGCCAGAAGTCCAAAAGCAGTTTCACCATGCTGAAACCAAGGTGTTGGCAGGATCACACTTCCTCCAGAAGAGATTCCTGAAGCAAGTTTCCTGCTTGCTCCAGCTTCTAGAACTATGTTCCTAGGCTTGTCCTGTCTCCGCCTTCCTGCCTCCACCTTCCAAGCCAGCAGTGTAGTATTTTACTCCAGTCACTGCCTACCTTCTATCCCTGGGTTCAGGTCCCCCTCTGCCTCTCTTTTATAAGGATACCCATGGTTACCTAAGGCACACCTGGATAACCCAGGATCCCCCTCCTCCTCAAGAGCCTTAATTTAGACACATCTGCAAAAGATTTCTTTCTTTTTTTTTTTTTTACATCTAAGGTAACACTCACAGGTTCCAGGGATTAGGATCTGGATATCTTTGGGGGCCATTATTCAGCCTACTGCACAAAGCCTTCAGTGATCACAGATTCAAATGCCTACAGATAACTCCAGGAAACAAAAATGAGACACATAAGCCAGGTGTATACTGTCCCGAGCTGCAGTGTGGATGCCCATCTAGACAATACTCTGCTCCACCCACCTGTTGGATCTTAATCCAGATCATCTGAAAATAAATATCTTGATTTTTTAATTATTAGCAACAAATTCTTCTTTTTTAAAGAATAAAAGTTTTTGTTAAAAGTGTAAGTTGCATTCGGTAGACTACAAACCCAACAGTTGTTCATTCTTGAACAATCCATGAAGTAGGACAAAACTTCCTTCAACTTACATTAAGATACCTCCTTAGCTCTTGTGAATGGGATGGCAGACTTACACCTCATTTGGGATCATTAACGTGTGAGGAACACCAGGAGATGAATATGAAAAGTAATACAAGGAAATGATGATGATTTCAAAGTATATTGTTTAGACACATCAACAAAAACATCAGAATGATATATAGTCATTTTGAATATCAACATGACCCTGATGTATCACTATGGGTGTTATTGCTCTTTATTGCTATTTTATGCCTCATAATCAACAAGATATAAAATTCTCTGAGGGAAAAAAATAAAACTTTGGTCTTTAAAAAAAGAAAAGCTATCTGTAGCAAGAAACAATTAGCTCATTCTTGAGAATTCCCCCATCAATAATTCCTTTAAAAAAAATGCTGCAACAGACGGGATTCAGTGTCAGCTGCCAGCTACAGACTTAGTCATTCAAAAGGAAGTTGTCCCATATGGACACCACTCTCCATATCTCTCTCTCTCTCTCTCATCTCAATCTCCTCCTGCTTTTATTGAAGCCCCCTCCAACCTATCCCTTTAATCTCCCAGCCTGGTCCCAAAACCCATCCCTCTGAAATATTACCTTTTCTCAGAGAAGAAGCAAGTTCTGTCCTCGGGTCCCTTTCATTTCCCTTGAAAATTCAGCTCCAGCCCAATGCTCATCAGAGATGCTTTGCTCAGCCATCTCAGGCACACAAGGAGGAGGTGATGACGTTAGTCCACAAGATGGGTGTTCTCACTCCAGCTTAGACTCTGAGACTCCAAGAGCTAGTTTCTTTGCCTGCTCACTTAAAAAGCAACATGGTATGACAAGCCTGAGTATTTCTGGAGTGGTGCACCACACTCTGGGTGCACATGAAGATATTGTTCTTTTTTTTTAAGATTTTATTTGTAAGTAATCTCTACACCCAACATGGGGCTCAAACCCACAACCTGAGATCAAGAGCTGCCTGCTTCACCTACTGAGCCAGTGAGGTGCCCCAAGATATTCTTGTTCTTAGCTTGACTTTGACCCCGACTCGTCCAATGAAAGAAGTTCCCCAACATTATTTTTTAAAGTTTTATTTATTTAAGTAATCCCAGAGAATTGAAAACATGTCTACACAAAAACCTGTAATGAATGTTCATAGCAGCATATTCACAATCACCAAAGGGTGGAAACAGCCTAAATGTCCATCAATGGGTGAATGGATAAACGAAATGCGATCTATATATACAATGAAATATTATTCCACCATAAAAAGGAACAGAGTGCTAATAAATGCTACAACACGGATGAACCTCCAAAACATGCTGAGTGAAAGAAGCCAGTCACAATTCCAATTCCATAGAAAATGGAATTACAAGGGAATTGACCCTTGCCTTAATGGGTAAATTGTCTTATTATTTGTTTGTGTATCTCTCCCATGAGAATGTAGGCTCCCTGACAGTGGCAACCACGTCTACCTTGTTCATCCTTGTGTTCTCAGCCCCTAGCACAGAGCCTGATTCCTAAAATGTGCTTGATAATTGTTGGTTCCGTGGCTGAATGAATGAATAAACAACTGGATCCATGAATGATGGAGCTAAGAGAGGAGTCCCACGTCAGGCTCCCTGCATGGAGCCTCCTTCTCCCTCTGCCTGTGTCTCTGCCTCTCTCTGTCTCTCTCATGAATAAAATAAAGTCTTTTAATAAATAAATATTTGTGTTACTGATGAGGCTACAAGTAAAGATATTTACAACCACACACACAGAGTAGCAGAGAGAAAGATAAATTCGCTCCTATAAGAAGGAAGTGAGAGATGTCATTGTAAGTCTCATAAATCTCAACCCAAGTGCTCATATAGGAGATAGAAGTTGCCTGGTCTATTCTACTTTTCAATCTGCTAAAGAGTCTCCTCTCCTTTTCATTTTAATAGAAAAATCACTCTGAGCACTTTGGAACTCTAATTACAGGTGACACACAAATGGAAAGAAAAATAGGAAATCAAACATTTGAGCCAATAAGTTACAATTTATATGAGCACTTAATAGCAGCAAAGTGCCCTAAGCCACTCAGGATTTCCTCAAAGCACTTTGCAGATGGACATCTCAGGAGCTGTTGTGGGGATGAAGTCAGAAACATCTATAATGTGCCTGAGTTCTTTGGATACGCGTCATTGTTGTGAATTCTAATGTCTGTCTTCCCGAGATTTCTCCAAGGTCGATGCCATGTAAGACCTTCAGACTGCAATCTGGCTCTAGCTCACCTCTGCAGCCTGGTCTCTGAACACTTTCCCCCTTCAATCTCTAATCATCTCAAACCCTTCCAGCTTTCCCCTCCATCAAGCTCTCTCATCCCCTAAAACTCTCACCCCCCTCTTGCCTACACCTGCCTAACCCCTGCCAAGTTTTGTTTTAGAGGACACTTTCTCAAAGAAACCTTCCTTTCCTTCTTCCTTCTTCAGACTGAGTTAGGTTCTGTATTACTTAGGACTTTTAGGTTGACTTTCGCTTCTGCGTGTAGGGAGCTTGGAAGGCTCCACTCTGTCCTAACAAGTTAAAAACTGAATGAAGAATCATCAACTCTTCTTGGATCTGTAACACAAGACAGAGAAAACCACTGCCCCTAAAAGTGGAAACAGGTGAATACAGGGAGTCCTAGCTTACCAAAGTGGACTCACAGGTGGAAACCAAGGCCATGGTAGGAAAGCCTGAGCTGTAATTGACAAATTGCTGGAGACTCCGGTGGTCGAGTCTGAGAGTTAAAAGCTCCCTCTGGACCTAGTCACAGACAGAAGGGGCCCACACTTTTTGGAGCTTTTCCCCTAGGAGCTTGATCAAGGTCTCATAATAAATATAGGGAGAAGAAGTCTTCTCTTGTTTTTAGCAAAGAAAGGAGAAAAGAATCATTCTGAAATACACCAGAATACTCTGTTGTTCTTAATAAGACCTGCACTCAAGAGAAACTATTAACCAGAGCTTAACCTGCTAGAGTATTATCAGAGCCTAACTCATCTGGGGGAAGGGAAATGCCCAAATCCCATCAGTTCCAGCCTTCCACATGGAGAAAGGAATTCCAGCCCATTCTGGCCATCCTGTCCCCCCTAGGGGAGAGAAAAAAAACTGAGAAACATGAAATTCACATTATAGAGGTATAGACTTACTTAAACACAGACCTAATCATGGGACTATGGAATGCTTCTGCCTCCCCACACCTCACACCATATTACTAAAGCTCTATTTATAACAGTTCCTTTAACCTAATATGGTATGTCAAGCTATCAAGAAGAAATTGAAAAGCATTCTAAATGGAAAACACACACACACACAATTTGAAGAGATGGAGTGAGCACCAAAACCAGAAACAGCAGAGATGTTGGAATTATCTGACCAGACATTTAAAACAACAATGATTAATATGCTGAAAGCTCTCATGGGTAAAGTAGACAGCATGCAAGGACAGATGGGCAATGTAAGCAGAGAGATGGAACTCTTAAGAAAGAACCAAAAAGAAATGCTAGAGATAAAAAAACTGTAACAGAGAGGCACCTGGGTGGCTCAGTGGTTAAGTGTTTGCCTTCACCTCAGGTCATGATCCTGGGGTTTTGGGAAGGAGTCCTTCATCGGCCTCCCCCTGGGGAGCCTGCTTCTCCCTCTGCCTATGTCTCTGCCTCTTTCTCTGTGTCTCTCATGAATAAATAAACAAAATCTTTTTTAAAAAATCCAACTATATCAATAATCGCTTTGAATATCAATGGTCCAAATGCACCAATTAAAAGACAAATTGTCTGAATGGATTAAAAAACAATACCTAACTCTATGTTGTCTATAAGAAGCCCACGTTAAAATAGAGACACATCTAGATTCCTCTTCTTCCTCTCCAAGAGTAAATGGAGAAAAATATACCATGTTAGTACCACTATATAGCAGGAGTAGCTATATTAATTTCAGACAGAGCAGACTTCAGAGCAAAAAAAGGTATCAGGGATACAGAGGGCATTACATAATGATAAAGAGGTCAATTCTCCAAGAAGGTAACAATCCTTAACTTGTATATGCCTTGTATTTGAAAGCCTAAAACTATGTGGCAAAAAAAAAAAAATGTAGAATTGCAAGAAGACATAGATGAATCCACTACCATAGTTGGAGACTTCAACACCCCTCTATTAGAAATGGACAGATCAGCAGGCATAAAATCAGTAAGGACATAGTCAAACTCAACAACACTGTCAATCAGCTGGATGTAAATGACATTTGTAGACTTCATCCAACAACAGCAGAATACACATCCTTCTTAACCTCACCTGGAAGATCCACCAAGATAGATGACATTCTGGGTCATAACATACACCTTCAAAGTTTTAAAAAGTAGAAATCATACAATGTCTGTTTTCAGGCCACAGTGGAATTAAAATTAAGGGGAATTACTATGAAATCAATAACAGAAAGATAATCAGAAAATCCCCAAATACATGAAGATTAAATACACTTCTAAACAACGCATGAAGAAGAAATCTCAAGAGAAAATCTTAAAATATTTTGAACTAAATAAAAACACAACCTATCAAAGTTTGTGGGATGCAGGGAAAACAGTGTTTAGAGGAAAATTAATAGCATCAAATGCATATGTTAGACAGGAAGAGACAGGTGCCTGGATGCCTAAGTGGTTGAGCATCTGCCTTCGGTTCAGGTCATGATCCCAGGGTCCTGGGATCAAGTCCCATATAGGGCTCCCCACAGGGAGCCTGCTTCTCCTTCTACTGATATCTCTGCCTCTCTCTGTGTCTATTATGAATAAATAAATAAAATCTTAAAAAAAAAAGAAAGGAAGATAAAATCATAATCTAAGTTTCTACCTTAGGAAACTAGAAAAAGAAGAGCAAATTAAATTCAGAGTAAGCAGAAGAAAGACATAATAAGAGAACAGAAATCAGTGAGATTGAAAACAGAATCAGGACGCCTGGGTGGCTTAGCGGTTGGGTGCCTGCCTTTGGCTCAGAGTGTGATCTCACCGTCCTGGGATCGAGTCCCATTGTCAGGCTCCCTGCATGGAGCCTGCTTCTCCCTCTGCTTACGTCTCTGCCTCTCTCTCTCTGTGTCTCTCATGAATAAATAAATAAAATCTTATAAAAAACCCAGAAAATTGATAGACAAACATCAATGATAACAAACGCTGATGCTTTGAAAAGATCAGTAAATTAATAAACCTCTAGCCAGTCAAACTAAGAAAAAAGAATATAAATTACTAATACTAAACATAAAAGAGGGGATATCGTTATAGATCTCACAGACATTTTATTTTAAGGAGAAATTCTTAAAAAAAAATTTTTTTTTATTTATTTAAGAGAGAAAGAGAGAGCACCAGCAGGGGGGAAGAAGGAGAAGCAAGCTTCCTGCTGAGCAGGGAGTCTGATGTGGGGCTCAATCCCAGGACCCTGGGATCATGACCTGAGCTGAAGGCAGATACTTAATGGACTGAACCACCCAGGTGCCCAGGTCTCATGGACATCTAAAGGACTATTATGAACAACTTCATGACCACAAATTTAATAAATGAGATGGGCCAAATCCTTGTAAGGTACCATCTGGCAAAACTCACACAGGAAGAAATAGATTATCTGAATAGGTTTGTGTCTATTAAAGAAATTGAATCAATTATTAATAGCCTTCCAGGACAGAAAGCACCAAGCCCAGATGGGTTCTCTGGTGAATTCTACTATACCTTTGAGGAATAAATCATACCAATTCTCTCCAATCTATTTCAGAGGATAGAAGCAGAGGGAATATTTTTTAACTCTTTCTATGAGGACAGCATTGCCCTAATAACAAAACCAAAGTCATTACCAGAAAAGAAAACCATAGACTAATGTCTCTCATGAACACAGAGAAAAAAGTCCTCAACAAAATGTTAGCAACCAAATCCAACAATGTATAAAAAGAATTACAACAATGACTCTGATATTGTGATTTATAAGAATAATATTTATTTGGTCATTCAGATTATCAAAATATATTTCTAATATATATTTAGTCTTCCTCCATGGTTCCTACCTCACAGCTCCCAAAAATCCTTGGAATTTCCTAAGTGTTGAGAGTGATACTGGACATAATGTTTTTAAAATAATGCATATAAGTATTCTATAGTATGAATATATCACATTTCATTTATCCACTTTCCTTTTGGAGTTATTTTTGTTGCTTCTAAATTTTGCTTATTTTGAACAATGCTGCAATGAACATCTTTGAGCACTAATGGGAGATTTTCTCTAGTGCAGCAGATACTATCATTTCCTCCTCCTTCCTTGCCAATAAAGTCCTGTTTTTTTAAAGATTTTATTTATTTATTCAGAGAGAGAGGCAGAAACATAGGCAGAGGGAGAAGCAGGCTCCCTATGGGGAGCCTGATGCAGGATTCGATCCCAGGACCCCGGGATCATGCCCTGAGCCAAAGGCAGATGCTCAACCACTGAGCCACCCAGGTGCCCTCCTAAAGTCCTGATTTTGCTTGAATATTTTGTACCCAACCACAAGGAATAAATCAGAATTTGTCTAAGACAGAGATTGGCAAAAATTTTTTATAAAAGGTAAATTAGTAAATATTCTAGGTTCACAGGTCATACAGCTTCTGTCACACATGCTCAATTCTGCTGTTAAAATGAGACACAGATGATGTATACACAGATGAGTGTGTTTCAATAAAACTTTATTTACAAAAATAAATCGATTCACCAATGAAGACATACAAATAGCAAATAAGCGTATGTAAAAATGGGAAACGTCATTCTCTATTACGCAAAAGCAAATTAAAACCACAACTACGTATCTATTAGAATGGCTGTAATTTAAAAAAATAGTGATAACACCAAATGCTGGAGAAGATGCAGAGAAGCTGAGATCACTCATCTACTGCTTGTGGGAATGCAAAATGGTATAGCCACTCCGGAAACAGTTCGGTAGATTCTTAAAAAACTAGATCTACAACTATCATATGACCCAATAATTGCATTCCTGGGCATTTATCCCAGAAAAACGAAAACTTATGCTCACACAAAGGCCTGGACATGAATGCGTATAGCAGGTTTATTTTCCCTGGCCCCAAACTGGAAATGACCCAGATGTTCTTTGATGAGTGAATGATTTAACAAATTATGGTCTATCCATACCACGTAATCAGTATCTTTACAGTGGTGATGGATACATGAACCTACACAGAGGATTAAATTGTACAGAAGTTAACATATGCACACATATACAAACTCCAAGCACAAGTAAAACTGGGGAAA
Source organism: Canis aureus (assembly GCF_053574225.1). Taxonomy (NCBI): domain Eukaryota; kingdom Metazoa; phylum Chordata; class Mammalia; order Carnivora; family Canidae; genus Canis; species Canis aureus. The sequence goes on along the minus strand of NC_135637.1, from coordinate 17,062,588 downwards.
TCTGAATAACAGCAGTGGATTATATCAATGTCAATATACTGGCTATGGTATGATATTAGAGTTTTGCCATCTATTACCATTGGGGAACACTGGGCAAAGTGTAGAAGGGATCTTTATATTATTTCAATAATTGCATGAGAATCTATAATTATTCAATACAAATTTCTTTTTAAAATATCAGATGGCTCAGTCAGTTAAGTGGCTGACTCTTGATTTCAGCTTAGGTCACGATCTCAGGGTCCTGGGATCCAGCCCAGGCTCCTTGCTCAGCAGGGAGTCAGCTTCAGGATTCTTACTCTGTCTGCCCCCAACACCCTCGGGCTTGTGCATGCTTTCTCTTTAAAATAAATAAATAAATAGGGTGCCTGGGTAGCTCAGTCAGTAAATTGGCTGCCTTCGGCTCAGCTCATGATCTCAGGGTCCTGGGGTGGAGCCCCACATGAGGCTCCCTGCTTAGCAGGAAGCCTGCTTCTCCCTCTTCTGCTCCTCCTGCTTGTGCACACACACACTCTCTGTGTCAAATAAATAAATAAATAAATAAATAAATAAATAAAATCCTTTTTTTTTTTTAAGATTTTATTTATTTATTCATGAGAGACACAGAGAGAAAGAGAGGCAGAGACACTGGCAGAGGGAAAAGCAGGCTCCATGCAGGAAGCCTGACATGGGACTCGATGCCAAGTCCCCAGGATCAGGCCCCGGGCTGAAGGCAGCGCCAAACCGCTGAGCCACCCGGGCTGCCCAAATAAATAAAATCTTAAATAAATAAATAAATAAATAAATAAATAAATAAATAAATAAATAAATAAATCTTTGTTAAAAATTACTTTAAAAGCACAAAATAAAAACACAAAACAAGATGGAAGGTTGAATTTGGCCTGCAGGCCATAGTTTGCCAAACCCTGATAAAGGCAATAACGGTGAGGCAGAGACTGTCAGCTCTCCCTTTTGGTAACAGAGCTTTAACATATATTAGCTAGGGACAGTGCTGCTTAGCTAAAAGACTACATTTCCCAGCATCCCATGTAGGTGTGGCCGTGTGAAATGAAGGTGTTAAATGGTAATTCTGGGAATGTAAGAAGTGTGGTGGGAATTCAAGAGGCTATGTTGGATCATGAGACAGTGTGTTGTGTCTCCAAAGGCTCTAGGGATGAATCTTTCCTTGCTTCTCTCCCAGCTTTTGGTGGTTTTCAGCATTCCTTGGTGCTCCTTGGTTTGTGCCAGCATGACTCCAGTCTCTGCCTCCCGTTGGTGTCTGTACAAATTTCCATTGTATAAGGAAACCAGTCATTGGATTAGGTCCCCACCCCCCTAATTCCATATGACCTCATCTTAACTTGTTTACACTTGCAAAGAAAGATCCTACCTTCCATTAAGGTCGAATTCATAGCTTTCAGTTGGGGATGAACTTGTGAGAACTTCTGAAAACACAATTCAGCCCAGTACATGTGTGATATCTGGAGCTGTGGCGGCCAGCTTACTGCCGTGAGATAATCCTGAGGGCTAAAATCAACATAGTAAGGATGGTGGAGCAGAAGCATAGGCATAGTCTGATTCTTAATGAAAATTTGCACTCTAAACCCAATCTTAAATTTCCCTTTCTCTGGATTAGGGATTGACACACTTTTTCTATACAGGGCCAGAGGGTAATATTTTAGATGTTGCAGGCCATACAATTTCTGTTGCAACTACTTAACTCTGCTGTCACAGCACAAAAGCAGCCAGAAATAATGCCTAAATGAATGAACATAACTGTGTTTCAATAAAATTATTACAGAAACAGGCAGTTGGCCAACTGGTCCACATACCATAGTTTGCCAACGCCTGCTCTGGACTTGTCAAGCAAATAATAAAAATCCTTATGATTTAAGACTCTACCAGTTGGATTTTCTGTTACTTGTACCAAATACATACTAACTGATACACCCAGGACAGGGTTTCTCACAGGTACTATTGACTTTTTGGGACAGATAATTTGTTATCTGATCATCCAAGGTTGTTAAGTAGCATCCCAAGCCTGTACCCATTAGATGCTTGCAGCACCCTTCAGTTTTGATAACCAAAAAATATCTCCAGACACTGCCAAATGTCTCCTGGGGAGCAAAATTGCTCCTTGTTGAGAAGCACTGATCTGGAAATAGTTAGAAATGGAATCACCTGGTCACAGGGCATGTGTCTGTTCAGCTCTTCCGGGTTTGCCAAACCGCTGTCTCGCATTTACCCTCATTTACCCTTTCAACAGTATAATTTCAAGTCTAGCGATTCACTTGTTTAAACTCAGCTCAGTTGCCTTCAATACAGTGATTATTGCCTGAGCAAAGGACAATATGTCTGAATTTTCACAGCAGGAGTGCAGCTTTAATCAACCCTATGTCTTGTGACTCCAATAATCAAGGCATTAGGTTTTATTTAAGTGAGGTTTACCCTTTACACTTAAAGTATTGATGAGACTATAATTATGGGCTGGTTAATTTTTTTCTCCCCCTGCTGTGGACATTCGTTTGCTGTTTCCTCTTTACTTACAACAAAAAGACCCTTAAGGGAGAGGTATCAAATGAATAATTAGGAGATCCCTGGAGAAAGAGTTACCCTATTTTTTCAGGTATCAGAGGGTGAAAAAGGATAAATGTGAGAGATGAGAGCTGTCCTACTCTGGGTCTATTGAATGGAGGGAACTTTCCTGGGAATAACTGTGATGTAATTGAATATCGGACTCAACTGAAATCTGAGTCCTCTTGTTTTCCCAGTGGGTTTGGGTCAGGGTCCCAGTTCTGTTTCTTAAGTGGATGCTTAATAATCCCAATAGAATAACGAGGACCATAACTAATATTTATTGAGTGCCAAATACTTTGCTCAACACTGATCATTCTCTCTTTTAATCCTCATAGCAAGCCAGTGAGGTAGATACTATGATCACTATTCCTATTTTACAGATGGGAAAGTTGGAGGCTCAGAGAGGTAAAAAAAATACGCCCAAGGCACCTACCTATTACGTGGTGGGGCTAGGGTTCAAACTCAGATCTTTCTGGCTCAGAGTGTCAAACCACTCTGCTGTAACTCTGACTTCGATTCAAGAACTCTGTTGTTCACCAAGCCGACTCCTGGCATCAAATCTGGCCCTGGCATTAATACATGGCTTCAGGAAACACAGCTGTTTGGAGGAGGCAACAGCTGTTCATTCATTTACCACTTCACCAAGCCACACGAATTAAAACACCATAAGGTAAGGCTCACTCAGTCTCAAACACCAGGATAGGTAATTATTGCTTTAATTAAAGAAAAAAATACCCCTCCCCCTCCTGCTCAAAACACTTGAGTATTGATTTCTGTAAGAGGGAAGGGAATGATCGGGGCAGGAAATTTTTGTATGTTCTTGATGATAATTCTATATTGTGTATGTTTGAAAGAGAAAAAGACAAATCAGGATGCTTCCCATTCATTCAGTCCCTCACTCATTCATTGAGTCTGTCTTTCAACGAATATTTACTGAACATCTGTTATGTGCTAAGCCCAGTGTGCAGCACTGGGACACTGTAGGAAACCTTCATGGATGAGAAAAATCTGTCTTATTTCTTTACGAGAGAGAGGCTGCACATCCTTGCATCTTGTAGGGACAGTTTTCTCTGAATAAGGCACTAACTTGATTTCATGAACTATTTCTCGAATCATCCCCTAAAGCCTATCCTCCCTTAAAAACTTCCAGCAGGACATGGAAGAGGAAGAAGGGAACGTGTAAATGGTCCTAGAACTCAGCCCTTCTCAAGAACCCAGGAAAAGGTGCAAGTGCATACCCGCCAGTCAAAGTGGCCATGGTCTGGCAAGTATCTGCTTCTAACTTCCCGTTTAGGACATCCCCTGTCCCTCTATTGCCTCTATATTCATCTGCTAGGGCTGCCATAACAAAGTGCCACAACACTGGGTGGCTTAAACAACAGAAAATTATTTTCTCAGATAATAATAAAACTCTTAAGGAGTTGGCAGGGCTGGTTTTTCCTGAAGCCTCCCTTCTTGGCTTGCAGATGGCCGCCTCCTAGCACTCCTGGTGTCTCTCCCTCTTTATATCGGGACACAAGGCTTATTGGATTAGGGTCCACCCTCATGACCTAATTAACCTTAATTACCTCTTTAAAGGCCTTGTCTCCCATTATGGTCACCCTGAGGTCCTGGAGGTTAGGGCTTCCACATAGGAATTTTGGGGGAGACACAATTCATTCCGTTAATAGCCTCTCTCCCTCTTCCCAAGTGCCCAGTGGTGACATAATGCTAATGAGCACACACCCTGGAGCCAGACAGCGATGTGACCTTGGATAAGTTCTTTAAACATTTTGCCTCCATTTGTTCATCCCTAATATCCAACTAATAATAGTACCCATCCAATTACCTAGGATTGTTAGGAAGGTAAATAGAGTTAATAGGCCTTAGACCAGTACCAAGTACTAAATAAGTACTATATAAGAGTTTATTAAATTGAACATTTAAAGGAAAAACTCATTTTTTAAAAGATGCTATTTATTTGACAGCACACAAGCAGGGGGAGTGACAGGCAGAGGGAGAGGGAGAAGCAGGTTCCCCCTTCAAGTAGGGAGTCCAAGGTGGGGCTTGATCCCAGGGTCCTGGGATCATGACCTGAGCAGAAGGCAGATACCTAACCGGCTGAGCCACCTAGGCGCCCCCAAAACTCATTTTTACTGAAGTGTTAGGAGGGTGTAATGTTACTGCCCCAAAGAATTTGCCTTTTCTGATTGATACTAATGTCAGTGACGGAACAGCCAATTCACAATAGGGGAATCATATATAATTGAGGGTGCAGGTCCTGCAACATTCTCCAAAGCAGGCTGCTTAGTGACTACATAATCTACTTTAAAATCTTAATAGTAGCCACATTTATTAAATGCTAACAATGCACTGGACACCATGCTGAGAGCTTTACCAGTATGAGCTTTTTTTAAAAAAAGATTTTATTTATTTATTCATGAGAGACACATAGAGAGAGGCACGGACATAAGTAGGGGGAGAAGCAGGCTCCCTGTGGGGAGCCTGATGCAGGACTTGATCCCAGGATCCCAGGATCATGACCTGAGCCAAAGGCAGATGCTCACCACTGAGCCACCGAGGTGTCCCTGAGTATAGGCTTACTTAATTCTCATAAGGTAGGTACTATTTCCACTTTACAGATGAGAACGTGGAGGTTCCAAAAAGTCTCATTTCTAGGCCAACTTCCCCAGTTCGTGAATGGTAGGGATAGGGCCAAAGAACTCCAGTATGAGCAAATCAGGGACTGTCAGATGTAGAGTATGGAGAGGGGGATGTCTTCTCTTTTCTCCAACTTCCCATCACACTTCACTTTTCCCTCTGCTGAGTGACACATCCCCACGGCCAAGGCTGCACTCTCTTTGCTACAGAAAACATCCAAGCGGCTGGGACCCAACCCAGCGCCACCTTGCGAGCCTAGCATTTCAAGGGGGCAGGCTTCCAAACAGGGTAATAATCGTCCCATTAAAATTAATGTCCATGAAGTGAGCCGTTAAAAGCGTGCAGATTAAAAAGGGGGGGAGGGAATTGTTCAATTTAAATCCAAAGGGCTTTTCAAATAGACACTGTATCTTCATTCTTGGAACGCTACACCGGGCAGTGGATCAGGTCCCCTCTGCAAAGACTAGGGGGGATTAAGGAGGTGAGTCCCAGGAGAGTGAGGAAGTGGTGCTGGCCAGAAGCAAAGGGAACCAAGGTTTATTCAGGGCCCGCTGCATGCCAGGTGCTTGGCATACATTTCTCTCATTTAATCTCTGCCCCAATCCTGGGAGGGAGGTATTATTATTCCCAGATTACAGGGGGCAGTATAAAACCATGGTTAAGTGCTTACAGTCTGCAGCATTGCTGCCCTAATTTAGATCCAGGATTATTCTTCACTAACTCTTTGAACTTGGGCAAGAGGCCTTACCTCCCTGTGCCTCAGTTTCTTCATCTGTAAAATAGGATAGTAATAGCAGCCACCTCCCCCCTCTCAAGTGTTGGGGGATTTACTTAAGGCAGCCCCGCGGGGACCTGAGCCCCAGAACCTGCACAGAAGGCACTCAGAAGCGGAAGTGTTGATCCTTACTAAAGATAGGAAAACTCTGGGTGAGGGCAGGGCCCACCAAGATCACACTGCAGAGCTGGGACCTGAGACCTGACCCTGCTGGAGGCCCCGGGAAGTCTCTCTGCAGGACAAACCCAAACGATGTTCCTAGTCTTGAGAATGTTTTTCAAGAGACCAAAGGACTGGGGCCTTGGCAGCCTTCTGCCAGAGGGTAAAGACACCATCGAAGTTTCCTCATCAGGTCCCAGACAGCTGGCCTGCAGCCACCTCTCACTCCTCCAGTTTCTTGAATCCCAAAGTTATCTGAATCCCATTAAATTTAAGATCAGAGAAGGGCTCGTTATCTGCCCCCAAATCCTGAGCGTCCCTCGCCCATCGGTACCTTCGCGAGCGGGGACGACTCCGGCCTTTCCAGGCGAAAGTCCCCTGAGCCCCTCCCCCTCGTCGGCTCCTTAGCGTCTCCAAATGCGTCTCCAACTGTAACCCTGGAAAAGGACATTCACAAGGAAGCACACAAAAATAAGTTTCCTTCCAGAAAGCCCTTCGCGAGGGTCTTTCGGGCGCGCGCCCCTGCGGCTGGGGACCACCTCCAAGCCCCCACCCCGCCTCCAGCGAGCTCTCCCGAGGCGCCGGGGTTGCCTTAGGGTCTGGCCGGGAGGCCCGGAGCGGGGCTGGGGCGAGTGTCGGGTGTGTTCAGACGCGAAGCCTGTAGGTGCCGAGTCCGACCTGAGAGTGGGCAAGTCGGGTTGGATCTGGCTCTCCCAGGAGACTCTGGAGTCAACCCCCCTCCCCCAAACAACACAATAGCCTCGGAGTATTTTTGAATAATGCAGCCGAATTCTCTATCAGCTTCATCCAAAACGGCAAACAAGCCTGCTTCCCTCGCCAAATCGGAAGCAGAGCTGAATTCAGGAAAAAGGGAAGGAGAAGGCCTTCCCTCGCGCTCTCCGCCTCGGCGGGGGTCCCACGCGACCCCCCAAGCCCGGGCCCGGGCGGCGGGGGCCCGGCCCGTCCCAGCGCTCCCCGCTCCCCCGCGCGCGCCCTCTCGCTGCCGGCGCCGCTAGGGTTAAAAGTTACCTCTCGGTTTCTTCTGCCTGCAGCCCCCCCCCCCGGGGGCCGGATGATGTAACCCCCCTCCCCGCGCCCTCCCCGCCCCCCTCCACCATGTGACACTTTAATTAATAATAGCGCCGTCAGCACAACAAACGCACAACACAAGGAGAAACTTGGTGTCCAGGGGAGGCCCCCGGCGGCTGGAGCGCGGCGGAGGCAGGCGCGGAGGCCGGAGGCAGCGGAGGCGAGGGGCGGCCCGAGCGCGGGGAGGGAGCGAGGCGAGCGGTCATGTGCCCGTGCCCCCTGCACCGCGGCCGCGGGCCCCCGGCCGTGTGCGCCTGCAGCGCGGGCCGCCTGGCTCTGCGCTCGTCCGCCGCGCAGCTCACGGCCGCTCGGCTCAAGGCGCTCGGCGACGAGCTGCACCAGCGCACCATGTGGCGGCGCCGCGCGCGGAGCCGGAGGGCGCCGGCGCCCCGCGCGCTCCCCACCTACTGGCCCTGGCTGTGCGCGGCCGCGCAGGTGGCGGCGCTGGCGGCCTGGCTGCTCGGCAGGCGGAACTTGTAGGAACGCGGGGCTTCTTGGTGGGGCCGGAGCCGACACCCAGCCGGAGGGAGCAACAGGTACGCGAGCGGGCGCCGGGCGCGCGGGGCCGGGGCCGGGGATGGGCGCGCGGGGCGGCCCGGGGGCGCGAGGGCGGCGGACAGCTTTGCTTTCTTCCCTTCGCGTCTCCGTGTTCCTCTGCTCCCTTCTCGCGCCGGCATCGCCGGCCCCTTCCCGTCCGGGTCCCATCGCTCCTTCTGGGGGCCAGGTCCGCGGTTTCGGGCCTCTTCTCTCCACTCCTTGAGCGCCTCTTGCCACTCTCTCCAGTGGGATGGCTTTGGAGCGGGAGGGGGGAACTTTAGCCTCCATCATCCCCAAGTAAACACGCACTGCAAGTAAAAAGTGTGTTTGCAATGAGGACGCAGTTACAAGCCAAGCCAAAGAATTACATCCATCGCGGATTCGAGGCAAGTCCCCCCCCCCCCCCCCCCCCCCGTCCTCCGTCCTCTTGCGAGCCATCTGCAGCTCCTAAGTCGCCACAGGCTCCGAACCCTCTTCTTTAGCGGCACCTCCCTCGTCTCTCCGTCCCCGCGTCTCCCCGAGTGCCTCTCTGGATTTCCAGGTTTCCGCCGGAGCGGTCTTTCCCCCACGGCCCGCGCACTTTACAGTTTCCCTCCGCTTTGCCAACTTCTTCACTCCTTCTGCAACGAGGTGTCCCGTTTCTGGAGCTGGGCCTCCTCTCCACCGGAAGGTTGGAACCGAGATGGAGAAGGAGGTGCCCCCAAAGTGGGCTGAGACCTGAGGCTGTTAGGGAAGCCCCAAGGGGAAGGCTTTATAAGAGAGCATTTATCGAGCTCCTTCTGGGTGCTAGGCCGTCAATGTTCAGGGACCGAATGTTTGAAAGCTTGCGGTATGCTGGGCGCTGCGTGCTGGTGGGCGTGGAGAGTCAGAATTGAGCACCCACTGTGTTTGGTCCCGGTGGGAGAACGGTACTGAGCATCCTCGGAGCACTAGGCCCTTGGGGTTGGGGAGTTCTTGAGCACCAGCTGTGCGCCTAGGGGAGCAAACGTGTAAGGGATTGTCTTCTCAGATTCTGGAACAGAGCAGAGCGGCAGAGAATGAGAAGGAGAGAAAATCAGCCTGAGCTCACCACAGGTGGATCTAGGGCTGGAAGGTGGAGGTCGAAGGTGAGAAAGCCACGGCCCCAGGGTGCCCCCACCCACAGATGCCGAGCGCTCGGCCCCGGGGCCGAGCCGCGCCGAGCACCGACACCCTGAGAAGCTGGCGCGGCGCCCGCGGGGAGAGGCGGCAGCCGGAGCGTGGGGGGTGGCAGCGCCCGGGGAGCTGCGGGGGTGCGCGGGGTGTGAGCCGGGAGCGCGGGCGACAGATGTCGCGTGGGCCGGCGCAGCTCGGGCGCTGGCGAAGAGAGGTGCGTGCTTCGGGGCGCTCTCTGCCCGGCTCCCTCCCGGAGGTCCCATCCGCTACTCCCCGTCCGGGGAGAGGGGCTGCCCTGGGCCGAGGGGACCCGGCTGGGGTTGGGACAGGATCCCAGGGGCAGGAACAACCTTTTGGACGGGGCGTTGGGTGGGGGTGGGGGGGGCGGAGGGAGGAGCAGAAACAGGGAGTCGAGCGGGAGACGCGAAGCCCACAGCCTGGAATTTAAGGGGAGGCGGAAAGAAAGTGGAAGGAGAGGGAAAGAAACAGCGGACAGTGAGACCAGGAAAGGCAGATGGAGCACCTGGAGAAGAAGAGAAGCTGTTAGGAGAACAAGTCGCAAGATGCGAGCGAGAGGCACCCAGGAGGAGGGCGAGGACAAGGCCTGCCGCGGTCTTGGGGTGCAGGGAGGCTGGGAGAGCGCTCCCTTCCCAGGACAGGGCGGTGCACGCGAGGCCGGGCGCCCACCCCGGGGTAGAACAGACCTGAGCGCGTCGGGGCTAGGGGTGCTCCGGGGCCGCGCGCGGGAGGCTGCCGGCCGGGAGGTGGCGGGAGCCCTCCCCTAGGGCGCGCGGGAGGACCGAGGGCGCCCCTCTGCGCCCGGGGCGCGGGAGGAGCTGGGAGCCGGGGTCCCACGCGGCAGGGGAGGGCTCCGACAGCAGTGTCGCTACTGCAGATAATTGGCGCCTACACTTTATTGCTCCCTCCTCACTTTGCTTCTGCCCCAGAGTTCCCGGCTGCCTCTCGACTCCAGGGCACTCCCGGGTTCTTCTTCCTCCGGCCGGGCCCGGCCTGCGTCCCCTGCAGCCACACCCTCCCGGGTGCTCCCTCCTCGAGTGCCCTAACCCCCGAATGCCCGGCTCAGCTTTCCTGCAGCGCCGCGCCTCCCTCCCCCGGGACACGGGTGGAGTTATGTACCGCGCGATTCCTGCGCTCCCGCCCTGGGCTTCACCAGGCTTGGCCTCCCCGCCTCCCTCCCTGTCCCAGAACCTCAAGTCCTCTGGCCGCCACCTCCTGCCTGCAGCCACCTCCTGCCTGCAGCTCGGGCTTTGCGCTTGACTTAATTGGGGGAAACCCGTCTTTTCCCAGCCTCTCTGCTAAGTTAGGAAGACCGGAAAGAAGGAAAATCCACTGGAGGAGGACAGTGTGTTGAGTTCCGTGCGCGGTCCTCTCCACTTTTCCTACCGTGGTGAAGTGGGAGTGCTCAGAGGATGCCTTATGTATTTCAGGGAGGCCTGAGCCAGCCCTATTGGGCAGGCAATTCTCTTAGGCGTTTAGGGTGAACTGGACTATAGGCAGGGCAACAGTGTCAACACACTGGTTTTGAGCCTCCACTGTGAGCCAGCAATACTTCTTTCAGAAGTCATCCTTAAATAAACCAACACATGCGAGACTCAGTTTTCCCATATTTAAAATGGGGGCAATAATAGTACTTAATGGCAAAAGTGTTGTTAAGAGGGTGAAATGCATTCACATCTAGAGAG